>NW_027530368.1:12958200-12993807 GCF_008692635.1 Crocuta crocuta | reverse complement strand
AATTTACAAGCTTGCTTTTCATTTGGATAATTGTAAAGTCACACGTTCCTCGGTGTGACTCTCTCACGACAAAATCTCCACGAGTGGATTGATTACGTATAACTATGACTAATTAAAGATGTAGGATAACAGAAGAGTTAAAATTGTAATTGCTAGGCAAGGTTGTGATCTTTTAAAAATATATACATGTTACGGTCTTTCATTAGTGAAACAAGGAAAATACGATCCAAATTACCTTCCAAGCGGTTTGCCTAGATTGACAGTCCTACGGACAAAGAAGGGGACAAAACGCTCTTCAGACCCGCGTTTGCAACCGGAGCCGGCGCCCCCTGTGGGCGGGACCAATGGAGCCTCCGGGGACCCAGAGGAAGAGGAGGCGGGGTCGAAGGCGGGTCCAGGCCTCCGGGGGGGGGGCCTCGGCGGGCGAGGGGCAGGCTGGGAAGCGGCGCCATATTGGCGTCGGCCGCGCTGTATTGTCATAAATAGAGCCGGTTTTGTGGTGTTTTCACTACTCGGTTGGATGCCTCGGCCGTAGTAAGTGAGAAAGTGAGCGAGCAAGCGAGCTACAAGCGACCAGAGCAAAGTGGACAGGAGGACAAGGGAAGAGCAAGAACTTGACTCCAGACCGAAAGATACTCGGCGGTGAGGAAGACGCAGGAAGCGATGAAAGAGATGTCTGCGTAAGTGGTGGGGGGCGGCGGTTGGGGACGAAGCTGAGAGAGGTGGTTTGGGGTGGTCGGCCCGGGACCCCGTTTCCGTTCCCTGCCCCTCGCGCCCTGCCCGTCGCTCGCCCGAGTGGTCTCCTTCCCCGCTCCTGGCCGGTCGGCAAGGGCACCTCCCCTACCCCCGGCGGCTCACCTGGCCGCCGCTGAACAGACTGGGGGACTCCTGGAGCCCCTATCTGCCCTCGCTTGTCCCGCCTGAGAGGATGCCCCCAGACAAGTAAGCGGCCGGAGAGGCGCGGGTGTCTGTGGGGAGAAATTGTCGGTCACTCTCCTGCCCCTAGCACTGTCTGAGCCTGTCTCTGCTCCTGTCTGCATTGGCGCAAATACCATCCCCCTACCTCCCCCTCCTCCCTCCCTCCCGGCTGTCTCCTGGTCTTCAGGAGTGAATGACCTATCCCAGCCCATGGGTTTCTTTTTGATAGAGACTATGATGTTTTCGCTCTCCCCCGGCCTCCCCCACCTACCCACAGTATATCTACCAGTCTGGACCTCCTGCTCACACTTTGATAAGTCAGAAACGGTTTCCGTGCTTGGCAAGGTTTTCTTGTGGGTTCTAACATTTTGATTTATTAGGAAGTAATTTAGACAGAAAAATGCAGAGAATAACATAAGTATCATTTGTGTAGTCATCATCCATCTCTCCCAAAGCATAACATTCCGTATGTGTGGAGAGTGCGTGTGTACATAAATATCTTTATTTAGAAGAAGTCAGCTATTACAGATATGTTTGAACGATTCTCCTACCTCCTCTGGTTCCATTCACCTCCCTCCCCATAAATAAGTTCCCCACAGTCCTGAATTTGATGTTTATTGCTGCATTTTTAAAAATGTTACTACAACATATGTATGTGTCCATAATAACTGGCATTGTTTTACTTGTTTTAAAGCTTTGTATAACTGGTGTCACACTTGTCATTCTGCAACTTCTTTAGTGTAATATAGTACCTATGACCCTGTTAATGTTTTCAACTCTAATGAATACATATTAAGTCCAAATTGTGTTACATTGTAGGGATACACCTTATTTTAGTTTTTTCTCCCTATTTTGACTATTTCAGATTGTTTTGAAGTTTTTTTAACTTTATTTAGAAAGCATGCGCACACAAGTGGGGAAGAGGGGCGGAGAGAGAATCTTTCTTTTTTAATGTTTTTAAATGTATTTTTGAGAGAGAGCGCGAGCGAGCATGAGTGGACAAGGGGCAGAGAGAGGGAGAAAGGATTACAAGCCTGATGTGGGGCTCGAACTCCTTAAATGTGAGAGCATGACCTGAGCCAAAGTCCAAGTCGGATGCCTAACCAATTAACCAATTGAGCCACCTAGGCGCCTCATGTTTCTAAATTTTTAATGATACAGTATGGCAGTAAACATTCTTGTACATTTTTCCTTATACACTGGTACTAGAATTTCTCTAGAGTGTTTACTTGTAAGTGAAATTGAGGAGTTGAAGGGAGTATGGAATTCTTTTGCTTGCTTCCCCCGCCCCCCCCCCACCCTGGGGGAGATTCAGATTCACAGATATGGAATTTTAGTGCTAGTAGCTATCTTCATAGCTAACTTTTTCAGTGTACAGGTAAGAAAATGGGATCTAGGATCATAGTGTCGGAACTGAAGTACTTGTTGAAGGGAGAATAGAGTGGTGGAAAGATCTTGGGTTTTAGAGTTCAGATTCTGGCTCTTCATATCGCTTGGATCTTGGGTACCTATCTGTAAGATGGCATTTATTCAGTACCTACCTTTTACAGTTACTGTTGAGATTAATTGATCACATATACTCAAGTCTGTCCCATCCATTTACCATACACATATAAACACTCAGAAACAATACCAAAATACCCCTCCAGCTCTCTTAGAGGTAAAAAGCTAAATCTTTACAAAGGAGTTATAACTTGAAATAACTAATTGAAATTTTGTTTTTTCCACAGCACAATTAATACCAGAAAGAAATTAAAGTCACTAACATTGATGTTTCCCTTTTGTGTCTCTGAGCTATTTCAGAAAATACATAGGCTGTTTTATCTTCCGTTTGATTCTCCCTCCCTACCTCAAGAAGTCTTTAGCCAAGGAGCATGCTTTACTGTTTTGACCAGTTAAAATTCAGAACAGTCGCTACTGTATTTTTGTGTGTTATTGTTTACAGGGCTAATTTATTATTTAAAAATCTGTTCTTTTATATTTTGAGATTACATTCTTAACTGTTGTCGTTGATGGTCCTTACTGTCGAATGGTAAAGATAGATGGTAGAATTAGTTGGTTATTGTGTATGTTCATTTTTACTTTACTTTCTTAGCAAAATAAAAAGTTATACCCAGCCATGGTGGTCCCAAAATTTATTTTGAAATTATTGGCCTGTGTAAATCCGAAATCAGAAATTTGGTTGTACTTTATTCCAAACTATAGGATCTTTTGGAGGCTAGCTTATATTGTATCTATAAAAGTGTAAAGAATTTGATAATTATTTAGTGTGAAAATGGACTGGGTACCAATCTAAATGAAGAGAACAACTAACTAGAGTCAATGTTAGGACTGTAAGTTCTGATTTGAGCAAAGGATGTTAATGTAGGTTTCTCAAGGACAAATCCTAGTTGTGATTTCTTTTTAAAAGCCAGGATATTTCACAAGGACCTTCTAATGGGATGTTTTGTTTCTTTCCTGAGGGGAGAAAAACATTGTTCTTACTCAGAGCTTTCTTTTCAAGTGGCTGACTGCTCTTCAAAGATTGAATATAGATGGTACTTGACTTAAGTCCGCAGGGTGTAGTGGAGGTGGCGCTGGCCCAGCTCCCATTCAGGCTCTTTGCCTTTGAGCTAAGTGGTGCTGGCACAGTTGTCCTGATGCCAACACATGCTGCTTTTGGCTTGAAAAGACAACCTAACCATGAAAGCTGGAGGCAGTATGAATAGCCCTTCATCAAAATAAAAACAAAATACCCTTTTTTCCTCCTTAAAAAGAAAAAGTGCCTGCCCCAACTGTTAGTATTAAGTAAACTTTTAAGGTAGCTGAATTAATGAGTGGATTGAGAGATTCGTCTGTCAGTATGATATGATACTTTAAGATTTTTTCTGCTGTTTCATTTTTCTTGAACAGAAACACCATGCTGGACAGCCAGCGTCAACAAAAGCATTATGGAATCACTTCTCCAATTAGTTTGGCGTGTCCGAAAGAAATTGATCATATTTACACACAGAAATTAATTGATGCCATGAAACCATTTGGAGTGTTTGAAGATGAGGAAGAACTGAACCACAGGTATGTCATTTAAAAATGCAAAATATTTAATAGCACAGTAAATATTTAATCATTAATTCTGTAGATATATATCAGGCACCTACCATGACCCTGCCTAGGGATACAAAAATGAGGAAATGAAGAGAAATTTTGGCCCTCCTAGAGCCTATGCTTTAGGTGGAGGTTAGGGTAAAAGAGTATTAGCCAAATAAGTAAAATAAATACAATGTTACAGATGAAAAGTGCTGCTGAGGAAAATGAAGCTGGAAGTGGAATTGTCAGGAAGGCCTCATTGACATTTGAGGGAAATTTTGAGAGGGAGGGAACTTATGTAGATGAGGGAAGAGCATTCTAGGCAGAAGTTTTGAGGTGGGAGTATACGTGGTATATTTAAGGAATATATAGTAAGGTAACCAAGGTGTCCAAAGCAGAGTGAGGAAGCAGAAGGATATGAGCTGAATGTGAGGTGGGAAGGAGCTTGGAGAGCTAGGTCACTTAGGACCTTTTAAGCCATTATTAAAGTTTCGGCTTTTATTTACTCTAAGTGAGATCAGAAGCCATTAAGGTTTTGAGCAGAAAACTGACATGATTTACTCATGTTTTAACACAGTCAGTATGGCTGCTGTATTGAAAATAGCCTGAAGAAGAATCAAGGGCAGAAATGGGGAGACAAGTTAGGAGGCTATTATAATAACCCAGGGAAGAAAGGATGGTGGGTTGAACTAGGGGGGTGGTAGTGGAAGTGATAAGTAGAATTCTGGATATATTTTAAAGGTAGAGTTGTTTAATGACTAGAACATGTGTGAAAGAGAGAGGTTAAGGATGATGACAAAGTTTTGGGTGTTAGCATCTCAAAGGATGGAATTCCATTACCTGGAGAAGGCTGAGGGAGAAGCACGTTTGGACGTCTCAGAAATTCCATTTTTCATGTCATTTTTGAGATGCCTAAACTCTATTCCCCCCTCCCCAACCTCTTTTTTTAATTTTATTTGTGTGTCTGTGTGTCTGTGTGTGTAGATTTGGATATGCTATTCATTGTAAGTTGGTTTAATAACAAATTGCT
Organism: Crocuta crocuta; assembly: GCF_008692635.1. Lineage (NCBI taxonomy): Eukaryota > Metazoa > Chordata > Mammalia > Carnivora > Hyaenidae > Crocuta > Crocuta crocuta. The sequence continues at coordinate 12,988,793 of NW_027530368.1, read as the reverse complement.
TTTACTAAGTATTATTATTTCATAAAAATTAGCCAGTATTTAATTTACTCATTTTAAGTATCCAAAGACCTGTGACTGATGATGAGAAAATGCTAACCTCTATTACCATGTCGAAGTGATTTTATTCCATAGTAAGGCCAAGAAAATTGACAATTCCGTTTGGCCTCTGCAGACTTATTGAAGGTAATTTGGTAATTTTGATTTTTTATTAGGCTTTTTGAATTTTTTTAAAATAACTCAAAGACCAAAATATTGTCATCACATTTGGGACCTAAGAATGCCAAAGAGATGTGCCGTGTACCAACAGACACAACAGCATTAGCCCGTGTATAATGTGCTTTTACTCTAGCACAAACACAAAGGTTTAACTCCTTTTTTAAATACTAGTTTTGGGTTTTCTTAGTTTTAATCTAAAGCATGTTATTTTTTTATTACAGGTTGGTCGTTCTTGGTAAATTGAACAATTTAGTAAAAGAATGGATTTCTGATGTCAGTGAGAGTAAGGTAAGACTCTAAATTGCATTGAATTCATAGTTTCATTATGTCCTGGTCCTTGGTCCTAGTTGTTAAGATGTAGAAATTGAGAATATTCTGAAATATATTAAAACTAGGCTTTTTGGTATACTTGGTAATGAATTGGTCTAGATAGTTGAGTTTCTAAATAAATGAGAATTTATGCTAGTGTCTGGCTATAGTTTTACATTTCATGCTTGAATTACATATAGTGGACCAAAGTTTAAATATCAAGGGATTTTAAAGGTCAGATTTGAGACCTTTTGTGAAATACCAGATCTGGCAACCTTGGACCTGCCTTTGTGCAAAGCAGGAAGAGGCTTCAGTGCATTTGGGCTCCTTCCCTCCAGGGCTTCATGGCCCCACCAATGTCTGGTTTCTCTGACACAGCACCTGTCACTTATCCATCAATTTTGTGTTTCTTAGATATACTTCTATTTGCATAACTGCCTGGCCCCTGAGACATAAGAGTTTGCAAATCCTAATTTGTAATTATGCAACTTTTTTTTCACTTCAGTAACTTATTTTTCTTCTAACATAAGTTATATTTTCTTACTTTCTTACAATTGTTTGAATGTAATTGAATTTTCACTTGAAAATCATCACTAATATTATTTTACTGGCTATACTAAACTGAAATAGGGTGTGTACAACTGGGTGATACCACTTGCCCCTTCACTTCGTGGTCCACACTGTTGTATTTTAAGTTTTTTCTTTTTATAGTTTTTCCATCTCTCCCTTAACAGTAATCACCTGAAAGTTAATACCTCACAGCAGTGTGTCTCTAAATTCTTTCTGTCCCTTAATCTGCCTGAGTTTAGAAATTAGATAGACAGCTGTCAGAATTCTTTTTTTGTTTTGTTTTAGAAGTTTTATTTTTTTCTGTACCTATGATACATGTTTAAAATTGGTTCTTTTAGTGGCTCACTCAGTTAAGCATTTGACTTCAGGTGAGTTCATGATCTCATGGTTCATGGGTTGGGGCCTGTGTTGGGCTCTGTGCTGATAGCTCAGAGCCTGGAGCCTACTTGGGCTTCTGTGTCTCCCGGATTCTGTGTCTGCCCCTTCTGCTCATGCGCACACATGTGTGTGCGCTCTGAAAAATAAATATTAAAAAGTTAAAAAATAATTTGATTTCTAAAATTGGTTCTTTTAGACTCTGAATAAGGTCATGAGGGACTCTGCTAAGTCTTCAGTCATTGAGTTTAAATAAGTGGTCTTTATGTTGTTTACTTTTGCTTCCAAACAGCTATCTGACTCATTTTTTGAGCGCTCAGCAGGATTATCAGTAGGTGAGATTTTCAGATAAGTTGAATTCTGAGCAGGTGAAATGCTAGTCATCAGTAACAAAAAAAAAGTCACTTTTTTCTGCTACCAGGTGATCAACACCTTAAGAAAAAAGACCTGTCTTGGTCACCTGCCTAACTTCAGGACAGAACTCAGGCATTAAATAAATGTTAAAGGAATCCATTGTCCCTCTCTAATCAGCTCATAATTGTTAACATGTGTGCAAACCAACCACTCAAGTTGCTAGAATTCTTTTAAAATAATAGTAACCAAGTCTTATGACTTCTTGTGTATAGTCTTTATGGTCAGCGTTATGGTTGTACCAAGGTCTTTGTTTCCATCCCCATTCTATGATGTGTTCAAGATAAATCAAGTGTTGTTATGCACAAAAGAGGCTATACTAATTTGTTGAGAGATGTACCTAATTTTCTTCACAATTTATTTGCACTTAACTGAAAAATCCAGTAGAATTCTGTTTTAAGGTCAAAAGGTATTTGTTTTTTATTAAATTGAATTTTCTCCCATGTTACTCACATAAGTAGTTTAATCTGCAAAAAGCAATCACTGGTTTACATTTAATTTTTAGGCATAAAAATTTAAGACTTTGCCACAATTTGGATTTTTTTAGGCAAAGTACATAAAATACCTAATTACAAAAAGTTTTTTTAATTGGTTTTGACATCTTCCATTGTGTAGATAGAGTGATTTTTCATTTTCTGTATCAACTATTCCTTTTATCTATACATATTTTACTTTGGAAAATATTAGAAGGATTTGAGTTAGATCAAAGCTCATTTAAGTATTCTGTACATGGGATATTTAAACTGTAAATAGTCTAAAACTCAAATCAGATTATTTTAATTAAATACTGTGGTTTGTGATTTTTTTTTTTTTTTTTTTTACTATGGAACACTTCACAAATTAGCATGTCATCCTTGCACAGGGTCCATACTAATATTCTCTGTATCGTTCCAGTTTTAGTATATGTGCTGCTGAAGCAAGCACTGTGATGAAAATATTTTACCCTGATTCAGAGTATCACTTTCTCTTGAAATCTGTAAGAATTTTGCTTTTCAAAGTAGAAAAATAAAAAATAGAAAGTAGGAAGGTAAACACTAAAAGTTCTCTATTTTTTTCTACCTTTTTGATTCATATTAGTCATCAATATATTTACTGACTTCTCTAGAGTTACGTGTGGTACTCTTAAAACATTAATATCCATTAGACAGAGGGAATAACAAACATAATACCTTGTTACATAAGATTTCATTCAAGTTAATCAAGGGATATTATTCTTTGGAACTTGAGTTGGGCATTATAAAAACTAAGAGAAGTAGTAGATACAATTCTCATTTTCAAGGAATTTAAATATAGTTGAAGAGATGGGACATATGTTAACAAAAGGTCACTAAATGTAATAGAGGAACAGAGAGGGAAAAGAGCTTGTTATGGAAGAGAGGGGGATCATCAGAGAAGTCTTCATGAAAAAAGGTAGAACTTGAACTTTGAAAAAATAGTTGGTACTGAGATACCCAGAGAAGGATGGGCAAGTGCAATGGGAGAATGGCAAGTGCGACGGAAAGGAGACTGGATTGTGTAACATATCGGCATTTGGGGCTTCAAAAGGGAATTTCAGGACCCAAGGCAAGAAAGAGCCATAAGAATATATTGTGGAGACCCAGGATCCTGGGATCCTTCCTTACCTCAGTTGTCAGAGAAGAAGGCATTAGTGGGTGGCTCAGTCGGTTAAGTGTCTGACTTCGGCTAAGGTCATGACCTCATAGTCCATGGGTTTGAACCCCTTGTTGGGCTCTGTGCTGACAGCCCAGAGCCTGGAGCTTGCTTCGGATTCTGTGTCTCCCCCTCTCTCTGCCCCTCCCCCACTTGCGAGATCTCTGTGTCTGTCTCTCAAAATAAAGACATAAAAAAAAGTTTTAATAAAAAAAAAGAATACATTAGGAAGTTTTGAGCAGAAGAGTTGCAATATAGAAAGAACATCAGCAAGTGAGTTTTATACAAAAAGAAATGGGAGAAAATACAGATGAAGGGCAGGGAAGGTAGCTTAAGATCCTAGAATTAAAGGGGTAGTAGTTGAATAGAAAGGAGGTGACATGTGAGGATATAAACTATGAATTGGTAAGCCAAGAAGAATAATGACTATAGATAGAAGGGGTAAGAAAAATGAGGAACAAAGAAATCAGAAGGGATACCTATTTATCATAGGAAGAGTATTTTGTTTCAAGCATGGTTATTGGAGTGGATCAGAATGTCTGAGTGAAAATACCTAATGGGAAGTTAGAATCGACTGTAGAGGGAGGTGAAAAGTAGCTTTATAATTCTGATACAGTCTAACAGACTTCATTAAAGTTAGATTAGCTCATAAGAGATCATGTCAAGAATGACTCCACTTTTAGAAAGGTTGCAGAGCTAGAATCAAGAAATTAAGCATATTTGTCACAATAACTAAAGGGGAAATGGAATAAATTAAGTGTATGGTACTGTAAAGAACTGAAATTACATTAAGTTTGGTGTTTAAGATTTCCTTTGTGACTTCAGAATGATGAAGCCAAAGATAGGCCATTGGAAGGGGACAAGTAGGGTCAAGTGATTAAAAAAATGTTTTTCATAGAGATTTGTGCAGTCATGAATTTGCTTTATCTTCCCTCCGAGAATACTCTCATTACTTCAAGCTACAGCCCAAAAGAGCTCTGAAGTACCTTCACAAATCTCAATTTACCAAAGTTGATAAATGTATATATTAGTAGTATTTAGGCAACTTTTATGTTAAATAATTTGAACAATGGAATGCTGTTTAATTTAATTTAATTTAATTTTAGAATCTCCCACCTTCTGTTGTGGCTACTGTTGGTGGTAAAATTTTCACGTTTGGCTCCTATAGGCTTGGAGTACACACCAAAGGTAACTGCTTTTCTGTGTTCTACTGTTAAGAACTTTCAGGGGCACCTGGGTGGCTCAGTCGGTTAAGCGTCCACCTTTGGCTCAGGTCATGATCTCACGGTTCATGGGTTCGAGCCCCACATCAGGCTCTGTGCAGACAGCCAGCTCAGAGCCTGGAACCTGTTTCAGATTCTGTGTCTTCCTCTCTCTCTGACCCTCCCCTGCTCGCTCGTGCTCTCTCTCTCTCTCTCTCAGAAATAAATAAAAAACATTAACAATTTTTTTGAAAAAACTTTTAGTAACAAGCTCTTATTTGTTCATAATTTGAAAGTAAAGAAAAAATTACCATTATCTCACTACTCAGAGCTAATCATTGTTAACACTTTCCTGTATTCATCTTACATATTTTCTTCTGTTCATAATGTTTATATATACTTTAACAAAATCATACTTAATTTACTCTTCTTGATTAGAAATAACTTTGATTTGCAGGAGCTGATATTGATGCACTTTGTGTAGCTCCAAGACATGTGGAGAGATCTGATTTTTTTCAGTCTTTTTTTGAAAAATTGAAACATCAGGATGGCATTAGAAACTTAAGAGTAAGTATTCTTTGGTATTTAATATTTTGAACTTGTTAAGAAAAGCTAGGGCTTATGATTGTTGAATTATTTCTTAAGAAGTCACTTCATCTGGGTGCCTGGGTGGCTTAGCTGGTTAAGCGTCTGACTTTGGCCCAGGTCTCCTGGTTGGTGAGTTTGAGCCCCGTGACAGGCTCTGTGCTCATAGCTCAGAGTCTGGAGCCTGCTTGAGATTCTGTGTCTCCCTCTATGCCCCTTTCCCACTTGCACTCTGTGTCTCTCTCAAAAATAAACAAACATAAAAAATTTTTTAATTAAAAAAAAAAGGAAGTCACTACATTTTATTAAAATAACAAATGATTGAGAACATGGACTTTATAGTTATATAGACCTGGGTTTGAATCTAGAATCTCCAACATATTGACTCTTAGATTTTAAGTTACCTTTTCTTTTTGAGCCTAGTTTCCTCAGCTGTAAAATGGTTACTCCCACAAATAGAGTAGTGAATAAGACAGTTTATTGGGAGGGTGGGATTCGGGGAAATTAAACAGATAGCTTTAATACCATCTAAAGTGCCAAGATAAGGTAGAAGTTGAAAGGATCTATCAAGTTGAAAGGATCTGCTGCGATATTTTGGTATCTGGGAATGGAAGACGTTAAGAATTGGTTATGTGGGGGGATTAAGGAATGCTCAGAAAGACATCATTTCTACTAAATCCAAATTATATTGATTATATTTTTCTAATAGATTAATCATGAGCTCTGATCTTATTTTTATTTCCAGTACTAGTGCTCTTTGTAAATAATCAGTTTTCAATTTAATCTCCACAAATAGTAAGTACCCAGATGAAAGCAATTCTGCCTGCTAGTTTCTGATGAAGATTTTTAGGAGGATAATAAACTTGATAACTATGGTCATGACATTTTATGTGTCTTAAATAACACAATCACAGAGTAGAAGTACTTTTCTAGAATGTGAGACCAAGAACATTTTTGCTTTTTAGCTAAGTTATTCACATTGGCACGTAGGAATGATAAAGGATTACACCTTTGAAGGGATTGTTTATGTATTGTAACTGTTGTCCTCTTTCATAGGCTGTAGAAGATGCCTTTGTACCTGTTATAAAATTTGAATTTGATGGAATTGAAGTAAGTGTTGAATTTTTTTTTGGCTTTGCAATTGAACTATTTAATATATAAGATTTTTTTTTAGTTCTGTTTTTTAAGTCTGACATAGACACATATTTTAAAGAATCAAATAATCTTTAAATGGTTTCTCACCTTTCTTTATCCTATATCTATTGACTTCTCACTGTGGGAAATGAACCAGCTTTTATTCCTACCCCCATGATTTTTATATACACCCTTGGTGTTCTCATAATCTAAAATAATTGTGTTGCTGTAATTTTGGTTGGAACATACTCAATATTTACATTATATTGATCTTATAAATAATGTTCAAAACTGAGCATAAGGTGGACTAGGTTACCATTCTTTGCTCTGTGGTACTTTGTTTCTCGGGAGTTAATAATTGATACTGCATTTTGTTTGCTTGGTTTTCATACATAACACTAATTCATACTCAGTCTCTGCTACCTGTCTAAATCTCCTCTAAATAGATTTAGATTTCTCAGGTGTTTTGTCCTTACCCACTTAAAAAGATATCTGAGTCTTCTCACCTGTTCGAACCCACACCAGTTCTCCATGAATGATCTACAGCTAGCATCCTGACATGTTTCTTTACTATCATCCTGGGATTTCCTTTCCCTTCTCTCTAGAGTTTTCTTCTTTTTTGACTTCCTATAATTTTAGTGGCACTCATCCACTAGAGTCCTGAGAAAGAGCACATATTTTTGAGATCTTGCATGTTTAAAAATGTCTTTATTTTGTTCTCACACCAAAATAATAGTTTGAGTATAGAGCTCTAGATGGGAAATAACCTGTCTCAGAATTTTGAAGACCTTGCTTCATTGTCTTCTACAACTTCCATGCTTTGTTGAAAAGTGTGGTGCCATTTTGATTTCACATCCTTTGCTTGTGACCTGCTTTATCTCTTTAGACGCTATAATATCTTTTTTTCCCTGGGCTTCATAGTAGTAAAATTCACGATAATATACTTTGGTATATATTTTCAACCAAATATGCTGGGCGCTAATTGTCCTCTTTGAAGCACTTTGGAAACTCCTTCTGTTCTTGGAAATCGTATTGAATTCCGTTGGATTTCCTGCCTTTGTTTTCTCTTTTTTCTGTATATTGGACCTCCACATCTTTATATTTTTGTTCTCTTTTTTAAGGTTTTCCCCTCTTCCAAACCTTCTCTTGTTTTCCATTTCTGCTGTCATATTTTTAAGAGTAACTTTTTTATTCTCTAAATGTTTGTTTCTGTTTATGTATGTGTTTATCTACAGCCTCTATCCTTTCCTGGATACAATATTTTTTTATCTCTCTTTTCTTAAATCTGCAGAGTTGGTTACCACTTACCCATCTGCATTCATCATTTTTGCTGTTGTCTCTTTTTGTTACTTTTGTCCTAGTAGGTGATGCCTTTAAAAACAAAATAATATAAAAATCAAATTGAAATTTTTGCTGGTATTTTAATGGGGTTTCAAGAGGGAGTGAATGTAAATGTGTGTTGGATCTGTCATTGTTATCTAGAAGTTCACTCTTTTTAATGCTTGGCATACATACTAAAATTAAAATGCTTTCCCTTAATTTGCAAACTTAATTACCGTCATAGAACTTTGTAGTGATTTTCCCATGTGAGATTGCCGACATAGGCTTTTTGAAGTTTAGGTGGACCTTCCCAAACTAATAATTAGAACTTTATACTTTTGAGGTTGGGAGGGGGGAGAATGGACTAGAAGGAGAAAAAGTAATATTTTTCTCTTTTTTTTCTTTTTGCATCTTTCCAAAGATTGATCTAGTCTTTGCAAGACTGGCAATACAAACCATATCAGATAATTTAGATCTAAGAGACGACTCTCGACTGAGAAGCCTTGATATAAGGTGTATTCGCAGCCTAAATGGTAAGCTTCTAAAAAGAAATCTCAGATACCTGCTTGAAAACAATTAGACAAAAAGATCTTTTTGCAGAACTATTAAGGAGTTTTCAAGGGATTGAACTAACTCAGTTAAAAATGGTGTGATTTTCTTCATAGATCATTTGACCACATTTAGGCGTTTTTTTAAAAGACAGATTTATTGGAAACATTGTGTTTGTGCACAGACTTAATGGTGCACAAGCTTTATGGTCTCCATACCCCTTTGCACTCTGACAATTTATTGAGGACCTCAAAGATCTTCCACTTATGTGGGTTCTATCTGTCAGTATTTACTATATGAGAAGTAAAGACAGAACATTTTAAAGTATTAGTTTATTTCAAAATAAACTCATTTTAAGTGAATATCAGTGCATCTTTTCTGTGAGAGTGGCATTTTTTTTTTGCATTTTTGCAAATCTCTTCAATATTTGACTTAATAGAAGACAGCTAGATTCTCGTATCTACTTGTATAGTCAGTCTTTTGTAATTGGAAAAGGGAAGAGAATTTAATAGCCTTTTCAGAAAATTGTGGATATTCTTTGCTACACCAAAACTTGACCAGCGACAATGTTTTTTTTTTTTCCCAGCAGCTTTATTAAGGTATAATTATATGCCATAAAATTCGTCCCTTTTGGGTGTACAGTTCTGTAGGCTTTATTTACAGAGTTGTCCACCACAATCCAAGTTTAGAAGATTTCATCATTTTCAAAAGATCCCTCTTACACATTTACAGTCATTCTCCTTTCCAACCCCCAGTCCTGGGCAACCACTAATCTACCTTCTGTCTATAAATTTGCCTTTTCTGGACATTTCATATAAATGGGATCATACAATATAAGGTCTTTGTGTCTGGCTTCTTTCACTTAGCAGAATGTTTGTGGGATTCATTCATGTTTGTAGCATGTATCACTAGTTCCTTTTTATTTCTAAGATTGGTTTTTTTTAAAGGGTAATTTGAATATCGAATCTAAAACTGTATCAGTTAACCTTTTACACTCTGTTACATTAAAATCTATTGGTCTTTATCGTCCTTTGAATGGATCTTTTACACATACCTGATTTTATATACAGTCATACCTTGGTCATTTGGAAAACATTGGTTCACAAAGTTATTTGGATCCTCTCAATGTTAACACGTATTTCATTATAAAGTACCTCTCCCAAAAAAATCACATTCATTAATGTCCCCACCAGTCTCACCGGACAGGTCTTTAATATTGGAAGGCTGCCAGGCTCACAGTGGCAGGTACTAGTTGTCCAAAAATTTTTTTTTTAATGTTTTATTTATTTCTAGGAGAGAGAGAGAGAGAGAGAGAGAGAGACAGCATGAGCAGGGGAGGGTCAGAGAGAGAGTGAGTCACAGACTCTGAAACAGGCTCCAGGCTCTGAGCTGGCAGTCAGCACAGAGCCCGACGCGGGGCTCGAACCCACGAACCGCGAGATCATGACCTGAGTGAAAGTCAGACGCTTAACCGACTAAGCCACCCAGGCGCCCCTAGTTGTCCAAAATTTTAATTTTTACTTGAAAGCTAAACTTTATTGTTGGTAACAAGTTTTGTTTTCCTTGAAGTGAGGGACTCACTTTGTTAATTTTTTTTTAGGAGCTAAGTAAAACTGTTGTTCCTTGAAAAAAGCAGGTTGCTCAGCTTTCTTCAAACTTTTCAGCCACTGCAGAGTTCCTTTCCTGTTTGTTTTTTATATTTATTTTTGAGAGACAGGAGAGAGAGTGCAAGAAGGGGAGGGACAGAGAGAGGGGGAGACACAGAATCCAAAGCAAGCTTCAGGCTCTGAGCTGTCATCACAGAGCCTGACATGGGGCTCGAGGTCAGGAACTATGAGATCATGACCTGAGCTGAAGTCTGATGCTTAACCAGCTGAGCCACCCAGGCACCCCTCCTTTCCTATTTTCTAACTGCAAATAGGTGGTGGTAAAGATACATTGTTACTAGTACATTTTGTTGCTACAGCTTTGATACCAGCAGTGTTACCCACCCCTGCTTTTACACCATCAGTGAAAATGTTAACACAGTAAAAGAGGCGTAGCCTTATTGTTATAAAAACAAGTTTGATGAACTTTGAAAAAAAAATAGGTTGACCTAACAGATTCCAGCAGGCGGAGGGTAGGGGGTGGTCCACAGACCGTACTTCCAAGGACCATTGGCTTACAGCATTTTTTGTTTAATCATTACATTTTTGTTGTACTTCCAGGGTGCAACAGTAAATCACAGTGTTTGTGAAATAAGGTTTACTTTAAAGGAAAAACAGTTTTATAAGTTGGGGACATTTGATTAACAATAAAGTCAAATGTTGAAGAAAGCTAAAGATATTCAGACCCACATCTTTAATATTTAGTTACATTACCCATGGGCTTCTTAATTCTTTAAGAGCAAAGTGATTTCTCATATAAGTGTTAAATTTCAAATACATAAGAAAATAAACCCTCACATTTTATTATCTTTGATATTTTTAACCTTTAAGAGTCTGGAAATTAGAAGCCATCTGAGTTAACTTGGTTTTGTTGCATAATGAAAAATGAATGCTATATTTTTTTCAGGATGTAGAGTTACTGATGAAATTTTGCATTTAGTGCCAAATAAAGAAACTTTTAGACTCACCCTAAGAGCAGTCAAGTTATGGGCAAAACGTAAGTATTCCATATCTCTTAAGTTTGCACTATAAAATTATGGCTTTCGGTTACTAAAGATAGAAGCACATATGGAAACCCCTGAGCCTATTGATACTGTTGGGGATTGAGGTCCAGTAAGTTTTGGAGAATCTGTTTCTTTTTCAGGTACAGTGGTTTTGGTGCTCTGATACGTGACTGTACCTCCTTGCTTGGTTGGAAAAACTCCTGACTCCCCATCTTGGGTTTTAGCCAGGCAGTCAGAATTAGTTAGAACTTGAAGAGTGAATACCTTGTTGTTCTTCATGCTGTCTCTGGGCAGGATCATCTTATTCTTTGTCTCCTCATTACCATCAGAGTATAGTTTATAGTAAGTATTTGGTAAATTTATTAAGTGAAGAACCTGCAGTGATAGTTTCAACTTTGTTTTGGCCTTATAACACTTTTATAGTAAAGCCTGGAACTAATTTACATAAGTATACATAGGATATGGTTCATAAAAGGCTCAATCCTCAGCTGGCACAGCTCATTTTTTTATTATTTGTAACTATATTTAAGTAGTGCTATATTTTTGGCACCAGGTGTCACATAGTCTGAAAACGCACTCACCAATAAAACTTTCTGTGATGACGGTAATGTTTTATATCTTTGTTGTCTAATAAGTAACATGTGGCTATTGAGCACTTAAATTATGCAACTGAGAAACTGAATTTTTAAATTAAACTAAAATTTAAGAGAAGTGAAAGCATGTATTCATACAAAAATTTGTACACACATGTTCATAGCACTATTCATAATAGCCAAAAAGTAGAGACAACCTCATGTTCATAAACTGATGAATGGATAAACTAAAGGTGATAGATATAGCCATAATGTAGAATATTACTTGACAATAAAAAAGGACTAAAGTAAATTCCATTTATGTAAAATGTTCCCATTAGGCAAATCTATAGAACTAAAAAGTAGATTAGTACTTGCCTAGGTCTGGGAGGAGTGGGAGCAGATAGGGGAGCAGCTGTTAAAGGTTTCTTTTTAGGGTGATGAAAGTGTTCCAGAATTAATTATGGTGATGGTTGCACAACTCTTTGAATATACTAAAAGCCATTAATTTTAATATGTTACATGGATGAATCTTACGGTATGTGAATGATATTTCAGTAAAGCTGTTACCAAAAAAAAGGTTGGGGGGGGGCCATATGATATGTGGCTAGCAGATTGGAAGTACATATCTGAAAAGACCTCAGGCAAGTAGGATTTGTCTTTGGGCTCAATCACCTTGTATAGTCAGGATAATGTAATTTGCAAGAAAAGGATATTACAGTTTTTCTTTCTTTACATAAATTACATACCATGTTTTATCAATCCTTAGATGTATATTTTACACATTTAACATACCTGAAGTTGACATTTATGTGTTCTTTTCTCTTGCCTGCATAGTGGGACATAAAATAACACTATATTGGGGCACCTGGGTGGCTCAGTTGTTTAAGCATCCAACTCTTGATTTCGGCTCGGGTCACAGTCTCACAGTTCATGGGAACAAGCCCCATGTCAGGCTCTGCACTGACAGCTTAGAGCCTGCTTGGGATTCTCTCTGCCCCGCCCAATGCTTGTTCAGGTGCTCTCTCTCAAAATAAAAAACATTTTTAAAATGCTTTATGTAATTGAGGACTTAGTAGTTTTAATGAAATATGGTAATACTTTTTTTTTAGATTGCTATAAGAAACAATTATAAGAGAAATGAGTACTATGAGTGGAGTATTGTACTTTATGGAGAGGTACCCAAAGTCTGCAAAATACTAAAGTTAGTCCAGCTTTACACTTATTTTTAAAGGCCCATAAATATAACTAATGAAATGTTTATTCTTCCTACTTGTAGACCCTCCAGATATCTTTTCTCTTTCATTTCTCTCACAACCATAGCTATTGAAAAGTGGGAAATTCCAATGTTGTGTAGAAGAGCCTGCTTGGGCAGTCAGAGCTGAGGCAGGGAACTGAGGGGTCTGTTTTTGGAGGGCAAAGTAGGGGGATAAGATGTAGCTTATGGTTTACTAATAAAATGTGGGCCCAGCATGAAGGTCTGCTTACTGATAGTAATGTTATCTCTATAAGGGAAAGGATAACTAAGCAGCACGTCTTAGGAACTAAGTTATCCTATTTCTTACAGTTGAGTGTCATGGATAGTAGTAGATCCTAACAATAGTTAACAAATACATTAATTTTCTAGGACGTGGTATTTATTCCAACATGCTGGGATTCCTTGGTGGTGTCTCCTGGGCAATGCTCGTTGCAAGAACTTGCCAGTTATATCCAAATGCAGCAGCTTCTACTTTAGTTCATAAGTTCTTTTTAGTTTTTTCCAAGTGGTAAGTATTCATGGGCATGCTTTCACTATTTACAAACTTCTGTCTGTATGTAAATTTGTTTGACAATTTAAGAGAGATGCAGAGACCTTTTCTCTTCTCTTACATTCTTTTTAAGTTAAAAGTTTAAAAATGTCAAATTTGAGACCATGATGAGCCACTAGATGGTGCTTTCTTCTGGCATTGTGGGGTTCTTTTAGTTTGAGAGTGGTCATGATAGATTTGTCTCTGCTGCCTACTAGCTATGTAGAGGTTAACATCTCCTATATAAAATGGAGGTGATAATCATAGCTACTGCATGGATTTCTTAGGGGTATTTTCAGTTAATGTCAGCTCTTACTGCTAATAAATTATCAGTTAAATCCATAAAAGCAAATGGGAGGGGGAAATTCAGATTTAAATTAGCTACAGCTTAATGAGCAATACAGTATTTGCCCTTTCAGAAGAAACATTTAAAATAAGCAGCTTTTTCTTTTGTGTACTTCCTTCTTTTCCCAATTTTTTTTTAATACCAAATACCCACCCATAATGTTTGCTGTATGAAAGTTAAAATAGAGTCTAACAATTTTAACATTTCATATAGATCCTGAAGTGAGGTCCTATGTGAGTTAATTTGCCTTATTCATGTTAGGGAATGGCCAAATCCTGTGCTGCTGAAGCAACCGGAAGAAAGCAATTTGAATTTGCCTGTTTGGGATCCTCGGGTATGTGACTTATTATGGAAATTAATTAAACCGTTTTGGTAAAGGACAGTTCTCTAAACTGCAATCTAATTTCTCTTATTTCGGCTCATCTTCCTTCTGTATAGTATAGTTCTTTCTGTCTGCTGGGTCTTTTGGTGAAGATGATCTTTATCTCAAATTCTGATCCAAATGTTAAAAATTAAAAAATTTTTTTAATTAAAAATCACCCATATAAGACTAGATGAGTGGGTGTATCAACCAAAATGTCATAATCCATTGCTAAATACTGTCTTAGAAGTAATTAATTACTACTAACAAAGTGCTAAAGTATATAAGACATTTACTTTGCAGTGCAATTTAAAGCAGACTCCTGGTTCTAAGCTAGCGTAACTCTCACCTTACATTTTAATTTGCTTTATACTGAGTGTTCATTCTTCTGATTTACGTAGGGGAAGTTACCCAATGAGTAGGTGCAGAGAGAGGAGTGAGAAACCATTGGATTAATGCTTTTTGCATCTATGACACAATGTTCCTTGGTTATAAAAGACCATTGTTCATAAGATCAGTCATCGCTTGAACAGCTTTTCAGGGGAAAAATAAACTTCTGCAGAATTTCCTTTGACTGTCAGACATATATGACTTCAGAAATAAATGTAGTTGGGGAGGGAAAATGTACTTCTTGACCAGAGGAAATGTAGTATTAAATTTATATTTCATATTCTTCAGACTTTTGGGGAAATGAAGTGAGGACAACTGAAATAGGAGAATAGATCAATTATTCTGCTTCTAATTTCACAGGTAAATCCATCAGATAGGTATCATCTCATGCCCATAATCACCCCTGCCTACCCACAGCAGAATTCTACGTATAATGTGTCCACCTCAACTCGAACAGTAATGGTAGAAGAATTTAAACAAGGTAAACCTGTTGGCCCTTTGCCCTTTATGTATTCCCACAAGTTTTCGGTTTACAGCAGTTTTATTCTAAAGTGCAGTTATGCCTATTTGTAAAAATTCTTTCAAATATGTATTTTTTTTTAGTAATTGGTTTTCTAAAATATAATATTAAGTCCAAAATGGAACCAGCCTAGTTGGTTTGAAATTGATTTTTGTGTTCTGAGAAATTACTTTTTTTTCCCCACTCAAGAGTTTGTTGAGGTTAGAGGTTTTGGGGTAGGTTGATACAGGAACTGATCATAAAATAGCCAGTTTTCAAAATCAGTCTCCCTCTGTCTCATTTTTAATTTAGGCCTTGCGGTCACAGATGAAATTCTTCAAGGGAAATCAGACTGGTCCAAACTACTTGAGCCACCAAATTTTTTTCAAAAGTATAGGTATTTGAAATTTTGCATTTTGTGTGTGTGTGTGTGTGTGTGTGTGTGTTTAAAGAAGAATTTTAAAAAGCTAATATATGATGAGTGACTGTTGTCCTTTATATTTCAAATGAGGATGAGATAGTTTAACAGAAATCCTACATGATGAGTTTGTGTATTCTAGTAGTGTCTCATCCAGCATTAATAGTTTTTTTGTTTTGAGTGAATTGTTTTTTGAGTAAAGGGTCTAGAATTAATTTTTTGAAAATCAGAACACGTTCTAATTTTCATAAACTTTGTGTGTCTGCATTAGTTCTTGTATTCATTGGGAGGAAGAAAGAAAAAGTAATGATGGGAAAGCAGACCTAACAATGTTTCTGGCTTTCTTTCTTTCTTTTTTTCATGATTGTTGCTAAAAATTCTTCGTAGACATTATATAGTATTGACTGCCAGTGCATCAACAGAGGAAAACCATCTAGAGTGGTAAGACTGATATTCAAGTTCTGTATTTAAATTTGTAGTGGTAACATATATGATGTTTTAGGTTTGTAAAACACTTTATCGTCAAAATTATTAAATCTTATTAGTGACTGTTACACATGACCGTGGAGCATCAGTGTTTAAGAAATGCCATGAAAACCATGTTTCAGAATTAGAAGTAATACAAGATAAGGATACATGTATGTTCTTTGCCTTTGCCACTTCTCAGATTTAAGCAAAATTGTGAGGCACTTCAGACAATTTTGATACCTAGACTCTTACTGAGTTTTCTATCCGTGCCATCATGTTTCCCTTTCAAAACTAAAAGGAAAAGACATTTTATATATCTTTTTAACTTAGGAGATTAGGAACATGAAAACTTCTGTCAACAGATAAGAGAGAGGTATTTTTGGTCAAGGAGCACTGGTTTCTTCCTAGTACATCTAAGTTCATGCACTTTGCCTCCAGTGTATTGACATCCTTAACTCCTATCAGGCAGAAGCTATTAGGCCACCAGAGATCGTTGTGCTTTCCTCAGGTCTGACTTCTGGGAAAGAAAAACACGATACTGTCTTATTTTTGTTTCCAAAGTTCAGTGCTTATTTTACTGCTAATTAAAGAGGCACTGAAAATCCTTTCACTAAAACAAAGAATTTCATTTCTAGATTGGGGATCAGGAAACTGTGGTCTGGGCCAAACCTACTCTGCCACATGTTTTTATAAATAGTTTTATTGAAATCCACCCACACTCATTTATATGTTGTGTATGGCTGCTTTCCTGCTATATGGAAGAGCTGAATAGTTACAACAGAAACTCTATAGACACAAAGCCCAACATATTTACTCTCTGACCAACACTGACCAGTAACTCAGTGTTTCATAAATGTGCTGTTGAAGCACACACAATTATAACGTGTAAGCTTTTTCAAGTGTTTGAATAATGTAAAAATGTTCTTGTAGTTTTTCTAATTAATAAAATCATTGTCAATTAACATAGCTGACAGCAGTCACATTTCTTAAATGAGGCAGAAAATAAAGTTGCAGAAACCTGATGAAACTTTTTATATTTTAGTAGCATCTGATCTGACTTTACCTATTTCTTTTTTAAATGCAATATTAGTAACAATTTTATGAAAATCAGAGCATGTTTTATTTCATTTAGTGCCAGTTATTAGCTTTTTTGTCCACATTATTTAAACATATCTTAGCATTAGGGTTTAGGTATAATTATGATTTGAAAGTGAAAAAATATTTAGAACCAGATTAACCAACAGTTTTTGTTCATATTCAGATCATGACTATTTTATGGTCTACACAGGCAGAGTAGTTAAGAGTTGGGGGGGGGGCACAGAAATTGACAGAGTAACTGGTCATTTACTTAAATGGTATTGTAAACAGTCCTTCATATTAGACTGATTTTTTTTTTTTTTTTTTTTAATGAAAATGTAAAGCATCATAGCTATCATATGCTTTTTGGGTTACTTAGATGCAGTTTCCACATTTCCTGTGTTCTGTTTCAGGGTTGGATTAGTAGAATCTAAAATCCGCGTGCTTGTGGGAAACTTGGAACGGAATGAATTTATTACTCTTGCCCATGTAAATCCCCAGTCATTCCCAGGAAATAAGGAACATCATAAAGAGTAAGTTAATTATTGCTTATTACTGTATTTCTTCTTAATGTTATTTGACAAACATTTTAAGATCAGTTGGGACATTGTCATTTAACAAGCATTGATAGAGGAGGATGATACATTATGTATTTAAGCATGAGTGGTCTTACATTAAAACTAGTACATGCTATGTTGGTAGCCCACAGACCCCAGCAGAAACTCTATCACAAGATTTAGAGCATCTTTATGAATATATTTAATAAGTCACTTTCAAAGCCATTTAATCCTTTTTATAACAACACAGGGTAACTGATCCAGTGTTTTTGGTGTCAGTTTTAAGAATTAGCCAAACCAGAGCGGGGGGCAGGGGCGGCCACCTGGGTGGTACAAGCATCCGACTTTTGATCTCAGCTCAGCTCATGATCTCACAGTTCCTGAGTTTGAGCCTCACATGGGTTCTCTGTTGATGGTGCAGAGCCTGCTTGGGAATTTGTCTTTCCTCTCTTGCCCCTCCCTGATTATGTGCACGCATACTCCCTCTTTCTCTCAAAATAAATAAACTTTAAAAAAAAATTTTTTTCAGCCAAACCAGGGTGCCTGGGTGGCTCAGTCAGTTAAGCATCCGACTCTTGGTTTCAACTCAAGTCATGATCCTACAGTCCATGAGTTCCAGCCTTTGGGTGGAGCCTGCTTGGGATTCTCTGTCCCTCTCTCTCTGTGCCTCCCCTGCTCATGCTCTCTCTCAATAAATAAAGTTACAAAAAAAAATAAATTTAGGGGCGCCCGGGTGGCTTAGTCGGTTAAGCGTCTGACTTTCGCTCAGGTCATGATCTCACGGTTCGTGGGTTCGAGCCCCGCGTCGGGCTCTGTGCTGACTGCCAGCTCAGAGCCTGGAGCCTGTTTCAGAGTCTGTGACTCACTCTCTCTCTCTGACCCTCCCCTGCTCACGCTGTCTCTCTCTCTCTCTCTTAGAAATAAATAAAACATTAAAAAAAATTAAAAAAATTTAGCCCCACCATTGCAGTTTGTATTTGTGTTTCCATAGAGGCTGAGTTTGAATTACCAAGTGACATCTGAAAATATTAAAAAAAATTAATGGAACTTAAAAAATTTTTATTTTTTAGCAACAATTATGTATCGATGTGGTTCCTTGGAATCATTTTTCGGAGAGTAGAAAATGCAGAAAGTGTTAACATAGACTTGACCTATGATATACAGTCTTTTACTGATACAGGTAAGACTTTGTCATCATGGAGCTGTGGTTCTCAAGCTTGGTTATAACGCAGTATCATCTGCCATGGATCTGCCTGGCTAGATTTGTTAATTGGCTCAATGAATGTGGGTAGTACATCCATATTAGGAAAACCTATGCTGCTGTTTTAAAAAAGCGTAATGAAACAATTTCCAAGACATATTAAGTGGGGGGAAAGTTGCAAAACTGTATAGTGTTGTACGATTTCTGTAAATAAGTAAAAAAAAAAAAAATACATGTTTGCTTATAAATACCTAGAATATCTTTGGAAGGATATATAGTTTTTTAAAAAAAGGTGGTAGAACTGGTTGGTTTTTAGGTTAAGGAACCAGGTATGTCTAGGGGATGGATGGGAGGAGACTTCACTCTCTTTGAACTGTTTGGGTTTTATACCACGTGATGGTATTCACTATTTCAAAACAAAAAGAAGACTAAAGAAACTATACAGGTTATTTTTATTTTCAGTGTGTGCAGATATGTGCACAGTGATAAAGATGACTTGATTTTTACATTTTTTTATATATACCATCAGTCAGTATAGCCTTGAATATGTTTGAGAATCAGGGAAAGAGTGTCTTTCACATCTTGCTCCCTAATAACAGCTCTCTGGAATATGTTAATGTATCTTTTATAAATTTGGAGTTGTATTAATCTGGAGTAGTGTACATTCATACTATTAATATTTTTGGCTTGGCTTATCTGAGTTTTCTAAATTCTTCTAAACTAGCTTTCACATTTATCATGAAAATGCAGATTCCTGTACATCACGTCGGCACTACCGAATCCCACACTCTGGGAGTGGAGCCAGAGAATCTGCAAGTTGAACAAGTACTCCTGGTGATGCTTTTATAAGCAATCTGGAATGAAAACATGGATATACATTTTTCCATTCTAATTTGGGCTCATTTTTCCAAAAGCAATGGATTGGGAAGCTCTGTTTATTGTAGATTTATAGAATGTTCTTCTCCAGATAGAGATTCTGAGGCCCCAAGCGAGGAGATAACTTACCACATTTAACAGTAGTTAACTGCGAAAGAAGCTTCTCCTCTGTGTCTTCAGTCAGCTTATGATCTAATTTGGTATTCATAGTTAAACATACATTAAATAATTTGTGTTAATAAAACTGACTTTGTTATAAGATGTGAAAAGCACTAGAAAGGGACTCTAGGGCTGTGTATATTCCACTACCAGCAAGTCATTCGGGGTGTTGAGCTTCATTTCCCCACCTGTGCAATAAGGATGTACTTCTGGATAGTTTCTGACAGTTTGATATCTGATTAGTGTAGTAAAAGAAACTTCATGGAGGATGAGAACTTGAATTGCATCTTGGATATTTAGTATAAGGATTAGCTTCGACTTGAGTAAATATGAGAAGAGATTGCCTTTTGGAATAATAACAGAAAATAGGATTTGGAAAAAAAATTGTTTTCATGCATTTTGTTAACGAGATTTGCTTATTGGAAAGTCTTAGAAGTTGGACATGAGAAAACTAGTTGGTACTTAAACAGAATTGTGACATGAACATGCTTTTAAAATATTTGTTCTGTATGCAGAGTGGGTATGTATGTTTGTGAGATTATGGGGAGGTATCAAATGTATGCTTTTTGGAGAAAAACACACCTCTTGGTTCAGGAAGTAGTTGCCCATTTAACATACTAACATTGTTACAGTGTACAGACAGGCAAACAATATAAACATGCTAAAGGAAGGGATGAAAATTGAAGCAACTCATGTTAAAAAAAAGCAACTTCATCACTACCTTCCAGCAGAGATTCTTCAAAAGAAGAAAAAGGTAGGTTTGTAATCTTAACTCTCTAGTATGGTTCCCCTCAGACACATGCTCCTGGGATCAGCTTGGCAATCTCATAGCTCCCAGTCCTATTAAGAAAAAAGGAAAGAGGGGCACCTGGGTGGCTCAGTCAGTGGAGCATCTGACTTCAGCTCAGGTCATGATCTCGCATTTCATGAGTTGGAGTCCCGCGTCGGACTCTGTGCTGACAGCTCAGAGCCTGGAGCCTGCTTCGGATTCTGTGTTTCCCTCTCTCGCTGCTCCTCCCCAGTTCACTCTTTCTCTCTCAAAAATAAACAAACATTAAACATTCTAAAAGAAGGAAAAAAGGAAAGAAAAGTACAATTCAGTCTAGAACTGAAATCTCCCCTTCATTCATCACAAAAGATTCATTTTATGTACTTCACAATTGAGAAACCAGTAATTATTCTCATTTGCTTCTTGAAATCCTAACTGCTCTCCCCTCTTTCAGCAAAGTCTTTCTGATGTCAGTCGAAGTTCAGGTGGACCTCAATCCAAAAGATCATCTCTGGATAGCAATTGTTTGGATAGCTCCAGAGACACTGATAATGGAACTCCTTTTAATTCCCCAGTGTCTGCAAGCAAACCTTCCAAGCCTGACGTTCCTCCTTCAGGAGAAACAGAAAGGTCTGCATTTCAGAATTTTCCTTTCAGTCTTCAGTTTGAGGATGATGTAAACTTTTCTGCCCTTAGCTAAATATCTTAATTGTTAATATATCTTAGCAGTTACTAGTCATTTCCTGGCCAGAAATACTTGCCAGTGCGTTGTAATCCTGTGGGACATGGTATAGGCTCATGAATGTGTCGGACTTGAAGAGTACAGAGAAAATGCACAAGTTTTTCAGTTTTTTCTAACTTTTCACTCAGTCCTCTGCCTTTTTTCCCCCCTGCTTTGCTTTTTCTCCAATGAAATGTTAAAGTAGAAGTACTTGAAGTCATCCTGATGTTAGGATATGAATGTTTTAATTAAGTCACACAAATTATTTAATGATAATTCAACACTTTTAATAGGAATAATACCGAGCCTCCTGCTGTAATTGCGGAAAAGCCACTGAGTGTCCCACAAGCTCAAGGACTGTCTATCCCAGTCATTGGTGCAAGTAGGTATCTGCGCTTTTGTTAGTAATGATTCTACTATGTATATATTTAATTACTAGAATTTTTCTTTTTTACTTTTCAGAAGTTGATTCTGCAGTCAAAACCGTATCGCCCCCAGCTGTGTGCACGATTCCTACTGTAGTCGGACGAAATGTCATTCCTAGAATTCCAACACCCCACAACCCTGCCCAGGGACAGCCACATCTTAATGGAATGTCAAACATAACTAAGAATGTTGCACACAAGAGGTCCCATTCCCCATCCATCGATGGGTCTTCGAAGAGGTTGAAAGAAATAGAAAAGGTAAAGTGAGAACCTTAGTGGTGATTCAGTACATTTTTTTTTTTAAAGTTAAACTAGCACCAGAGAAATTTACAGTTTGACTATTTAAAAAGAATATTTACCCAAACACTCAAGGAATAATACTGATTGTTCATCCCTAATTCAAATTACTGAAACTTGATCTGAAAACTTAAATAACTCTGAGTTTCTCTTTGACTTAACACAGAAGTTACTATTGGCAACCAGGCTTATTTATTGTTATAATGTTGATGCCCTCTGCCTCCAGTAGGTGGTGGTAAAACTGTTTTATTATCATCTGAATTGATGTAACCAGAAAGGACACTCAAGTTGTAGAAGTTAAGGGTGGCAGCTGAAGTCTAATTTAAGTTGCACTAGTTTTGACAATGGCCTTATCACTTGTCTCTGTTTATTATAGATTATATGGTTTTTGTAGGTAATAGCAATTCATCTTAATATTTATATTCCAGTTTATTCGACTTGAATCAACATTTAAAGAATCACGTGCTCCTGAAGATAGAAAAAGAAAAGCAGTGGTAAATATTTTAATAATTTACTTCAAAATATTACTTTCAAAGAGCCATAGATTAGGAAAAATACTATATTTGAAAGTGGAGCAGATTAGATAGGTCTGTGAAGTTTGGGTCATGTTTTATTTTGTGTAGACATAACTGTAGGTAGGAAGGAAGGAAAGTTTTCATTTGTATATAATTCTGTTTTTAGGATGCCATTGGAGGAGAATGTATGCCTATTCCAACTATTGATACATCACGCAAAAAGGTAACAAAGTTTTATTCATAGGTAACCTGCAGATAAAAAAGTTTTAGAGCCTTGCACTGGGTGAAAGAAAAGGGTAATAAGATTTTGTCCCTGTCCTCAAAGACTAGCAGTATAGTTGGGAATTAGGGTAGAAACACACACGGGATCTGGTCCTAAATGTATGTACTTTCAAAGTCAAGAAAAGAGGAAGTAATTTAAGACTTCGCTATTTATTCAGATTACGTCAACCTCTGTTTATTTTTAAAGAAGTTTAGTAATTTCTTACCAACGCTTGATAGTAGATCTTTTGTTGTATACCATTGCTTACTGTCAAAACTTAAGCTTGATACTTATTAATATTTTGGAAGAACCTAATGTAATGGTATACATAGTACCTTTAAAACATGAGCTAATGAGCCCCTAAATCTCAAAATTTATTATCCAAAGAAGTACCCACTGAAACTAATAATATATTATTAAGTATGGTAGCTAATGAGTAGGTGCTCAAAACTCAGCTTTGTGTAGAGAAGTGCTTCTCTGAGCATTTACAGTGAACAAAATGGCTTAGTCTATTTATTTTGAGAAAGTTGGCCAGGGGAGGCAGAGAAAGGGAGAGAGAATCCAAGCAGGCTCCAAGCTGTCGGCATGGAGCCCAGTGCAGGGCTTGATCTTCCAAACGATGAGATCATGACCTGAGCCGAAATCAAGAATCAGAAGCTTAACAGACTGAGCCACCCAGATACCCCTGTACTGGCTATCTTAAAGCATATAGTATCATACTTTCTTTTAGCTGTAGAATTCATAAAATTTAACATAAAGAGTGTTACAAAAAATACGAATGTAGGATTATATGTGATAATGGGGGGGAAAATCTGATACGGTTAAGGTATGAGAGCATGAAATTATATGCCTGAGTCTAGGTTGAAAATATTTCAAGTATAAAGGGTAAGGATATAAACCAAAGTGGCAGAATTTTAATAATGCCAGTCTTGGTTATGCTAAAGTCTTCATTGTCCTAGTGTCTCTTTTTTTGTATGTCTAAAATTTTTCATGTTTTTTGAATGGCTCTGGATGTGTAGGTTTAGCCAAGTTAGTAACCTGAGAGAATTAACTCTTAACCTACCGTTTCCTTCACACAACTGTAAGAGGTCTCTTTCTCAATTTCAGAATTTACCTTCATTACATAATCATCTTCAGTATCTTCACATAGATGTACCTGAGTTTCACTAGCACTGAAGTTATGTGACCTGCTCTGACTACAGAGTCCATTTTCCTGAGCTTACCTCACAAGTTTGATTTACAGTGTTGTTCTCCACGAATGTATTACAGAAACTAACCAGATATCCTGTTTTCTTCTGTAGCACACTCATTTTTTACCCAGCACCCCAACACTTTCCTGCCTAGTGACCCTGCTCTTCCTACTTCTCTTTACCATTGCCCGAAGGCCTGTGTTCTTTGTGCATTTCTCAGGCCAGAAGTGGGAGTCATTTGACAAAATCCTTTTTCCTAAACATGCACTCCTCCCACTTGCACCCTTTTCCTGTGCCTCTGACTTCACAAAAAAAGTCCCCAAACCAAGGAAATGACTATGAGCATTGGAAGAAAGTATTCAACACATACGTGAGTGTTTAATAGTCTAAGGAATATAGAGGAAAACAGTTTTATGACTGATTTACAAGTTGGGGCATAATAATGAAATGTTTGCTTTTCCTTCTTTATTTCTGTTCCTTTCTAATAGAGACTACCCAGTAAAGAACTACCAGATTCATCGTCTCCAGTGCCAGCAAATAACATCCGAGTCATCAAAAATTCCATTCGACTGACCCTTAATCGGTAAAAGCAGTGCCTCCTTACTTAAGTGAATATGCAATCATTTAGTGGCATAGATGCAGCCACTCTTTTTAAAATAGAAGTGGCTGTTGCACATAAAATAAGGTGAAAGTTACAGTCATCGGACTAACGACCTTGAAGTGGTTTTTGAACTCTCACACTTTGACCTGCAGATGCCGTAGCAAATCTCATTGATTGCTGCGCACACTTCTGTGAGGATCATCTGCTATCAAATTGTCATCTACAATATTACGGCTTTGCGTTGGAGGTTTCACTGCCTTAACTTTCGATGCTTGTTTCTCTGTTGTGGGAACCAGTTCTCGGCTCTTTGGACATGGATAAAACAAGTCCCGAATTTTTTTTTTTTTTTTTAAAGTCTTATGTTGTAATCATTGTATAGAACTGAAAAAGTTGAAAACAAAACAAAAAAAAATTGTCTTGTAATTTTCCAAATGTTAACACATTTACTTTAGCCTTGAAGCCACTTTGTGAAACCTGAGATAAATGAATGTGAGGTATCTTTTCTGCTTCCCTCATTTGTGTAGATGTACTTATTGTCTATTCTGTTGATTTAAATTATTTTTTTTCAGAATGGCACATGGAATATTTAAATTTTTATTTTTGTGTGCCTTTCTGTTCAAATGTTGCATAGTTACCAGGGAGGATTAGTCCAGTGATTACATAAGAGTTGGGCACCATAAAATTCTCTCTATTTTGCCTCCCATGGAGGCCTTCGAAATGCATCTTTATTAAGAATCAAAATATAACCAAGATACTGAAAGTCAGTATGTGGATGGTGAAATTGTTACATATCCTAGGCTCATGCCATTCTTGTTAGTTGACTGGTATTTTTTACCGAGGAGCAACTCATTCCAGCATCAACAATGAAATACCTTTAAGTATGGCAGACTTGTATTCTTGAGGTGTAAAATTAACTTGGCATGATAATTCTTGACCATTACGTACCCCACAACTTCAGATAGTTTCTTCATGGACTAGGCATGCAGAAATAAGCAGTGGATTTTACTGAAACCTAAAGGCATTTTTTTGAACAACATTGTTACCAACCATTAATTGGCTCAGGACCTTTGTAATTTTTATTTAACTATGAGTTGTCTTTTTTTACACTGCTTTTTTCAATGCATTTCTTAATATTTTTTAAGTTTCATGAACGCATGCTCAGTTTATTAAAATCCATAACCATGTAATTCTTGTAATATGTTGATTCAGTGTTTTGTAAATGAAGTCGTATGTATTTTCAGAGTATTTTTGTATGTACTGTAAGATACCATCTTTTCAAAGAGAAAACTTTAAAACCTTTACTGTCTCTCTTTAGTCTAATTTTTTTTTAAATATGGATTATGCTTGAATTACTCTTAAAATGAAAATGTATAGATTGCACAGCCAGGAATGCTGGTATTTCTTACCTTCTCCAGCTCTCACTCAGCAATTTAGTAGGTTCTGGTAGGAAAAACACAAAATGGTACATTTGAATGAACAGAGAAAATATTTGGTTGTATATTTTATAGGACCCGTGGACCCACTTAGCCTGTGGAGCAACAGTCCATTTTCTCTCACAAGCCCCTTACCAATGAGTTGAAATGCTTGGAATCCTTATTGTCCGAGAGCAGTATCCTTCTCCCACTCCTGTTCCTTGATCCCTTGGTCGCTGCAATGGAAATTCTAGTACTTAATCTCTTAGAAAGGAAAACTTAGAAGAATAAGGAAGAAAGAGTTGTTCTATTACTCACTTTTTGCATAGCGAAAGGCAAGAATGAAATCCTATAACCAAGTTGTAGCTCACTTGGAAAGCTCTTCTTTTAGCCGACCCTTTCCTTTATTCAACTATTTTAAAATTTGTCTTAAAAAAGCTCTTTGAGCAGAAGTAAATGATTATGAAAGGACTAAATAATTCTCTAGGAAGATTTGATTAAATGTTATATATGTGCTATGTTTCCATTTCTGTGTCTAGCTATTTTCCCCTTCTGTTATCGGTCTTCAAGTCTCTTTAAGAATTCTCATGTTTGCCTTTCTATGTAAACATTCTTTAGAGTGACTAGTAGAGTTTTTCTTCAGGAAGAAAGCAACAGGCCTAAGCCTTATACCACAGAAGAGTCATTTCTCATCTATTCAGCATGGGGTTGAGACACAGCCAAATGGTTCAATGTTATACACCTCCAAGATCACATTCTTCAACCTGTTTGGTAACTGGGGAGTTGAAGAGATGCTTTTGCGATGGTAGCTTTGGTCAGAAATGAAGTGTTTTCTATCCTAAACAGTAGGTAGAATGTTCAGTACATTTTGTGACCATAATAGGAAAGCTCCATTGTACTGATTCCAAGTAAGTAAAAGGGGAAGGTTTGGATTGGGATTGTGTGTGATGTTCAGAGGCACTAAATAAATGGGATTTCAAGTTTGAAACTATACCTAGAAATATATTTTATAAAGCAGATAACCTCCAGTATGTAGACATATGTTCCTTTTCCCAAGGGTACGTAAGCTTAATCTCCGTGTTCAGGACTGGCTCTGAAGAATAGTATATATTAAAGGAAAATATTTGTCTGCTAGCTTATGTCATAGGGACTTTATTAAGAGGGTACATGGCTTAAAACCTTGTAAAATTGGGGTAAAATGAATTTTAAAAGACTTGGTGCTTACAATTAACTGTCTTAAAGCAACAATTAAGTAACCTTACTAAAATGCTTACTTTACTACAGTAGCAATAAAGTACAGATGGACAGTGTGGAAATGGGCTAAACTTACTCTGTGTTCCTCACTGGAATAGGAATTCCTAACTCGGGGATCATGGGCCTTTGGGAATCCTTTGCAAATGTATATAAGAAATTTGTTTATATGCGGGGTTTTTTGGTGGGGAGGGGGGATTCCTAAATTTCATCAGCTCCTCAAAGTGGTTCATGACCCTTAAAAAAAAGGGGGGGGGTGATGGGCCATTTTTAGGAACCACAGCTTTGCAAGACTGAATAATCCCAGACTCTTGAGGTTTTTTCCATAAGATTTTTCCATGGTAGATTTCTGAAAATATATTATGGCTCTTAACTAGTAAAGTGGGCTGTTGGAGGATTCTGGAATACCAAATTTCTCTCCAAATTTCTTTATAGATTTCAGATGAACCTTAATCAGTACTTAGATGAGTGCTCACTATTGAATTTATAAATGGCTCTTGTTTATTACTTAGATTCATTAACAGGGTCAAACTTTAACAAATTTCAACCTAATATTGATCAGAGTAGAATAGCTCAGGATGATCTTCAGAAATGGTAAAAAACAGAATTAATCAGTAAGGATCCTAACCCTTTGGTTTCAGTAGCATTAATGTTCTCTTATTCCTTCATGTTTGTGGTTCAGAGCAGAACAATCTGAACAGGCCAATAAAGAGAACTTTAGTTTTAAAAAATAATGGGTGTCTTTACCCCTGAAATCTTCCAAAGCTTAGAATTTAGGTCATAATCATAGTGGTAAACAGTGCAAACAATGGAAGAAACAGGTCTCGATAATGGTAACTATTTCCTTTGGGGTTTTTTTTTTTTTTTTTAAACTTTGTACAAGGTCAGATCCTCGCCAAATTCCCTATTTTTTCTGATACAATTTTATATCGGAGTTAGTTGAACATAAGATTTGGGTCTGCTACAATTTTTAAGCATTGCTGCATTTTAGCAAAGAGTCACATAATTACCTTATAAAGAACTTAAGATATCTTTGAGGTAAATGGTGCTACATCATTCCACAGTATTTTGTAAAATGAATGCAGCTGCCGTTCCTTTCTAGATAGCTGTTTGTGTAGTTCCTATTAATATTTCCTGCCTTTTATTTGGATTGTCTTATTTCTTAGTTGTACACACAAGCCTCACTTGTCTGGAATAAGTAATCAAATAAACTTGCTTTGCTAAATAGGTGTTGATGATTGATATTATTTGGGAGCAAGTTAAAATATCTTATTTTTCAAACCAACAGCCAATTTGGTCATTTACCACCAAGACTCTTTCTAGCAGATAATGGCATCCAGTATCTGCTTAACATGAAAGCAAAGCTCATACTTGATCTGTCTCACAAACATTAAACAGTAGCAACCAGTAAGCACACGGTGGCATCTGCCTCAAGAACTGGGGGCAAAATCTATCACTTGTGGTCAACAAAAGGCAACCAGAATTCTGCACTAACGACTGGACGAAGGTGCATTTCACAGTCAGGCCTTGGGTACGGTCTACAGAAGTACAAGTTACGGAGTTTATTACATTCTTGTTGATTTGACAGTAATTGTTTTTAGCCAAGCCACATATCTTGAATACTGAAGTCACAAATAACCTGTCTACTTCATTAAGATTATTAGCTAGCCACTCATGGCACCAACGGAAATACATTTGACATTAAGCTAATCTGCAAAGCCTCCTATATTTATTGAGCTACAGGTAACAGTAGGGCTCCTAAATAGTCACTTGAGATTTCTAGTGTCTTTCTGATTGGATTGCCAGTTGACCATCTCTGGAGTGAACTTACAGAACAACTTGCTGCTCCTACGATATAACTTTAACACGATGATCACACTGCACTAAAAAGTTCTTAAGTAAAATAACAGGTACTTTATGGATCCCAGTGCATTAAGCTATTAAGGCAAAATAGAATTTACTGCTGTTAAAACACATATTCTAAAAACTACCTTTTCAAACCATATGATCTAGCCAAACTTTTACTTCTTGGTCCTCAAAATGACATATTTCTAAACCCTTCTTTACCAGTGTCCAGTTGCTGGCCTTTCATGCGCGATGGCTGCCTAAAGCCTTCTGATAACAGAATGGCCAGAGTGGATCACCCTACCTTCTGAACATACTTTCACCTTTTAACATTTCAATTATTCTAACTTGTGAAATATTCAGTTATTTCTCCTAAAGAGGTTGTACATTTGAGAGCGGTAACTTTTACCCAGGAGTCTTTATGTAGTGGGTGCCAAGAAGATGCCCGAGAGTGTTGTTTGTTTTTTGTTTAAGATTATCTCGGAGACCTGATGAAGGATCTCAATCACAGAGGCAAACGAAACTGAAAATCCTTAAGACCTGTTTTACCAACCTTTTCAACTTTAACACTAAGAAATATTTTATATTGCAAGCCAGCACATGTAGCCATACACCAATGTGTGTGTATATATAGAACTCATATGTATATGTAGACATACACCAATGTGTGTGTATATATAGAACTCATATGTATATGTACACATAATTAAATTTCACCCCCCAAAAATGCTTTCCTTACTGTGATAACAGATTTTTTTTAAATTTTTTTTATAGTTTATTTTTGAGACAGAGAGAGACAGAACATGAGCTGGGGAGGGGGCAGAGAGAGAGAGGGAGACAGAATGTGAAGCAGGCTCCAGGTTCTGAGCTGCCAGCACAGAACTCAATGTGGGGCTCGAACCCACAAACCGCGAGATCATGACCTGAGCTGAAGTCGGACACTTAACCGACTGAGCCACCCAGGTGCCCCGATAACAGATTATTTTTAAGGCTAGTGTTGATGTCACTAAAGATTCACAGCCTCTCCTGAGTCATGACCTTTACTTTGAAATATACTGCATTGGAAGTTCTCTCCAAAAGCATATTTCAGGGGTGCCTGGGTGGCTCAAAGTGACTTTTAGGGGAAAAAAAAGTTCATTTCAAACTTGTATCATCTTCCTTTATTCAGTCTATCTGGTACTAGGATGCAGACTGTTATAGCAAATACTGCTGAAAGGAGGGCAGAAAGCATATGGGAGAAGTAGATGAGGTAAAGTATCTTTCTTCCATAGGAAAAGTCATAACCAAAAATTTTTGTATTAGTTGATAATAAAAAAATGTAAAAGTCAAAAATTGGAGCAAGAATTGCAACATTTGGCTGGTAATTCATTTTCCTGTTGGGTAATTGACCTCCACTGGCCAAGGAATGTCCTCAATCCCTGGAGGGTGGGCTGGGATAAACTAAAGAACAAGCATCCCTTGTTAACCAAATGTCACTCCAGTAAGGTGCAGAAATCACTCACTTAGAATATTGTATGGTGCTGGGGCAACTGGACAGCTGCATGCAAAAAAAAAAAAAAAAAAAAAAAAACAACTTTTAAAAACCATACACAAAAATAAACTCAAAATAGAAAAAAGGCCAAA
>NW_027530368.1:12902910-12957580 GCF_008692635.1 Crocuta crocuta | reverse complement strand
AAAAAAAAAAAAAAAAAAAAAAAAGAACCACTTTTATAGACCATACACAAAAATAAACTCAAAATGGATCAAAGGCCTAAATGTGAGACCTAAAGCCATCAATCTAGAAGAAAACATAGGCAGTAATCTCTTGAACATCATCCTTAACAACATTTTTCAGATATGTCTCCTCAGGCAAGAAACACGAAAAGCAAAAGTAAACTGTTGGGACTACACCAAACTAAAAAGTTCTTACATAGCAAAGGAAACAAAACAAAACAAAAAGGCAACCTATGAAATGGGAGACGATATTTCCAAATGATGTATCTGATAAAAGGTTAATATCCAAAGTATATAAAGAACTTATACAACATCAAAAATAAACCCAAACAATTTAAAAATGGGCATGTTTCTGGGGTGCCAGGGTAGCTCAGTCAGTTAACTGTCTGACTTCGGCTCAGGTCATGATCTCACAGTCTGTGGGTTTGAGCCCTGCATTGGGCTCTGTGCTGACAGCTCAGAGCCTGGAGCCCGCTTTGGATTCTGTGTCTCCCTCTCTCTCTGCCCCTCCTCTACTTGCTCTCTGTCTCTGTCTCTGTGTCAAAAATAAATATTAAAAAAAAATTTTTTTTAATGAACAGGTTTCAAAGAAGACGTAGATTACAAATAGACACGTGACAAGTTGCTCAACAGGGAAATGCAAATCAAAACTACCATGAGATATCACCTCACACCTGTCAGAATGGCTAAAATAAAAATCACAAGAAATAGCAAGTGTTGACAAGGATGTGGAGGAAAAGGAACCCTCAAGCACTGTTGGTGGGAATGTAAACAGGTGCAGCCACAGAGAAAAACAGTTTGGAGATCCCTCCAAAAATCAAAATAGAAGTACCTGATGACCCAGTAATTCCACTAATGGACATTAATGCAAAGAAAATGAAAATACTAGCTCAAAATAATATTATTCTTTTGGTTTACTGCAGCATAAGTTACAGTAAGCAGCTGTGAATGCAACCCAAGTGTCCATCAATGGATAAAGAAGATGTGACATATGTATGTACACACAAACACAGGAATGTTAGTCATAAAAAAAACAACAATGCAATCTTGCCATTCATGACAGCATGGATGGATCTGGAGGGTATTATATTAAATAAGTCATGCAGAGAGAGCCAAATACTATACGATTTCACTTATATGTGGGATCTAGAAAAAACACGAAAAAGAGGAAACAGATCCATAAATACAGAGAATTGGTAGTTGTCAGAGAGGAAGGGTAGGGGCATGGGCAAAACTGGGTGGAGGGGAGTGGGAGGTCCAGGCTTCCAGTTATGGGATGAGTAAGTCACAGAGATTAAAGGTATAACATAGGGAATTATAGTCAATGAAACTGTAATGACTTTGTGTGGTGACAGATGTAACCATACTTGTGCTAAGCACAGCATACCATATCCAGATTTGTCCATCACTATGCTGTATACCTGAAACTAACGTAACATTGTGTATCAAACTATATACTTCAGTAAAAGCAAATACCTCTTTGGCAGACAAAAAAATTCGATTGTAAGCAGCTGTCATATAATATCCCAATGTAGTCCAGGAACTTAAGGATACAAGACAATTGGGGTTAACAGTAAAAGTACTACTATCTCCTGAGAAATTCTAGAGCATCATTATAAGAGTATTTAACATTTACCAAGCATTTAGGAGATGCCCTTTAAAACATTATAGTGCTTAATCTTTACAATGATCCTTTGAGGTAGCACTGTTAATTATTTTACCAATGAGGAAACTGAGGCTTAGAGAGATTATGCGCCAGCTCCAAGCTGCATAACTATTACTTGGCATCCTCGGGAGGTATGATTCAAAGCCTAGTGTTCCACTGTATCTCCCATTTAGGATAGTAGATGGAAGTGTAGATCAAATCTCTGCCTCCTCGCACTCTTCTGTGGCGTCTGGAACTTTGGAGGTTAGCCTGGCCAGTGGCAACAAAGATCATCTGTGCCAGGCTGCAGGGGGCACTGTGGCTTCCTGCAGGCAGCCTGTGGCTAAGTCAGGACAGCCCAGTTCCAGCCCAGCTCCGCCACCTACATCTGTGCATGACACTCAACCGCCACTATGCTTTGTTTTCTCCCATCTGAAACACTTGCCCTTCAAGCCTCACGGGGAACAGAAAAGACCCTGAAGAGCCAAAGTAATGTTGAAAAAGAAAACCAAAGCTGGAGGCATCACAATCCCAGACGTCAAGCTGTATTACGAAGCTGTAATCATCAAGACCGTATGGTACTGACACAAAAACAGACGTATAGATCAATGGAACAGAAGAAGAAACTCAGAAATGGACCCGCAAATGCATGGCCAACTAATCTTTGACAAAGCAGGAAAAAATATCCAATGGAAAAGACAGTCTCAGAGTACCTGGGTGGCTCAGGGGGTTAAGCATCTGATTTCAGCTCAGGTCACTCTCTCAAGGTTCATGAGTTCAAGCCCCACATCAGCTCTCTGCTGTCAGCACCGAACCCACTTTGGATCCTTTGTCCTCCTCTCTCAACCCTTCCCCTGCTTGCACTCTCTCTCTCAAAATAAATAAACTTAAAAAAAAGAGAGAGAAAAGACAGTCTCTTCAGCAAATGGTGCTGGGAAAACTGGACAGTGACATACAGAAGAATGAACCTGGACCACTTTCTTACACCACACACAAAAACAAACTCAAAATGGATGAAATACCTAAATGTGAGATAGGAAACCATCAAAATCCTACAGGAGAAAACGGGCAACAACCTCTTTGACCTTGGCCACAGCACCTTCTTGACGCGTCTCCAGAGGCAAGGGAAATAAAAGCAAAAATGAACTACTGGGATTTCATCAAAATAAAAAGCTTCTGCACAGTGAAGGAAGTAAGCGATAAAATTAAAAGGCAACCTTCAGAATGGGAGAAGATATTTGCAAATGATGTATCTTGCTAAAGGGTTAGTATTCAAAATATATAAACAACTGATCAAACTCAACACCTTCCCCCAAAAAATAACCCCATTAAAAAGTGGGCAGAAGACATGAATAGACACTTCCAAAGAAGACATACAGATGGCTACCAGGCACATGAAAAGATGGTCAACATCACTCCTTTTGATTTGTATTCAGGGAAATACAAATCAAAACCACAATGAGATACCACCTCACATCTGTCAGAATGGCTAAAATTAACCACAAAAGAAACAAGAAATGTTGGTGAGGATGTGGAGAAAGGGAAACCCTTTTGCACTGCTGGTAGGAGTGCAAACTGGGAATACAGCCGCTCTGGATAACAGTATGGAGATTCCTCAAAAAATTAAAAATAAAACTACCCTATGACCCAGCAATTGTACTACAAGGTATTTATCCAGAGAATATAAAAATGCTAATTTAAAGGAGCACATTCACCCCAATGTTTACAGCAGTGCTATCGACAAGAGCCAAATCATGGAAAGAACCAAAATGTCCATCAACTGACAAATGGATAAGGAAGATGTGGTGAGGGGCGCCTGGGTGGCTTAGTCGGTTAAGCGTCCTACTTTCACTTAGGTCATGATCTCGCAGTTCATGGGTTCGAGCTCCAAGTCGGGCTCTGTGCTGACTGCCAGCTCAGAGCCTGGAGCCTGTTTCAGAGTCTGTATCTCCCTCTCTCTCTCTGACCCTCCCCTGCTCACGCTGTCTCTCTCTCTCTCTCTCTCCTAGAAATAAATAAAAATATTAAAAAAAAGAAGATGTGGTGAAATATTACAATGGAATATTACTTGGTGATCAAAAAGAATGAAATCTTACCATTTACAACAACGTGGATGGAAATACAGTGTATGATGCTAAGTGAAATAAATCAGTCAGAGAAAGACAAATATCGTATGATTTCACTCATATCTGGAATTTAAGAAACACAACAGATGAACATAGAGGAAGAGAAGGGAAAATACGCTAAAAACAGAGAGGGAGCCAAACCATAAGAGACTCTTAAATACAGAAAACAAACTGAGGGGTGCTCATGGGGTGCTGGGTGGGGGAAAGGGCTAAAAGGGTGATGGGCATTAAGGAGGGCACTTGTTGGGATGAGCACTGGGTGTTATGTAAGTGATGAATCACTCAATTCTACTCCTGAAGTTAAAAAAAAAAAAGGCAATAATAAAATCCAGAAGGCTTAAAAAAAAAAAAATGACCCTCACAGGGAAGTTGTGACATGAAAGTATTCCAATAGCTTGGCAAGATTCTACAATTAAGATGGACAGATAGCCAGGATCTCCCAGAATAACATCCATGCAGCATTCCTTAGGCAGCAGTCTAGACAGGAGCAGGAAGAAAATAAATCCAGGAGAGCTATCACCAAGAAAAGCAAAGTGAAAATGGAGCTTCATCAGATAGGCTTGATCACAATGAGAGGATATTAACATTTCTCTCAGAGTTTGAGAGTAATCAAGTAAATTGTTAAATGACACATTAATTTCAGGGAAATGAAAAAGCTAAATGAAAAGAAAATATAACGAGGAGCGCC
This sequence comes from Crocuta crocuta, assembly GCF_008692635.1. Taxonomy (NCBI): domain Eukaryota; kingdom Metazoa; phylum Chordata; class Mammalia; order Carnivora; family Hyaenidae; genus Crocuta; species Crocuta crocuta. The sequence continues at coordinate 12,953,082 of NW_027530368.1, read as the reverse complement.
TGGGTGGCTCAGCCGGTTAAGCATCCAACTTTGGCTCAGGTCATGATCTCATGGTTCATGGGTTCGAGACCCAAGTTGGGATCTCTGGTTGTCAGCCCAGAGCCTGCTTCAGATCCTCTTTCCCTCCCCACCCAACTCTGTCCTTCCCCAACTCTCTCTCTCTCTCTCAAAAATAAACATTTTTAAAAAAGGGAAATGTAACTAGACTGTATCACATGGCTCAGCTGTGAATACTCACATAGTTATAATAATATACGTAAAGAATATTGAACTAGCCCCAAATTGTAAGTACACTGAGAAGTGGAATGAGGGAGGGAGGAGAGGGTAGAAGAGAGTGAAATCCTCTTCAGTGGGTGTTAAGTAGAAAGTATCGAAAACAGAAACGTGTAACGGAGTGTAAGCATCTTATCTAGAAATAACAGGGGGAAAGTCTTAAAAAGTTAAAAATCATTGCCTCTAGGGAGCAGAAATCAGGAATGGGGAAGAAGAAAGAGGAGGATTTTTTTCTGTTTTTAAAAGGAAGACTTTTAGGACTTCTTGACTTTCTAACCAGCACGCAGTAAGAGAATGTTGTAAGCTTTGGAACAGACAGACCTCAGCTGCATCCCCTACTGCTTGCGGGGCTTGGGTCAGTTGCTTAAACTCCTCCTTTACTCATCTGTAAAGTGGGACCATCCACACCAACTTCACAGGAGAGGGAGTACAGTGAAGTGGTTAAGAGACTCAGCAGTCGCCTTGCCTAGACTCAGTCCATCAGTAAGAGCTGGATGGAACCTAACTGTGGGGAGCTGTGAAAAGTACTTCATGTCTCTTGGGCCCATTTTTCTCTTCGGGAACATGGCGAGCATAATAGAACCTACCTCAAAGAGTTGCTGAATGGATTGAGAGAGACAATCCAGAAGGTCCTGGTACATAGTGGAGTTCAGTAAATAACTCTGAGGGGTTACAAGGGTTACACAAAACAAAACGCCAGGCGCTATGTGGGGCGCTTGACCCCCCAGTGGGCATCCTCCCTTCTCCTAAAAATACCTCAAGACAACCTAGGAGGAGAGCCTCTGTTGGTCTCCCCGGCCAGACCGAGGTACCATGTCCAGCTCCCCTGCAGTGATGCAGAGGGAAGCGCTCCTTGACCTACCACCAAGCCTGGCTCCAAGCACACCGGTCAGAACAGCCGTTTTATTTGGAGAAAGTGTATAAGACTCATTTAACGCTGATAGAGCTTCCCCAGCTTGTTCTTAGTCTTCTTACACACGGGAGAGCCCATCAAGGCCATCCGGGCCCGGCCAGGCCTCAGAGTGCCCAGCCCAGCAGGCGCCCCACAGCGTGCCACACACACTGCACAGCCTGAAGGGCCTTCCCCTGATGTCAGGTCAGACCCCGTCTGGAAAAGCGGCCACAGGAACGCTCTAAAGCCACGCCCATACTCCAATGCCCCCAACCCTCATTTCCCCCACCTCGCCTCTCTAACCCAGATCCCAAGTCACTTCCTGCCAAGGCTTCTCAGCAATTCAGAGAACTTCTAAGTGCAGGTTCTTTCCAAATAGATCGGTTTCTTGAAACTCACAAGAAGTCAAACACCAGAGGAGAGGGGATTTCTGAAAGCCACCCACTAGGATGGCAACTGGTACTTGGTAGTTTCAAATATTAAGAAAAGAAGAAACAAGCGACGTTGATTAGGCCGTATCTAATCTCGCAGAGCACAGGAAGTGAGTGAAGGCGAGTGAGTCTGATTTGCAGGAGGCCCTGAGGTTGCACAAAGCAGCCGCTCCTTCTGCAAGGCCCACTCACTGCCTGCGGAGACCAGACACCCGCTTTGCCTGCCTCCAGCTGAGCACACCGGAGGGAAAGCACCACTAAATTCCCTGTGAGCTCTGAGCCAATTAGCTGCAACAAGGTCACCAGGTGAAGGGGATGGGGGGTGGGGGGGACTGAGGGAAGAAAGGATGACATGGGTTTCACAGGGCTAATCTGATGGGGCCAATGGAAGACAGTAGCCAGGCTACCATTCACTTCTAAATGTTTACAGAGCCCCTACCATTCGCTAGGCATTAAATCAGGCACCCAGGGCACACAGAGGAATAAACCTGTCCCCACACTGAAGGACCCCACAGCCCAGCAGGGAAGCTGGCTGACATCCCGGTTAGGCTGCACTGTGGGAGGCACAGACGGTGTTAGGGAAGAATAACCTCAGGGTCTGAATGTTGTAGGACAGTTAGGGGTTGTCCAGGCAGACGGCTGGGGGAGGTGGGAGGAGGAAAGAGAACACCTCATGGGCAAAGGATCAAGATTCTGGATATTGGATGTTGTTGCAGGGGCGTGTGAAAGGACTATTCAATGCGCTTTGGGGACCAGGTATAGGAAGGAGCTGGAAATGTGGGCAGAGTCTCGCCACCTGGTGATGGGGGAGGGGCAGAGGCAGGGAGACGGGTCCTGGTGGGGTACGGCAGACCAGGAGTAGACAGGGGCAAATACTGGCCCAGAGCCCAGGCGGGAGGCCTCGTCTGGATGTCCAGGCTTCAAACTGCGGCAGGGTTGCCTTTAGAGATACTTGTTGGAGGGCAACGAGCCTCATGAAAGGGGTTCTCCTACTAGAGAAACAGGGAGGCGGCAGCTTATCTGATCCCCACGTCTGCCTGGGGAAGGAATGAGCATGCCCAGCCCAGCCCCGTGCACTCAGCCCCTCCTGACATGTTGGGCCCTGTGCAGGTGGCTCCCCAGGGTCTGTCGCAGGTTGGTCTGTGGAGTGAGCCGCTCGGAGCAAACCCAAAGCCATGGTCTCCAATCAGCTTTATCCATAATAAAGCGAATGTTTTGATCTCCATCTGTCTCCTACAAGCTCATGAGGGAGAAAGTGTTACTTATCGAAGCCACGGCCAAACCGCCAACAATACTAACGTATGTTTTGTTCGCTGTACTTTTCCGTCCCCTGCATTCCAAGCAGGTGGCCAGGCCTGGAGGAGTCCCCTTCCTGACATGCCTTTGCAGGGTGGAAAAGCAATCACTGGTTGTCTGTGCTTGCTGTTCTGGGTCGGGGGCTGTGAGAGCCTCATTGAGGAGAGAGAAGAGACTGGCCCCTGGGACTGAGGAGAGGGAAGTATCAGGTCCCCCAGGGCTGGGGCCTGGACACTGCTCGGTGTCAAGTGCTCAGAGAAGGTAGCCGATCAGCATCATTAGGGGAAGGCTGGACCCCAGGCCCAGGAGCACTTCCCTTGCCAAAGATTCCTCCGTTCCAAGCAGCGAGGGCACTGCTGGGGCTGGACAAGGGAACATCTCAGCAGTGATGTTCGGCCAGAACCAAAGAGCAATGGCTTTGCCTAGAAGGGCCTCACAGGAGGACCGATCGTGACATAACCCCTGGGTGGAAGGGCAGGCATTCCACAATCACAGATTAATTTCCTGCCAGCTCAGTAGAATGGGGGCTCTGGGCAGCCTGAAGCTGATTTAAACAAAGCCAAGAAGGGTGTTTCCTTCACCTCAGAGTTGGACGACTAACATTCACAGCTCCGACAACAGTTATGAGAACACAGAGGGGCTGGGATTGCTCTGCATGGGAATTCGGGAGCGAAGCCAAGGCATGTGGGCAAAGCCCAGACAATCTCAGATATGGCGGTAAGGAAAGAAAGAGGGGGCTGAAGAAAGCGCAGTCAGCAAAGCGAGAGATGCTAGGGAGGAGAGTTAACAGCATGAAATATTGCAGAGGTCAATTAAGGAAAGGATTGAAAGGTAGCCCTGTGATCTGGCATTTGGGGTGACCTTAGCAGAGCAGAGCTGTGGAGGCGGAAGTGAATGCAGGGAATAAAGGTCACATTCTCAAGAAGAGCAGCAGGGGAAGGAGGGAGAGATCAGGGGTCATAGATCAAGGTGGAGGAAAGGCTTATTTTTTAACTCAGGAGATTTCCAAACATGCCCTTCGGTTGAGGGGAAGGAGCCAATGAAACAATGGTAGATATTTTACAGAGCTCAATGGGGAGGACAGGAACATTTGCACACATTGAGAACTAGCCCAGGCACAGAGTAGTGGAAAGAAGTGGAGAAGTAGTGCTAGGCAGTTCCTAAGACCATTTCCCCCTGATTTCTGCCTCCTGGTGCTCACGCCCTTGTGTAAACCCCTCCCCTTAAATGGGGGCTGGACTTGTTGACTCACTTCTAACAAACAGAATGCTGTAGCAGTGATGACATGCCACTTCCAATACCAGATTATTAAAAGACTGTGGCTTGTATCTTAGGCCCTCATGTCTTGCTCTCCCTTGGATCATTTCTCCCCAGCTGCCGATTGGAAGGCAGCCCTATGTAAAGGCCAACATGGGCACCCTCGGAAGAGCATCCTTCAGGTCAGCCAAGCCTTGAGGAGACTACAGCCCCAGCCAATCACTTGATTGCAATCTTATGAAAACCTTAAAGGAGAGGCACCCAACTAAACCACAGCCAGAGTCCACAGACTGTAAGATAATAAGTGTTACTTTAAGCCACGAGGTTTTGAATGCAGCGATAACTAATAAGAAGAAGATAAGCTGGTGTGCAGGGCAGACAAACATTTGAGGGAGCATGTGCTCAAAGGCCTTCCATTTTCTGTGCTGAGAACAAGCTGAAAAGAGGGACAGTGGTTTGGCACGGCCACAGTGTAAGATGGGAAATTTAGTTGCCTAAGGATGCATGAAAGAATGGACCACTACTCTTAAAAACCCAGCTGAGACTGGTGACAACAGCCTCGAGGCTACTGCAATATGCAAATAAGGAGCTGTTGTCCAGCTACCCCCACATTCTAAAACAGAAGAGAAAGAGGCTGCTGACATGACCAGGGCTGGGAGTTTAGAAGATGACGGCGTAGAAAGCCAAAGAGGCAAATTAGCTGAAGATGGTAGCAAAGAGAAGGGCTACAGCGAAGGAACCACAGGAGGGGAACAAGAGGTGGTTGGAAGGTCATGGTTAGATGGACAGAAAATGGCAGTCTCTGTAAAGCTGATGAGCTGACGTGATAGGTTAAAGAGTGAGAAAACCAAAAGGCCCCAGGTCTGAGCTCAGAGGGGAGCAGTTCTAGGTGACCAGATGACTCAGGATGTGTGTAAGGGCTGGGCTCTGTAAAATGGAATGCCCTCTGCCAACTCTCCCCATCCAACCCGAGCCAATCTGAGCGCCCTCTAGCCCATCTCCCCCTGGGCCATGCTCTCCCCACAAAGGAATCCTAGGGGTCTATTCTTGCCATGTCTTCCCGGACAGCCCTCCATTCCACCTCCCCCTCATCTTTCCCTCAATGTATTCCTTTCATTTTTCCCTAACATATTCCTTTCCAACTCTGGAGTTCCAGCTCACGTCCTGCTTCTTTAGGGAGATCCTCCCAAAGATCTCCAGTCTGAATTCACATCTCCCCAGCCCAGGGTTGTGCCTGTTACAGCCCTACGGCCTGTTACACGTTATCATTAGGTGGATGGGGTTTTTGGTTTTTTCCACTGGAAGGCACATCCTTGGAGGGTAGAAGGTGTGAGCCGGGATCTTTAAGTGGCTGCTGTTCTTAGCAGAGTGGCTGATTCACAGTGAGTGCTCAGTCCCGAACTCCATAAAGTAGTTAAATAAGGCGGCCGAAGACGCCAAGCAAATCGGTCTGCCTGAGGAACTCTGAGATCAGAAAGGCAGTAAGCACTTACCCACTGTGCCTCTGCCAACTCTCCCAACAGCGTGCAAGAGTAGACCATCCACAGTTTGAGAAATTAAGGCTCAGAGGTCCAGATACTTGTCCATGACATGTGTCTTCACCCCTCGCTAGGCTCTCATCCAGACTCAAGGCTAAACTCCATGATGATGCTGATGCCCCCAGATTTCATCTCCAACCCAGGCCATTCCCATGCTGAAAAAACAAAACAAACAAAAAAACCTCCCAACCGCCTATGCAGCCTCTCCAGTGGACTTCTTAATCCGTTGTCTTCATCCTGGTAAATGGCGGCTTCCCTCTGCCAGCACTGAAGCTGACTCCTTGCTTTCACACACCCATACCCAGCTATCCTATGGGCACCTGTCAGCTCGCCACCAAAGGCTGTCTAAATTTGACCGTCCACTCCCACGTCAGCACCTGCTGGGAGCCCCCAGCCCCGCCCACCCTGATGTTTGCAAGAAGCTCCTTACCATCTCTGCCTCCACACCTGCGCCCTACAGCCTGCTCTCCACACAGCAGCAGAGAGGGTCTTGCCAAATGTAAATCCAACCGGTTCACCCTTCTGCTTAACACCTTACAGCAGTGGCCCATCTGAGTAAAAGCAAAAATCCACATGAGGGCCCACAGGCCGTGCGTGATCCAGGCTCCTGTCAGTCTCTGCTCAGATTGTTAAAATAATTTCCTTGGGTACAATTCACATGTATACAGTTTACTTAACGTGTGCGGTTGCGTGGCTTTCAGCATATGCTCAGAGCTGGGCCGCTACCCTCTCTGAATTTTGGAGCACCTTTATCATTTCAAAGAGAACACCTGCCTCCTGGAGCCTCCCCTCTTCCTGGCCCAGGCAACTTGCTTTCTGTCTCCATAGATGTGCCTACTGCGGAGATTTCCTTTTAACCTGTCTGATTCTAACCTACTTCTGCCCTGCCCCTCCCCGGACACCTCCTACCTCTTCCTCCCCCCTCCCACTCCTGAACACCCCCAGCACACTCCCTTCCCAGGGCCTTTGCCCTGCAACTCTGGTGCCTCACAGCCATACCTTCCCCTCTTCAGGTCTCTGCTCAAATGTCACCTTCTCTGGGAAGCCTTCCCTGACCTCCCCACAAAACAGCCCTCCCACAATTCCTGAACCACTCCCTGCTCTACTTAATTTTGTCATGTCACTAAATATATACATCAGAGTATATATCATAATTATATAGATCATATATTTGATGTTTGTTATATACATAGAGTTTTTAAGTTGTGCCCCACCCCCCAATAGCCAAGGGATCGAAGTTCCAGAGACAGAGATATTATCACTTTTGTACCCTTAGTGCCTTGAGCAGCATGTGAAACATAGTCTGTAAATATTGTCAAATGAATGGCAAAAAGTTTTTGAACAGGAGCCTGTCAGACTCCAAAATCTATCCCCTTGGGGCACCTGGGTGGCTCAGTCAGTTGAGCGTCCATCTTCAGCTCAGGTCATGATCTCGTGGTGAGTGAGTTCGAGCCCTGCATTGTGCTGTGTGCTGACAGCTCAGAGCCTGAAGCCTGCTTCAGATTCTGGGTCCTCCTCTCTCTCTCTCTCTCTCTCTCCCTCCCCTACTTGCGTGAATGGTCTCTCTCTCTCTCTCTCTCTCAAAAACCAATATAAAAAATATCAATACCCTTAAACATTATACTCTGCAAATCTTAGAGAACAGGAAGGATTTGGACAGTAAAAGGCGGAGGTCTACTGCCCATGCTCAGTGTGGTGGATGCTGAGGTACATTGCCCAGCTCTCCCCTCAGGACAGAGTGTGCATTACCCAGCTGCAGCTCACAGTTGCGTCTTTAGGGCTTGCCCTGGCCTAAAGAGTTGCCCTTCCCAAGACCACTTCCCCTTTCCAGCACAGCCTGTACCCAATGGTCAATGCAGGGGTAGAAAGCTTACCCTGAGCTCCATTTTTAAAGGGCCATCCTATATGATCTAGTAATTCCACTATATAGTAATTCCACTATAGTAATTACACAAAGTAAACTAAAAATCTAATCTGCAAAAATATATACACCCTTATGTTTATTGCAGCATCATTTAAAATAGCCAAGATACAAAAAATAAAATAAAATTTAAAACAAAAACAAAAACAAACAAAATAGCCAAGATACTGAAGCAGACCAAGTGTCCATGCATAGATGTAAAGATAAAGAAGAGGCAGGGTGTGTGTGTGTGTGTGTGTGTGTGTGTGTGTTTAATAGAATATTACTCAGCCATAAAAAAGAGTGGGATCTTGCCATTTGTGACAACATGCATGGACCTAGAGGGTATTATGCTAAGTAAAATAAGTCAGGCAAATACCATATGACTTCATTCATATGTAGAATGTGAGAAACAAAAGTACACAAGAGACAAACAAGAACCAGACTCTGAAATACACAGAACTGAGGGGAGGTGTGTGGAAGGATGGGTGAAATAAGAGGACTGAAGAACACACTTAATCATGTTAAGTACTGAATAATGTGTAGAATTGTTGAATCGTCTACATCATACATTTGAAATTAATGTAACACCATATGCTAAGTATATTTGAACAAAAGAACCTTTTTTAAAAATGTGGCATATACACACAATGGAATGTTATTCAATCTTAAAAAGGTATGAAATTTTGATACGTACTACATCATGGACGAACCTTGAAAGCCTTTTGTTAAGTGAAATAAACCAAACACAAAACGAAAAAATAATAATAAAGGAAATAAAGGACCACGCCAGCTTCAGAGCTCCTTGTGGTATTGGCTGAAGCCTTTGTTGTGACAGCATCAAAGTTCAATGTTTCCCTGTGTCCATCCTGCGTCCGTCCCTCCCCTTGCAGGTGTCCATCTCGAGAACAGTTTCCAACAAGCTTTGTTGTACACACCAATCTCACAGGGCCTGCTTCCTGGGGAGTTCAACCTGTGATGCTCTGAACAAATCATCTGACGGCTTTTTAGAAAGGCTGAAGGATCTTTGGAAAACTGGACACAGAACAAAGAAGCTGGGCCTCTGAAATCCACGCCAACAACCATATGAACCGATCCCACCTGTATCTGCATGAACCGGGCTCTCATCATATCCCTTTTAACAAAACTAACATGGAAAGGAAGAGAAGGTGGTGTGTACAGCCCACGATCACCTCCACAGCCCTCAAGTGTCCCTCACGTGAAAAACAGCCCCATCTCGGTCAAGCAGATCTGAGCCTGGGCTGCCGGTGTTGTGACCTCACTCTGCAGAGCCAAGTGTACAATGACTCATAAGTCATCAGGCTCAATCAAAATTTCCTCTTGGCTACATACCCCGCCCCCACCGCAAGGCCGGTGGTTATCTCCACCTCCCCCTTCTGGAGCGTGGCTGCTGAGTGGGAGAGAGGTGGGAAGGGGGAAATAAGTCAGTCCAGAAGTGACAACCCCAAGGGGGCAGCAATATGCCTGCCTGAAGTCTAGAGAGGAACAGGCAAAAATGATTAAAATCATACTTGCCTATCAGTCTTTTAGCCGAATAAGAAATTAGAGAGGCACCTGGCTGGCTCAGTCAGTAGCGCATACAGCTCTTGATCTTGGGGTTGTGAGTCTGAGTCCCACTGTGGGTGCAGAGATTACTTAAAAATAAAATCTTTAAAAAAAAGTTTTTAATGTTTATTTATTTTTGAGAGAGAGAGCGAGCGAGCACACAAGCGAGCAGGGGTGGGGCAGAGACAGAGGGAGACACAGAATCCAAAGCAGGCTTCAGACTCTGAGCTGTCAGTACAGACCCCGATGTGGGGCTCGAAGCCACAAACTGTGAGATCATGACCTGAGCTGAAGTCAGATGCTTAACTGACTAAGCCACCCAGGTGCCCCATAAAATCTTTTTGTAAAAAGAGAAAGAAATTAGAGGGTGCAACCCTCCCGAGTGTGGGAGCAGCTTGAGGGCAGGTATCAATTATTGACGTAATAGTAAAGGTCAATGCTCACATCGGAGAGATGGTGTGCCAAGCTCTGTTTCTGAGCCTGCACATATATTCACTAGTTTCATCCTCATAACACTAGGAGGTAAGTACATTATCACCTCCATTCTGCATATGAGGACACTACGGCTCAGAAAACCTAAGAAAGGGTATGAAACTGACGAGGGCCATACAAGTCATAAGTGGGTTTAGCCAGCGTACCACACAGCTGGTATGTGTACTTCAGGACTGAGGCAGTACCTGGGGCTCTGCGGGTTACACTACTCCATTGCCCTTCTCACAGCTGACCACATACACCTCAGGAGCAAGCGAACCCGGTTATAGACAACACAGGTTAAGAAGAACCACAGGGGCTCTCAGAGCCCCCCTTCTTCCCGTCTGGTGTCCGAGGGGCCACATGCATCTCCCCCTGGCTTGATTCATGGTGTCTGCTTTATCTTCAATGCATTCATTCTTTCCAGATTTTTTACTTTCTTTCCGTTTGCTCACAAGGGAAGGCCTGCTGGGGTGGAAACATCACGCATGAGTTAAAGGAGAACAATGGGCGCTGGTGTGCTGAGGAAGCCCTGAGTGTGGTGGCTGTATTGTGGTTCCTGAGCTTCCTCCAAGCAAGATCTGATCTTACATTACGCCCAGCAGGGCTGATGGAGACATTTATCACTTCCTCCCTCAACAAAAGGTGCTAATCAAAGAAACTTTTTTTCTCAGGGCCCAGTTGGCCCCTGTGTTGACTACAGCAAGAGCTCTAGGACTCTGGTTATTTTCTTGTCCTTTCAGAATGGGACTATGTCCTTATACCTACAAGCCCCAGCCCCTCCCAGTCCACACACAGGTGCTCAGTTGCGTTCTTCATTGGGCATCTCTGCCTAGCATTGCTTATTGTTGACTAATCTTCCTTGACCGAAAAGCAAAGTGATCCTCTGAGGTTCCAGATTTTGGAGATGGGAGACTGTCTAGACTGAGCTAGGCCAACGTCACTAAAGCGGTCTTCATTATCACTCACCAACGAGGCTTGTCAGATATTTTTCCCCTAATCACCCTTCTCCCCATGACATTATTATATATCAGTGTATTTCAGATATTACAAGGGTTTGTGTCCCCAAGTTATTTTTACATACACTCTGCTCCCTCAAGAAACAATTTCCCCCTCCTTGGGGGCAATACTACCTGTCTAGAATACATGAGCTACATCAGTCCCCCACCCTGGCATTGTCTTCCTTTGGGTGGTGACTGTTGACATCCTGCCCCAACACCGCATGTCACGCTCATGGTTGTATATAAACTCCCATGTACCCCTCACAGCCCAACCTCAAGCCTAAAGCAATTTCTCTCCCAGGTGATAATGACCAAGAGAAACACGTGACTTTGTCCACCAAAAGACCAGTTCAAGAACATTCATAGCAGCTTTATTCATAAAAGCCGAAAACTGTAAACAATTTAAGTGATCTTCGATAAAAGAATAAATTACAATATGTTCACACAATGGAATACTCCTAGCAATAAAAAGGAACTGTTGCTACATATGACAACACAGATAAATTGCAAAAATCGTAATGTGAGTGAAAGGAAAACAGACACAGAAGAGTAGATACTATTTGATTCCATATCTGTGAGGTTCATAAAAGGCAAAACTAGCCCACAAGTAATGGTCCAAATAGCACGTACTGCTGGGAAGCCTTAAGATGTATCTTGATCTGAATTGTTGCACAGGTGCACACAGGTTCAAATGTGAGTACTTGCATAAAAATTCTAAGCTATACATTTAACATTTGTGCACTTAACTCTATATAAATTATACCTTAAAATTTTAAGCAAGTCTTTGAAAGCTCCTTGAGAAAAACTCAACTAGGGGAGCTTGACTGAGATACAGATTTCAGTCGGTTAAGTGTCCGACTTCAGCTCAGGTCATGATCTCATAATTTGTGGGTTCGATCCCATGTCGGGCTCCATGCTGACAACTCAGAGCCTGGAGCCNCTCTTGTCTCTCAAAAATAAAAAATGTAAAAAAAAAAAAAAAAAAAGAAGTAGATTTCAGAGTCTCTCCCAGAGACCTAGCCTATGGGGCAGGACTGAGAAACAGAATCTTACCCAGCCTCCCAGGGAATTCTGACACAGGATATCCTGGAACAATGCTCTAAGACCCAGTGGTCAAGAGTTTCCACAGAAGACACTGTGCTCCATTAGCTTCTCTGCACATGTTCCCATTCTGTAAACCTGTAGAACTTTGAGTGAATTTAACAAATGTAGCAAATGTTCCCTGAAAACCTGTGAGGAGTACAATTGAAATAAGCCCCAGTGTCCTATGAGCTTAAATTGACCCTATGTAACAAACTGGCCCCTAGGAATGAGGGCTGTGATGTTGGAAACAAGGAAAAAAGGCAAAGATAGGGACACTTATACTAAACGTTTTTTTAATTGCTGCAATTGAGTACTCTAGTTCGAGTCCACCCCACATCCCTGGGAAGTGGAAGGCCGAGATACTAGCTCCTCCTGTTGTGAGCTCTGTGACTCTGGGTACATTACTTAATAACTCGGATTTCCAGGTCTTGCTCTGTAAAATGGGATTAGTAGAGTTTACTTTCTGCGATTGTTGTAAGGATTAAAAGAGAGAGGGAAAAAAAAAAAAGAGGCTCCTGGATGGCTCAGTCGGTTAAGCATCCGACTTTGGCTCAGGTCATGATCTCATGGTTCATGAGTTAGAGCTCCACATTGGACTTTCTGCTGGAGCATAGGGCCTACTTCAGATCCTCTATCTCCTTCTCTCTCTCTGCCACTCCCCAGCTTGTTCTCTCTCTCTCTCTCTCAAAATAAATAAACGTTAAAAAAGAAAAAGGACACTGTACCATATGTAGGGGAGGAAAAAAAAATCTTTCATTCTCTGTCCTCTTCAATTTTCTCCCTGGAGCCCTGCAAGTTGGACTGACAAAAGACAAAGTAATGAGAAAAAAAGAAACAAGTTGAGAGGTTTATTAACAAGTGCATTGAATATGTGCAATGTACCAAGTGATGAGGGTATGAAGCATAGGGGTGGTTAAAACATGAGCTTATATAGCATCTTCACAAGAAAGAGAAACAAACTTTTAGAAAACTGATGGGAAAGGGAAGAGGACTTTGAATTTCCAGGGCAGCAGACTGTGGGAAGGGACATATTGGAGGAAAACTAAAGGAAGATCTGGGCTACTAATAAGGTGTGTGATGCAGGCCCCTCTCTTGGGGTCACCGCGGGGCTGATATGAGTCTACAGTTGTCTTTAGTGATTAACTTCCCTCCTTTCTGGTAAAGAGGGGAGGGGGACACATTTACAACATTTTTCTGGCTTTTAGACAAATGGGGGAGAGCAGAGAACTTTTCTTGTATCTTTCTTCTCCATTGTCTTCAGCTCAAAATGATTTTTACACCAAAGTGGCATATTTTGGGGTGGCATAGTTGCTACCATTGAGGTGTATGCAGATGGAGCTTTTTAAGAGTAGCTTTCTCCAATCTTTCCTGAAATTTAAGTTCCTGTTTGCACTAGCCTCAGCCCCTTATTCACACACTAAATATTTATTAGGGTGGCAGGGGGCTCCTAGATGGCTCAGTCAGCTGAGTGTCCAACTCTGGCTCAGGTTGCGATCTCACGGTTGGTGAGTTTGAGCCTGCATCTGGCTCACTGATGTCAGCATGGAGCCTGCTCTGGATCCTCTGTCCCCCTCCCCCACTCACACTCTGTCTTTCTTGAAAATAAACATTAAAAAATAATGATAATTAAATAAAAAATAAATATTTATTGGATATCTATTTTGCGCCAAACACTGTGCAAGGGTGGGGGCTAAAGAGATGAATGAGATGTGGACGCTCACATTAGATGGGGCAGGTAGAACGACCTGGGAAGACAGGTACCAAGGACACCCTGCATATAGTTGCAGGCATCCCCCGCCCCATCTCTGGGAACTAGGGAAGGCTTCTCAGAGTTCCCCTCAGCTGACGTTAGCAGGATACACAGAAGTTGCCAGAAAGGCAAACCAAACAAAGAAGAAACAAAGGCCTGGGGTGAGGAGGAGATCTAGCTGTGTAAACTTTCTGGGTTCTCTTTCACGGGGTACACCAATTCAAAAGCCAGCATCTAGTGAGAGGCAACAGATGAGATACTGTGAGAAACACGGGGAATGACTAAGACAGTCCATGGTCTCAGGAAGCTCCTCATCTAAATCAAACCCTCCCCAAACCACTTGGGTGGTAGAAAGCAGGTGATCAGAATTAGATACATAATTTCTATTTGTCCTATGTTACTAACCAACTACTAGTCCTCAGAAGGGTGGGAAGGGGTCTTGGGTGTCTTTAGTACTTGCCCCGGGGATCTGGGGACAGTCTCTGACCATGGAGAGAGTCAGCAAGCAGTGGTGACTGGTGAGTTCCAACCACCTCTATCACCCTCAAATTACAGCATTTAGGAACTCCTGCCTCTTGAAAGTCAACTTCCAGGAACATTCACGAATAACAGAAATCACACTTCACTGTAGGTGAGTCAGCAGCATCTTCTCCCAGCTCTCTCGGATTCAAAGGCCACCATGTCACTTTGCCATAAATCCAACCCTTTCAAGAACACTTATGATGTTCAGTGAACGTGGTCACTTCTTGGGGGCTGTGAGAGGTCCTTCCTGTTCAGTGGCATGCTAGTAAGCGATCAACATCGGCTCTCCAGGAGAAAAGACCCTGACTTTTTGGGCAGTTTTTCTAGTGTAAATACTCCCACCATGACCAAGTTCGAATCACCAATGTGAGGCCACTGAACATAGATGGGAGTCATCACCTCACAAGCAGAGAGGATCCTGCTCTGGCCTCTGGTCACCACCGTGTCAGGCTCTACTGTAGCCCTAAGAGATGACTTACCAGAATATCTACAAATGTTACCCCAGCGATGAACAACATCAGTTTTTTTTTTTTAAACTTTTTTTTTCAAGTAACCTCCCTCCTCAACATGGGGCTTGAACTCAACCCCAAGATCAAGAGCTGCTTGCTCCACAACCTTGAGCCCCAACCACAGCATATTCTCATAAGTCCCCAAGCATTGTTTGACACAGCTTTGGGCACCAAAGTGACCTGCATTCAGAGCTGGGCCCAGGCCAGCTCCCGCAGCAGGTCCCATCCTTTCTCTGCCCGGTCACCTCCTACTCAGCCTTCCATTCTCAGCTTGAGTCACTTCCTCAAGGAAATCTTTCCAACACCCCAACCTAGGTCAAATCCTCCTACCAGGAGCTCCCAAAGCCCCACCCACCTCTCCTTCCTGGGCTCATCACAGTTTAATGGTAGATCTTGTAGGTGTGATTATTTGATTTGCGTCTCTCTCCCTTTACGCTAATCTCCCAAAGGATAGAGACTGGTCACTGCTAATCCCTCCCTGGCACGTGACAGAGACTCAGCATATACTAGTGAGACAATGAAGACATGATGTGAAGAAGTGACTAAACCAAAAAAGCATGGACACTGGGCAGAGCCAGAACTGCCTTTCAGGGTGACCCTGCGGCATTCTCTCACCTTTACCTTCACTCAGTTTCAAGGTTTGGGGCTCTGATACCAACTTACCTATGCAGTCATCATCCAGTAAAGGAAGTAATTTTCCAGTTCTAATTAGGACATCATCTAGCATGGGCCACCACCAGCCTGAATGTCTGTGTTCAAAGTAAACAAAGATCTCCCCTCTAGCCAGGGGGATGCAACCGCAAGGACTCTTGAATTGACTACAGAATGTTCTTTGGTGACAAAAAAAAAAAAAAAAAAAGGCAGCTTTTCTCAGAGCATACAGCTTGGTGGGCAGCATGGGAAATGAATTTCAAGCTGCAGTGTGGCATCTTTGTGAGTGCCAGGGCACAGCACATAGTGGTCATAGCAGCCCTGCTGGCCTGTCCTCCTCAGGAGCCAGCCTTGCCAATGTCTAGAGGCAGACAGTTCCAGAATAGAATGGCAGTGCGAAGTCCCTGAGGCAGGTCTGAGCTCAGACATTGAAAAAAATGAGGCCTGAGCAGCTGGAACTCAGTGAAGGCAGGAAGGAATGGGGAGTGAGGGGAAGAAGGGAGTCAGAGAGTGTGGCAGGGGCCAGAAAGGGAAGAGCAGCTTTAAGTGGAGAGCTTACATTTTCAGTGTTTGATGACTTGAATGGAAGTCATAAGATTGGATAAAACAAAGTTTTTCATTCTTTTTTTTTTAATGTTTATTTTTCAGAGAATGCAACCAGGAGAGGGGTAAAGTGAGAGGGGGACAGAGGGTCTGAAGCAGGCTTCACACTGATAGCAGTGACAGGAGCAAGCCTGATGCGGGGCTCGAATCCATGAACCATGAGATCTTGATCTGAGCCGAAACCAAACCAAGAGTAGGATGCTTAACTGACTGAGCCATCCAGCTCTGCCCCCAAGTTTTTCATTCTTACTGTCTTATCTATTGACAGTAAGAGCTTGGGGACAAGGCCCTCTCCCAGGATACACAAGACCTTAGCCAAATTATATCATGAACCTTCCTTCCTCCACTTTCCCCTCCAGGTAAAATCAGACCACGATAAGCATCAAGGATGGCCTTAAAGGGGTAGACATTTATTGTTACATATATCTACCTCCTCGCCTTTCTTTGAGGATTGTTCCCTTCCTTACTCCAAACATGTGGTTTGAACAGGGGCTACCATGTTCTCACAAACCCTGCTCCCAGCCACAGTCCCAAGATGGAAACGTGGCCCTAGCTAAGCCAGTTAGAATTCTTCTCTGGGATTTTTATTACAATATGGACCAGGGGTCCTGAGAAACTCCTTTCCGGTGTTTTCACTTAGTCATTCTTCTTTTGTCTGGTAAGCACTTATAAAAGCTGTGCTTACGTGTACCCCAATGTTCATAGCAGCACTCTCCACAATAGCTAAAACATGGAAAGAGCCTAAGTGTCCATCCACAGATGAATGGATCAAGAAGATGTGGTTTATCTATACCATGGAATACTACATGGCAATGAGAAACAATGAAATCTGGCCATGTGTAGCCACATGGATGGACCTTGAGGGTGTTATGCTGAGCGAAATAAGTCAGGCAGAGAAGGACAAATATCATATGTTTGCACGTATAGGAGGATCAGGCGGAACTTGACGGAGGAACAAGGGGGAGAAGAAGGGCGGAAATGGCGGGGGAAAGGGCGAGAGGCAAACCATGAGAGACTCTTGACTGCTGACAAAAACTGAGGACTGATGGATGTGGTTGGGAGGGGGGATGGGCATGGAGGAGGGCACTCGTGGGGATGAGCACTGGGTGTTATGTGGAAACTAATTTGACAATAAACTATTTGTAAAAAAAAAAAAAAAAGCTGTGCTTAGGTATTAGGGATACACTAGTAATACAAGGAAAGGACACAGTCCCTGGCTCCCTAAAGCTTTCAGTCTGCTGGGAGGGACAGAGGAGAGTCCTTCCTGCTGGCCTGTAAAATTCCGGTGGGGACAGTGATTACAAGGGAGAGGCTGGTGGTGCTTTGAGGACCTATGACAGGCAATCTGCCTGGTGAAGAGGTCAAGGACATCTCCCTGAAGGAAGTAAGGCTGAAGCAGAGACCTAGGCCTCTGGAATAGCCTATGGGAAGCCTAAGTGGCAGGAGAGAGCATAGTGAGCCTAAGGAGAGAAGACAGTGTGACAAGAGAAGAAGGAAAAGGGTGAAGTAGGGCCTGGTGCCCAACGAGAATGGAAGTGCAGAAGGAGCACATTATATTTGTTAGGTTCCAGTTAGAGAGACCTGAAATAGGAATGGCTTCAGTAAGATAGAAATTCTTCATTTCTCCCCCAAAAGTGGTCTATAGAAAATAGGCCTCTTTATCCCAGGCCCTTTCACCATTTTCTCTGCCAATTTTAGTGCTGGTTTCCATCTTCAGGTTTTCCTCATACTCTCAAGATGACCACTGGTGCCCCAGCTATCATATCCACATTCAAGGCAGAAGGAGGAGGAAGGCTTAAGAGCAAAAATGGCAAAACTTCCAGCTGAGTCAGCCTTTTGCAAAGGACTTTCCCAAGAAGCTCAACTTCATTACTTCTGCCTACGTCTCACTGTCCATCCCTGGCTGCAAGGGAAGCTGAAAAATGTAGTCTTTTCAGCTGGGTACACTGTCACTTCTCACAATATGGAAATTCTGTTACCAGGAAATAAGGAATACACCAGAGTAGATGCCAGCTAGGCATCTGGGCACACTGGAGAGCTTGGATAAAGGTCTGTGTTTGAGAATCAGTTAGTGAATCCTCTAAGTAGAGATGGTGATTGAAGCTGTGGGCATGAATGAAATCACTGAGAAAGGGAGTAAGAGCACCTTGGATAAAGACTTTAGGAACTCCAACATTGGACAGCCCGCTCAGGGGCTGAGCCTGCCAAGGGGACAGAGAAAGAGAAGGTTAGAAGTTGGGAAATGTGAGCCTGTGGCACCACCATCATGGGGAAGACCCCTATCTGCAGAGGGAGTGAAGAAAGCCTCCTATGCAAAAAGTAGCTGGAGAAGAAGGACTGTAGGGTGGGGAGGAAGGATGAGGGGAAATGGATTCCCCGGTTCACTCATAGCTGATGCCCTGACCTTCCTATGACTGAGTTGTTGAACTTTCTTCCTGTTATCTGAGCCTTTTAATATGTCTTCTCCTTTTTCTAAATCACTGGGAGTCCCTCCCTTTATAGTTTATTAATATAGACAAGTTGAGGCCTGAGGAGTGTGGAAAGTAACACTATCCTCTGGGTCATGTGAAAGAGGAAGCAACAGCTGATGGTAGAAGAACCTCAGGTGTTTTCAGCACCTTTGCTGGGCCCACTCTAGGATGAGTCCTCAATGTGAACTCTCAAGGTCAGACCTTGTGCCTTCCTAACGTATGGCTCATAAAAGATTCCACTTGTTTGAATGAATAAATGTTTGTGGGGTGAGAACCACTACGGCATGATCATTGCTCAAGCACTCGTGAAACCACGGGCTCCAGAGTTGGTTCATTTAGTCATTCACTTCCCTTCTCCTCTTTCACTCCATCACTCTTTCAACGACCCCAAGGCAGAAGCACCACATCACATTTCTTCTAGCTACAGTGACAAGTAGACCCAGTGGCAACAGAGAAACAAACAAGGGTAAGGATTCGTTGCTAATGGTGGTGTTTCTGACAACATTTACCTAAAGGGCAGGGGCAGCCTATGTCCTGGTGAAAAAAAAAAAAGTGTTAATCATTATGTAAATGACATTCCTGAACTTTCAAGATGATGAATCACATAATTATCTATATAATAATTCAACAAGCACAAGTTGCTAACCAAGCTATCTACACGCCTGAGAGGAAAACCAAGATCAGATATGGCCAAGTGGAGGAAGGAGCTTTGAATAGCAGGAAAAGGCCAGTAAAACGATTGTCCATTTTTTGGCGGGGGGATGGAGAATGTTTGAGCAGAGAGGTCCAACTGATATAAACCATATCCAATTTCCACATGACTTAAAGTTCTCTAGATTCTGATATAAACAAGAATATGGAACACGTGTCATCTCTACTCAATTAGCTAGACCGATATATTTATATTCACATTGGCTATTACTGGCCATAAACTTCTCCAAAGCTCTTTTTCCAAGCCATCCGAATATACACACATACACATCATCAACTTCATCAGTGCTGGAAATAAACAAGGAAAATAACTCAGCCCGAATCCATTTCACTACAGGAGGGCTTAGAGATGGGCATTTTAACTCAAGCCAGTCTCAGCAGCTAAAATCTTACCCATCCCTGTCAACTCTCTTGAGAAGGAACTAAACAATTGTGATGAACCTGGAAAAGTGAGCATTTGATTTTGGAAGGGTGGTATACAGTCCTTTTCAAACTGAAATCTTTTTATTCTAGGAAGAATGAGTCCTAAACCAACGGCGGGGTTCTCACTGGCTCAAAGCTTAATCTAACTGGTGGGTAACTGTCCATGAGAGACCATCTGGTTTTATGAGTTCATATCACCATGCACCATGCTTGGGTGAACTTGGCCACTTTGAAGTCTTTGCTTGCAAATTTTACCACATTAAACCCTTTTGGCTTCCCCATCAGAAGGCTATGAAGCTGTTGTTTGTTCTAGTTCAGTCACTGAATTAGACAAAACTCAGTTACCTCTGAATAAGCCAATTCGCTTCTTGAGTCAACTTGATCAATATTCACTTATGTCATTAGTATTGGGAGGTGGGGTGGGTCCTTCTAATGTGCAACTTTCAAGAGCCTAAGTCATTCCCTAATAGAAAATTAAGAGTTCAGTGATTCATACCAACCCTTCTCAGCCAAAAGAGATGCCTCCAATATTATGACTAGTTAGTCCCTTATATACTTGTTCCACTGGGGGGCAAAGACCGACCTACTACCCCAAAATGTTTCCCTCTGTCCCACCCTACCAGTTAAGGTAGGACAAAACTTGTTGCCCTCCCTCCCAGGTACCTGCCGCCCCCATTTAAATGAAAACTTCCCTCAAAAGAGCAGTAGCTTTACCTCAATCTGCTTTACATAGGGTAGCATGTGAGGGAGGTCAGGCTTTCTTCAGTTAAGATTTCCACTCAGACTTCCCACTAAATATCCCTGTCTCAATCTACTCTTTTCTCTTGGGGCCTCCAAGCCATTGCTGAAAATTATCTCAAAGCAGGATGGGAGGTAATATTGTGTGTTAAAAGAACACATTGGGTTTGCATTGGGATCTGCTACAGACTGGCTGGATTGCCCTGGGCAAGTCACTTTAACTTCTCAGTGCCTCTGTTCTCACACCTGTAAAATGAGGATAATAATGGCACCCGCTTTAGTGTACCTAAAGCATTAGCTATGACAATGATGAAAATCTCTTTCCATTCTTCTCTTCTCTAATCCAATAAGAATGAACTTCTTTTCAGTTCCCTAAAACCCTCTCCTGCCTCTGTGCCTTTCTCTCCTGATATGAGCCTTCTAGAATGCTTTCTCTTTTATTGGGACAACCCCTCCCCTAACTTTATCCCTCCAATTCACCTAACACAGTCAGGTTTTACCTTAGATATTACTTTCTCCTGGAAACTGTCCCTCACCAGCCACCCCCAAGTGTGGGGGGACTGTCTGTGTAAATATTCCTACCACATCCTAGATTTATCTTATCCAGCACCCATCATACTGAACTGTAAGTGTTAGATTAGACCGCATTTCCTGAGGACAGGCACTGTATCTATCTTGTCTGAGGACTAAGCACAGTTTTGATAAATATTTGTTGAATTAAGGAATGAACCAAATGTTAGATGAATGTTAGACAAAAGCTTATTAATACCAACTTATGGAAATTCCTGCAGACATTTCAGGGGAGAAGGTGTAAGTATGGAATTACCCAGAGAAGGGATCCTTGCCACCAAATACAGATTTAGTGCCCAGACGTTACTTACTTGCCTTTTAAGAACTGATGGCATTTGATGCCAAAGACTCAAAAACTATTTACGGTTTCCTTTAACTTATCTCCACACACATAGTGGTAATATACTATCAGGATAACAATACCAAGAAGATTCTTTTAGGTTTTTCTTTTTTTATTTTAGCAGAGGACAAACAGGAAGAAAAAACAGGAATTGAATCCCCTAGCTTGTAGTCATGTGTTTCTGCTTCTCAGAGCCTTGGTTACAGTGAAGAGGTGAATGACATTTAGATATGAAGCTAGTGACTTCAGATCTCAGTCTCTGGTGAAGTAGGGTATTTCCATTTGGAAATCACTGCTCTAAAAATGGCAATAGTGTGTCGTCATTATGCTGAACAGAACTCCAGCCCAAAGGAATTTCCCTGGGAGCCCTACTTCAGCCATCAATCTGGCTCCTGGAAGGGCCTGTCTGGTTTTTGTCGAGTTCTCAAAGTGAGGTCATCACCATCACTATTGCTTTCCAGGATGCTGTTCCAGGCACTGAGAAATTAAAGGGTAGGAGATAAATATAGGGCCCATCCAGGAAGCAAAGGGAACCCAAGGAAACGCAGAACCAGGGGAGAGAATGAGGCTTTACCCAGGGAATGGGTGACTAGACAGGCCAAGGAGCGCATGAAGGAACAGAAGAGGTTGTCAAACAGATACTCTCCCCCCAGCCTTTTTTTTATTTTGAGAGAGAGAGAGAGAGAGAGAGAATGTGAGCAGGAGAGGGGCAGAATGAGAGTGAGAGAAGGAGGAAGAGAGGGAAAGAGAGAATGAGAGAAATAATCCCAAGCAGGCTCCACACTGTCAGCACAGAACGCAATGCGTGGTTTGAACTCACAAACCGCGAGATCCTGACCTGAGCTGAAAACAAGAATCAGACAATCAACTGACTGAGCCACCCAGGCACCCTGGAGACACTCTTCCTTTTGACAGGCTGATAGTGAAGCAAAGGAAGCAGGGCAGATGGAATGCATTTGCAGAGGAAAAAGGCACTTGGAAGGGGAGGCTGAACCATGGGAGAGGGAGGGGACAGTTAATGGAGTGAAGTACACCAGGAAACAAGAGGAAACCAAGATCAAGATGGGGGAGGAAACTTGAGGTTGCAATTACTTTTCTTCTCCCAAAACCTAAGAGTCAAGACAGGCATTTTCAGAAGAAGAGATAAGTACAGGGAGTTCATACTGGAGACAGCAGTCCTGAGACCAAATGCCTGCATTGGGACTTGGAAGAAGTGAGAGCCTCTTTAAAGCTCTGGTTTCATCATCTGCAAAGCAGGGTTCTCTAGACTCACCTTGCAGATGAAACACACATGGGACACCAACCTAGTGCTTGCGCTGCTGCATAAATGATAGCAGCTGTGATTGTTACTCATCTCAGGAAAGCAAGACAGAAAGCCATCTGCAGAAGGGAAATGGAGAAAATGGTTTGGGGCCTTGAGGGAAGTGAGCCACCATGGGAATAAGGCAGAGATACAATCAGTAGGTGACCAGAAGGATGGTCAAGAGGACCAGCTGAGGTCAGAGGACAGGAATTTGGGGCAGTCCACTGGCAACTCTGGGCTTTGAACTAGTAGGATTCAGTAATGTAGAAAGGTGCGGACATTTCCATCAACATTCATGTTGTTGAAGTGGCTGATTGTTTTAGTTTGGGGGAAACAGTTCTTTTGATCAGGAATTCCACAAAAAAGCACCCCTCCCGTGCCTGGGATTCTCTTGTAGTGCTGAGGCCATTTGGAGCCTAGTCCAATCACCAAGGCACAGACTCTGTTTTTCACACATCGCTGCCAGAACCAGGTTTTTACCATTGTGTTCATTAGAGCCATTGTCCTACAAGCCTCGCATGTGTCAATGTGGGAGACAGGGGGTGGGTAGGAGCGGAAGTTAGGAAAGAAGAATCAGATGCCTACCAAAGATGGTTTATGGGGAAGAGCAAACTGCAAAATGCCTTTGAGAAGTTACCTTACTGTTTGATGATTATTCATTTTGACAAGGTGAGTGGTCAGTGACTGCCGTAAAAGGAATACCCTGCGAACAGGATTTTTCAACATCAGAACTACTGACATCTGGGACCAGACAATTCTTTGTTGTAGGGGGCTGTCCAGTGCACTGCAGGGGTTTAGCAACATCACTGACCTACACCCACTAGATGCCAGTAGCAGCCCTCCGCATCCCAACCCATTTGTGACAACCAAACAGGTCTCCAGATGCTGCCACAAGTTTCTTGGGGAGGGGACGGGAATCACCGGTGGTTGAGAATCCACCTTGGAGGGAAAGGACAGTCCTTGAAGGAAGACATCCTAGTCTCTACATTTGTTTCATCACTTTGAATCCCACTGTGGCAGTCTCTCCCCTCCAGGCAGTTCTCCCAGGCCCTCCTTCCTCATCATCACATCCCCTACTCAATCACCACGGCATCACCATCCTGGCAAGGTGGGACAACGTGATGGCGGGGGTCAGGGGGAGAGTCCATCCAGAAGGCAAGAGCAACGGAACAAGAGAAGCATTTCATCAGGAGCTGAGAGGGCCTGAAACTTACACAATTTGGGTAGCCCATTTATGAACACTAATGCAAAATTACAAACACAAAATTGCCAAGGTCCCTTTTGGGGCTCTGGAAGAGTCTGGTACGTTAGGGGGGAGCCCTGAATCTCAGTCATTACTTCCAACATGAACCCGCTTCTACACATCATGCAAACCTCTTTCCTCAATTTTCTTCTCTTATCTGAACTTTTATTCCCAGAATACTATGTCGGGTGACCTCACACAGGACATCCAATGTGTTGTTTGTTCTCTTGTAAATAGATATTTAAGACATTATTCCTTTTGCTTCTTTTTTCTCTTCCCACAAGGTATTTAAGGTGAAACCATACTGCTTTCTGCAAAAGAGGTACAGAGTTGACCGGAGAGTATGTAAAAGAAACCATCTAGATTTTAATTTCCTAGGCTGCATGGAAAATGAAATTGTTCTACTTATTAAAATAGCCTTTCTTCAAATTCTTGTGACTTACTAAAAATGACAATCAACATTTTCAGTTGGTTCCATTTTGGTTTTGGTCAGAGTTTCTTCTGAATTGAGTTTCACTGACAACTTTGGTGACATTTATCCTTCACTTCCTTTTTTTTTTTTCTGATGCCTTCTGGGACTGAGGCTAAGGGATGAGCTGCTCTTATGGGCACAGCAGCTTTTCTCTCTGGATAGGACTGAGATCTGATGCTCCAATTATGGCAATAAATCATATTTTTCTTACTAAAACACTTATTTACTCTCCTTAATGTTCTGTGTAAGAATTTCTTGTGAGCACAGCATAAACCAAGGCTTACTTGGGAATCAATCCAATAGTAGATAAAGCCCTCTCTTCATCTCAAAGAGATCTAATAGGTATGACACAGAAGTATATATAAACAACAACAATAATAACAGTAACAGTATTAGTAACACAGTTGACCCTTGAATAATGTGGAGGGTAGGGGCACTGACTCCCACATAAGCAAAAACCTGCATATAACTTTTGACTCCCCAAAAACCTAACTACTGATATTGGCCAGAAGTCTCACCACTAATATAAACAACACATATTTTGTTTATGTATTATATATTGTATTCTTATAATAAACTAAGCTAGAGAAAAGAAAATGCTATTGAGGGGCGCCTAGGTGGCTCAGTTAAGCGCCCAACTCTTGATTTCAACTCAGGTTGTGACCTCACGGTTGGTGAGTTCAACCCAGCATCAGACACTGTTGGAGCCTGCTTGGGTTCTTCCTCTCTCCCTCTCTCTGCCCCTCCCCACTTCCCCCACTCTCTCAATATAAACTCAAGAAAGAAAAGGAAAGAAGGAAAGAAAGAGAAAGGAAAGAAAGAGAAAGGAAAGAAAGAGAAAGGAAAGAAAGAGAAAGGAAAGAAAGAGAAAGGAAAGAAAGAGAAAGAAAGAGAAAGGAAAGAAAGAGAAAGGAAAGAAAGAGAAAAGAAAGAAAAGAAAAGAAAGAAAAGAAAAGAAAAAAAAGAAAAGAAAAGAAAAAAGAAAGAAAAGAAAGAAAAGACCCAGGGCACCTGGGTAGCTCAGTCAGTTAAGTGTCAGAGTTTAGCTCAGATCATGATCTTGCGGTTCATGAGTTCAAGCCCTGCTTTGGGCTCTGTGCTGACAACTCTGAGCCTGGAGCCTGCTTCGGATTCTGGGTCTCCTTCCCTCTGTGTTCCTCCCCTGCTCCCTTGATTGCTCCCTCGCTCTCTCTTGAAAATAATGTTAAAAAAAAAAAAAGGAAAATGCTATTGAGAAAATCAGGATAAAGAGAAAACACATGGTACTGCAAAAAAAAAATCCACTTATGTATAAGTAGAACTTCATTGTTCAAACCTGTGTGTTTCAAGCGTCAACTATAACTTGAGTGTGTTCCTATAGAGTTCAAGCACTTTACAAACATTAATTCACAAAATCCTGGGAAATACTGGGTAGACGTTATAATAACAAATGACAAACAATATTCTCTGAGGCCATGTTAATTACAGCTATGGTGGAGAGCTGCCAGGAGGACTTCACAGAGAAGGAGGGATTTGAACAGAGCCCCTGAAATCAACATGCTTTATATAAGCCGAGAGATTCCTTGGCATCAATCACACACTTATTTTTTATCAACCCCTTATCTTCTCACACAGTATTTAAGGCTACTTAAAATTTTAAAAATGCAGCCGTAACAGAAATGTTAACCCAAGACTTAAAACACAAAGATCACTTGGAGGAGAAGGGAGAGCTGTAGGAGAGAACCCAGAAAGACTCGTTCTCAGAACTGAGGTAAAATCAGGGTGTCTTGGCAACTTGGGTATAACGAGTTTCATAGCTTCAACTCCCATGTAAAGAAACAGACATTATCCTTGCTCTAAACGCTCAGATAATTGATAGGGTGAATCTTTATCAGCGGGGCGGTAACGGCAACATAAATTGTTTTGCACAGATAAAGATCTTTCACACATGTGTTTCTCACCCCTAAATTCCTGTCTTGTGATGGCACTTCTGTAGGGAGCTGAGAAGCTGCGATCCAAGAATGCGCCCTGTCAGGTGTTCTAACTCTCACCAGATAGAAGAAGAGAGCTTGGAGTTGTGCTTTTCAAACTCCATTGTGATTGCAGGGACCTGGGATTCGAATTCAGCTGGCCTAGGTTGGGGCCTGAGGGTCTGCGTTTCTCACAATCCTGTGAAACAGCGGCATAGAGCAGCAGTTCTCAGATGTGAGCATGAACCAAAACATACAGATGGCCGGGCCCTATCTCCTGAGTTTCTGACACAAAAGTTCAGGCGGGGCCTGGGGCGGGGTGGGGGCAACAGTTTGCTTTTTTAAGAAATGCAAACAAACAGGGGCGCCTGGGTGGCTTAGTCGGTTAAGCGTCCGACTTTCGCTTAGGTCATGATCTCGCGGTTTGTGGGTACGAGCCCCGCGTCAGGCTCTGTGCTGACTGCCAGCTCGGAGCCTGGAGCCTGTTTCAGTCTGTGACTCCCTCTCTCTCTGACCCTCCCCTGCTCACGCTGTCTCTCTCTCCTAGAAATAAATAAAAAAAACATTAAAAAAAAAAGAAATGCAAACAAACACCAAAAAAAACCCCACACCACTTTAGGTAGGTGTGATTGACATACAAAAAGCTGTCGAAACTTACATATACAATTTGATAAGTTGGGAGAGAAGTATACATTCGGGGACCAGTCACCACAATCTATGCCATAAACATATCCATCACCTCCAAAAGTTTCCTCCTGCCCTCTTTTTTTACTAAATCTAGTGGTGATAGGAGTTTGCATTTCTAACATGTTCCCAGGTGACACTCATGCTGCTGACACATATCTCCCAGACACCACATTTTAAGGACCACTGGCTTAGAACACCCCCATGAGTGTTGAGTGGTCCCTCCTGGGCTTTGCAGGAAAGCTGTGGGGGGGTGGGGGAGAGGGTAGACAACTCAAGATAAAACAACCAAGATGGGCCTTCCAAGTAGGTATTTTGTGAGCTTAAAATGCAAAGGGGTCCACATGCTTCAGATAATGAAGGTAAACATAGCTGGCGTTTGTTGACATTTTCTCTGTGCACCAAAGGGTTTAACTCACATCATCTCACTCAGCATCCGGTATGGGCAGCAGAACTGGTGTCTGAGGTGTAGCGGAAGGGCCGGCGGCCCTGTGTGCGTGCCAGGAGGTAGTGTCGCATCTTCTGTGCACTGCTGTGGTCTGCAGAGGTACCTGCAATGCAAGGCCAAATCGGCTCTCAGGAAACATCTTTAGATCTGGACAAGCAGACGCTGGAGGCCTGAGTTCTGCTTCACAGGGCTTGCAGGAAACAACCAGAAGAATTTGGGGGCAGGTGTTAACAATCATCTGTCTCAACCACAAAAGTACCTGAATATAGAACAGGGTTTATCAGCCCTGGCGCACACGAGAAGCACCTGGATGCCCAGGACCCATCTGGGGAGACACAGTTTTAAAAGCTTTCCAGCCAGGGTTCAGAACGACGGGTGTTGCTGTGATTTGGGGCCAGATGAGTGGGCCAAGGAGGGGAGCAAACACCAAATTTATCAAAGAAATCACCTATTCCCAGAGTGGATCGCTTAGGGGCTTGCCTAACTGGCCACACTGGTTTCATGCTCCTCTTTAGAGCAGAAGTCCTCTGATTTCCGGACAGACCAGTATCACCTGGAGGGGTTGTAAAGACAGGTTGCTGGGCCCACGTGCGGCGTTTCTAATTCAGCGAGTCTGGAGTGGGCACGAGAATTCAATTTCTAACACGTTCTCAGGCAATGCTGATTCTCCAGATTTCAGAAGCTTAGCTGCTTTGCTATTAAGACCTTAACTACTACATAGAGAGGGATGACTGTATTTCAGATTTTCTCTTTTTTTCTCAGCCTTTTTTTTTTAAACTGGAGCAAAAGAAAACAAGAGATAGACTAAATAAGCAGCAACCGTTTTCCCCTACACACTAAATATGTATATACACAGATTTTTGGAAAAATAATAATGATTATATGAGGAATATTTTTGGATCTAGAAAGATGTTTATACCTTCAATGTCCCTTATATAAAAATCTATACAATAGGGGCACCTCGGTGGCTCAGTTGGTTGAGTGTCCAACTTTGATTTAGGTCATGATCTCATAGTTTGTGAGTTTGAGCTCCACATCAGGCTTGCTGCTGTCAGTACGGAGCCTAGCTTGGGATCCTCTGTCCCCCTCTCCTGGCCCCTCCCCTACTGCTACTCTCTCAAAAATAAACAAACATTTAAAAAAAATCTATACAATAAAATTTACTTTGAGGCACCTGACTGGCTCAGTTGGTGGAGTATGCAACTCTTGATTTTGGGGTTGTGAGTTTTAAGCCCCATGCTAGGTGTAGAGAGTACTTAAAAATAAAATCTTCTGGGGCACCTGGGTGGCTCAGTTGGTTGAGCATCTGACTTCAGCTCAGGTCATGATTTCACAGTTCATGAGTTCAAACCCTGCATAGGGCTTGCTGTTGCCAGCGCAGAACTCACTTGGGATCCTCTGTCCCCATCTCTGTCTGCCCCTCCCCCACTCACACTTTCTCTCTTGAAAATAAACAATAAAATAACATCTTCAAAGAAATAAAATTTGCTTTGAGTTTAGAGCTATAACAAAGTTTATTTTGAGAATGAATTAAATATTTTATAATTAAACATAGTTTCAGAAAAGCTATATCCAGCTTTTTAAATAGATGTTAGAAAGGCTATAGCCTTGTTAAAATGCTATTTAAGATTGAACTGTAGAAGTATTATTTTAGTAAAGCCTCTAAAGAAATGCGTAAAGTATAGGATCTCTATCAAGCTACACAGTGGGCCATAAATGTTTCCTTTTATAAACTCAGAATAATGATCAAGAGATACTAAAGGTTTTCAATGTTTATAACCTTATTGAGTAAAGTCTATTGAGTAAAATCAAGAACAGTAAAGATTAAGGATAGAGTGCACTTAGATTTTGCTTGTCCTTCACATATGGGACAAGAGTTAGAAAAGCAGCTCAGACATTCTGTGTATGATGGTACAGCATTTGGGTGCAGCTAAATAACCTGTGGGCTAAAAGATTTTATATATATATATATTATGTATATATATATACGACATGTATATACATAATATATATATTAACATTTATTTATTTTTGAGAGACAGCGCATGAGCAGGGGAGGGGTAGAGAGAGAGGGAGACACAGAATCCGAAGCAGGCTCCAGCTCTGAGCTGTCAGCCCAGAGCCCGATGCCGGGCTTGAACTCACGAACCACGAGATCATGACCTGAGGTGGAGTCTGATGCATAACTGACTGAGCCACCTGGCTCCCCTAAAAAATTATATATTAAAAAGAAGACAGGAGGCACCTGGCTGGCTCACTCAGAAGAGCATGCGACGCTTGACCTGAGAGTCATGAGTTTGAGCCCCACGTTGGGTACAGACACTACTTAACTAAATAAACTTTACAATAAATAAAAGAAAAATAAAAGAAAGCCAGAAAAGAATTAAAACAACAACTGGGTCACTACAGTAAACACAAAAGTACAAATGACAAGTAAAAATCTCCACAAAAGGCCAGGCAAATAAAAATGAAAATCAGCAGAAACTGTTCTGATTTATTTCAAATAGTGAACGTGAAATTAAATTCAGGAATCACTTCTTAAGCAAGGATGGCTATAGGTGGTCCCTGAAGGCTGGTGTCCCTAGTGGTAGTCTTCAGTCACTGCCCCAGGTGAGGAGCCTCACCCTTGCCGTCAGAGTGCCACCCCCAGGGCCAGTCTGGCTGGCCATCTGCGCACAGGGTCCTCCGATTGTCTCTCCACCAGAAAGCCCTATCCTCCCCGCCGCTCTGAGACACACCCAGCCAGCACCCAGGCACCGAGCCACAAGTGTCCCCTCCTGGAGAGAAAGGCACCAACAAGGAGGGAGGGCAGTTTTCTCAGCTCTGGATACACTCCTAAAAATGTCCATGCCAGGGATTCGGTTTAATTGGTCTGAGATGGGAACCAGGCAGCAGTTTTGTTTCTTAATTGAAGTAAAAT
Organism: Crocuta crocuta; assembly: GCF_008692635.1. NCBI lineage: Eukaryota > Metazoa > Chordata > Mammalia > Carnivora > Hyaenidae > Crocuta > Crocuta crocuta. Next base: position 12,923,067 of record NW_027530368.1, on the reverse strand, counting down.
ATGCAGACAAAAAAGTACACAGATCATAAGTGTGCAACTCAGTGAATTATCCAATGTGTATTTTTTTATTTGTATAACCATCATTGAGATACACACACACACACACACACACACACACACACACACACACGGACATTACCAGCAACCCAGAAGCCTTTCTTGCGTCCTCCCTGTATCTACTCATTTCCTCATCTCTAAAGGTCCTGGTTTCTAACACCATAGAGATTTACAGTTTTCCTGATTTTCATTATTTTATGATATCTCATATTTTGAGGAAAATCTTTTATGTCAGTATCCTTTCACTGAATGCTCTATTTGTGAGATTCATACTATTCGTAGCTATAGTTTGCAAACTTAATACTGTTTGGTATACTATTATATGGATATACTGTTGCTATAGATTAACACAACTTGTTAATCTATTCTACTACTGATGGGCATCTGAGTTGTTTGTGGTTTGAGCAATCGCAAATACTCCTGGCTGCAGATATTTTGTACAGGTGTCTTGGTGCACATGTGCAAACATTTCTCTTGGGCATAAACATAGGAGCAGAATTGCAGATCACAGGGAGATGTTGGTTCAACTTCAGTAGGTACTATCAAACGGCTTTCCAAAGTGATTGTACCAATTACACTCCACTTAACATGTTTATAAATTTTAGTTGCTCCACATCGTGGCAGGAGAGCAGTATTTGTAAAAATCCCCTAGAGGGTTCTGCTATGCATCAGGTTGAGAGCCTCTGGTGCCATCATACATCAAATATTTTGGAAATGACATAAGGTCTCACATACTGAGGGAATGCTAGGGGACAGGGGGATAGAGGGTGATGTTTTTCCAACCACTCAAGAAGCAGACAGGACAGTTTTAGTTCCATGTGGCTCATAAAGACACTAAGACTCAAGGTCATTGACTTGCCAGAAGTAACACAGCCATGTAGTGACAGTCAAACTAAAACCCAGGACTCGTGATTTCTATCCCTTTGTGTGTTCCAACACACAACACAACATTATTCTTTAGGTGACCAGTATATAGTGATTTGGGCCACACCAGATGTCAAGGCAACTTCTCTGTTGTCTCCTGTCCCAGACTCTAAGAAAGAAGAGAAAGCAAGGGCTCGGTCAGTTAAGCATCCAACTCTTTTATTTTTTTAATTTTTAATTTATTTCTGAGGTGGAGAGAGAAAGTGCGAGCAAGGGAGGGTCAGAGAGAGAGGGAGACACAGAATCAGAAGCAGGCTCCAGGCTCTGAGCTAGCTGTCAGCACAGAGCCTGATGCGGGGCTCGAACCCACGAACCGTGAGATCATGACCTGAGCTGAAGTCAGACACTTAGCCGACTGAGCCACCCAGGCGCCCCAAGCATCCAACTCTTGATTTTGGCTCAGGTCATGATCTCATGGCTCATGAGTTCAAGCCCCACATTGGGCTCTGTACTGACAGTGTGGAGGCTGCTTGTGACTCTCTCCCCTTCTCCCTCTGCCCATCCATCTCTCTCTCTCTGTGTCTCTCCCTCCCTCCCTCTCTCTCTCTGTCTCTCTCAAAAATAAATTTAAAAATTTTTAAAAAGAAGAAAAAGCAGAAGTCTCTACTCATGATTGTAAGAGGCACACACACTCATCCATCAGGCAGGAATGTAAAACAGTAAATGGGCCCTTCACTGCCTGGGAAGCTCCCTGATGGAAGAGTGGTCTGTCCCTTCAGGAACAATATAGTCTGAGCTTCCCTCTGACTCATTTCTTCTCTATCCTTACTGGTGACCTTGGACAAGGGACTCAATCTCCTCATTGGTAAAAGGAAAATAATAATATATGTACATCTCGTGTTTTAAGGAATAAAAAGCATACATAAAAACCTAATACATATAAGCACTCAATACAATGTAGGTATCTTAACATTACCAGACAGAGTCCACTAACCCTGAATCTTACCTTTTTCCCTCTTTACTGGATCTTTACCAACAATGTACAAATGTGGTTATCTCCCCTATTCTTGAAAATCTCTCTCAACTCTACTTCCTTCTCTAGCTTGAGCCCCATTTCTCTCTTCCTTTTACAACTAATGGCCTTCAGAGCATTGTTTGTACTCATTGACTGCAGTTCTTCCTCTTCATTTGTTCTTGAACCTTTCCAACAAGACTTTCACCCTCACTACTCCACTGACACTACTCTCTTTCAAAGTCACCAATGACATTGACTCTGGAGGCTTCTTAGTCCTCATCTTACTCACTCTGTCAGCAACAATGGATACAGTGGATCACTCCTTCCTCCTGGATACATCCTTACCTGGCTTCCAGGCACTATACTCCCCCTCCTCTCCTCCTATCTTATTGACTGATCCTTTTGTCTTTTCTGCTTCTTTCCCCCCAACCCCCGCTGCTGTCATAAACACTAGACTGTTCCAGGGCTCATGCCTAGGACTTCTCTTTTCCATCTACTGTCATTTCCTCAAAAAAAATCTCATCATCTCTTAGTTTTAAAAACCATGTATTCATTGATGACTCCCAAAAGGTTATTTCTAGCCCCAGCCACTCTCCTGAATTCCAAGCTCATAGATCTGACTGCCTCCTTGGGTTCTCCATTTGGGTGTATAAAGGGATCTAATATGTAAATCCCACCACTGAACTTCTGATCTTTTCCCCAACCCGAACCCCATAAGTCTTTCCTCTGGTTCACAGCCTCCCTTTTTAGTTGCTCAAGCAAAGGATCTTGGTGTTCTATTTAACTCCTTTCTTTTCCTCATACCCCACAACCAATCCATTAGCAAATCTTTTGATTCTATTTTCAAAATATGTCCAGAATCTCACCACTCCTCACCATTTCTATTATTACTTGGTCTAAGGGACATCTTTCTCTTCCTTGACTTATTTCAATGGCTTCCTGACTGGTCTCACCATGTCCTTCACAGGCTACTCTCAACAGCCAAAGTGATCCAGCTAATATGCAAATCAGATCATATCACTCCCTGGCTTACATCACATAGTCACTTCCCATCTTGTTCTGAGTAAATCAACATACTAACAAGAGCCCTCTGTGATCCTCCACCCACACACCCACACTTTTCTGACCTCACCTTCTACTCTTTCTTGTACTCATCCTGTTCAGTCACCTTTGGCCTGCTTGTTGATCCCTAAACTTGCCTGTCATGCTCCTAGTTCTGGGCTTTGTCATTTGAATCTTTCCAACAAGGTTCTACCTATGCTGAGAATGCTCCTAACTCAGATATTTTCTCCTCCCCACCTCCTTCATGTCTTTATTTAAATGTCACCTTCTCAGGAAGGCCTTCCCTAATCACCCCACTTTATACTGTACCCTTCTTTATTTTCTCCCTAGCACTTCTCACCACCAAACACAAGACACACACGTTGTTGTTGTTGTAATTATGAATCTTGTCTACAGTTGTGTTCCCCAAAAGAACGTACAGGGCACAAAGGCAGGGGATTTGCCATTTCAGTTCACTCCAATATCTCCAGCAACTGCAGCCATGCCTGCTTATGATACAAGCTCAGTAAATATTGGTTTAATGAATGAATTAGTCTCTACTCACAAATGAAAAACCAAAAAACACATCCTTGGTAAAAGAGATCCTGGGGGAATCCTCAAGAGTCCTCTGGCCTCTCAGAAAGAAATATAACTGATATGAAGGGGAAATGGTTTTGGTTTTCCCCTTTATTTCTGAAAGTTCTATTTAACAAAGACTAGCCATCCCTGCCCCCAGTAACTCATTTCCAACGTTTGAGATGCCTTAATGCATACATAAAAAAGAATGGGGGCGGGGGAGTAAGAGCCTGGGGGAGGGGCAAGGAAAAGGGAGGAGAGGGGAGGAAGACAAATGAAGGGCCCAGTGTGCCGGCGAGTGCATAAGCCACGGAAACTGGACTTGCCCTGGGTCTTTCTGCTTCAATTGAACAAGGTCCTGAAGTAAGTTTCCTGCCTGCAGCTCTGCTCTCTGGTCCCTCCCAGGTTCATCCCGCCTCCTACCCAAAGAATCCTTCTGGCTGGTTGCATCACTAATGGAGCTTCTTTCAGGTTATGTCAGAGCCTTCCCATTTAAAATTTCCATCGTACAATGGTACGTATTAAGAAAGAATAAAAACTACTTGTAGCCAGTATAAATACCATTTCTCCCAGTAGTAGGGAAAGAGATTGGGAAGCTGATGCTGCTGACTGCCCTAGTGCTTGATAGAGAGGGGGCAGTTCACTTTGTGTACTCACACAGCTCCATGATAAAGGGATGGCTGACCACAGCTCTGCAGCGGGACCAGCTAGCAAAGGCAGCCACTCACCTGGATTATCTGAGAAACACTGAAGACTGTTGCTCTACTCACCTGCGGTAGCACTTGCTCTGCTCTAATTAGGACTGCTCTTCCTTCATGCTGTGCCTCTAGAAGTCGCCTATCAAAGCCCCAGATGCCCTGTGGAAGGCAGACAGTCCAATCTAAGATAGTCACTCACTCTCACCAGTGCAAGGGTGCAAATGGAGGCCTAGAACTATGTGTTTAAATATTTAAAAGTTATAAATCAAACCAACAAACCGATGAAATATGCTCTGTTTTCCGCACACTGACAACAACTTGGAAGGCTGGGTTCAAACTTAGAACTCTCCGACCCTTTAGACTTCTCAGCCAGAACTGATGACACACGCAGGGCCAGCCCCGAGGCCCCAGGCCATGTACAGCTTCCGTTCTCCCATCCTCGCTCCATCCCACACCACAAGGGCCTCCTGCACACACACATGGACACCCCAGTCTGTACCTCCAGGTCCTGTTCCCCTCCCCAGAGAGCTGGGCACAGTCTTCCCTCAAAAGGACCCATATTTGGAAGAGGCCTAAAGGAGACCTGGGGCTCTTTGGGGCCTCCAGTTTCCAGAATGAACTCTAGAAGGAGAGCACGGGCTCTGGGCTCTGGGACAGGAAAAGGGCATGTGCCCTCGGTCCTAGGTTTCCTCACTCCATGGGGGAAAGGCAGGGCAAGAGGAGCCCAGGGAGGAGCACAGAGTTCAGTGCAGGGCCCTTCTTGTTTGGGTCTAAGGGCTATATTCCCCAGTTCTGGGGAATGAAGGAGAAGACAGAGAAGTATGAGGGAGGAATATGTGCCCAGCATGAGATGCTGCCTGCAGAGCTGCACACAGTGAGGTGCCCTCTGTCAGCCAGAGGGCCAGCCCGAAAGAGGGGGAAAGGAAAGTCAGGAGAGAAGGAATGGGAAAGCAGGTGAGTGGAAAGTGAAAAGGCACTGACAACAAAACTACTTCATAAGTAACCTGGGGTGTGTTTTATTTATGTAAGTATAATGTATTTTTTTAATTGAACTACTGATCATACTCCTCAGCTCATCACATGTTATCATCATCATTACTGTATCATTGGGTGGTAAAGAGCCAGTCTTGTTTTATTTATGTATTTATTACATTTCCTCTCCACTCTCTACTTCACCCCTCACATCCCCACTGGCAACCATTCTAATATATTAAAAAGTATTTTGTATGTAGGGGGAGCCATCCTGGTTCCTCTCTCTTCATCTTTGGGTGCAATAGCCTTGTGTCTCAGCCATGGCTGAACCAGGAGATCATCCCTCTGCATAGACCTGGTATGTCTCTCTGAAGTGATCATGATCCTCCGTGTCCCTTGACCTAGTCAGCCCCTGCCTAGACCTCAGAAGAATAGAACCACATTAAAACTGCCACAAGACCCTGTTAACCCTGGAATGGACTTGCAAAGACTCCACCTTGGATCCCAAAGGAGAGGCCAAAATCTCATTAGGATTATTTTCATCTACAAATGAGTCCCTGCAGTTTTACTGTTCTCATGCTATTTCGAAGCCTATTATATCCAATGTAATATTTTATCTGCTAAAAAAGAGTTTGGCATATTTTAAACATTTAGAGCAATGTTTCTGTACTTACTTAATCTTGGGAAACAGTCCATTTTAAGTTTCTGGCTGCTCCATGCACAGTAATTTTTTAAATTTTATTAATAATTCATTTATTTTTTAATTTACACCCAAGTTAGTTAGCATATGGTGCAACAATGATTTCAGAAGTAGATTCCTTAATGTCCCTTCCCCATTTAGCCCATACCCCCTCATGCACAGTAATTTTGATCATTTTTCTCTTGCATATTCCAGTTATCTTTTCCATTTAAACATTTCCTATTCTTTCTATTGTCATTCCACTTACCTTTGAATACCAAAAATATGTATGGGTAGATTTTCATTAACTTAAAATTGTTGTCTAATTGACTCCCAATTACAGTATCCATTTTATTTTATATTTTTAATGTTTATTTATTTTTGAGAGGGACAGAGTATGAGTGGGGTGGGGGCAGAGAGAGGGAGACAGAACTTGAGGCAGGCTCCAGGCTCTGAGCTGTCAGCACAGAGTGCGATGTGGGGCTCAAACTCATGAACTGCAAGATCATGACTGGAGCCGAAGTCTGACACTTAACTGACTGAGCCACTCAGGTGCCCCATACTGTTTGTGGGGCTGTTTGTTGGGCACCTGGGTGGTTTAGTCGGTTAAATAGCTGACTTTGGCTCAGGTCATGATCTCACAGTTCGTGGGTTTGAGCCCCACGTCTAGCTCTGTGCTGACAGCTCAGAGCCTGGAGCCTGCTTCAAGTTCTGTATCTCCCTCTCTCTCTACCCCTCCCCTGCTTTTGCTCAGTCTCTCTCTGTCTCTCAAAAAAATAACTAATAAAACTTTTTTAAAAAACAGCTGGCTCTGTGTGTGTGTGTGTGTGTGTGTGTGTATAGAGAGAGAGAGAAAGAGAAATGACTTACATACTTAAATTGCCCAGAGGACAACTTAAAATAAACTTTTAGGGCACCTGGTGGCTTGGGTAGTTAAGCGTCTGACTCTTCATTTCAGCTCAGTCCATGATCTCCATGGTTCGTGAGTTCAAGCCCCATGTCAAGCTTTGTGCTGGCAGCTCCAGCTCACACTGTCTCTGTCTCTCTGAAAATAAACTTAAAAAAATTTTTAATTAAAAAGTTAAATATAAACTTTTAGCATCAATCATAATTCTTTTCCTTCAATAAAAGATTTAAATTTTAATATAAACTAAACATACCTTTGTAATAACATGTTTTTATTTATGGAATTTGATTTATATTACAGGAAACAAACACATTAAGAAGGAAAACAAATACTAAGAGACCCATGAGTTCTTAGCAAAACTGCCAAACACTCTCTCCCAAGTGTGCTTATTTTTGTACATATGTGGGTATATGATAAATGGTTCAGAAAACTAGAAGAATGTGGAACTAGCAGAGGAAAGAGGTCTTTGATGGTAATATTCTGTTATGTCAAAGCTAGAAATAATTTAATTGAAAAAGTAAGATACTATAGAAAGGGGTTAAGTCCATGGTTATAAAAAACCGCATCTAAAGACCAGCTCTTAAAGAATATGGGCTCTGACGGTAGGGGTAGAAGGCAAGGAGAGACCACCAACTGATCCAGGGACCACTCTCCAATCTTAGAAGCAGAGGCTGGTCTGTTACCTTTGTAGGCCCCTCACCATTAATCTAAAGTGTGGATCTCTAGGGAACTAAGGGGCTGTCACTAAGGGAGGGTTGGGACCATTGGATCCTAATCATTCTTACCAGATCAGGATGTAAATATGTGGTCAAATGAAAAAAAAAAAAAAAATTGCATCCCTCCCCCCAATTAAATAAACAAATGAATGAACAAATAAATACTTGGTCATCTGATGCTAAAATAATCAGGGATGGCCAAAAATACAGGCAAACTCTTGAAGTGAAGAAGAGCATTTCTTTTTCTGCCCTGGGAGGTTTGGAGCTGTCTGTGCTTTGGAGCCAGAAGCCTTCAGCTTGTAGCCCTAGCTATGCAGGTGACTATGTCACCTACTATCCTTCATACCGTCTCTTGTGTACCAGCATCCTCCCCTCCAGGGCTGCTATTAGCTCACACTGCATCTTTGTGTGAATTAGGGAAAGGTAATCCATGGAGACAGATGGAATACTCTACGCAAGGTACCTGGCTTAGAGAATGGGGTACTGGCTATTTGCCCCAACCACAAGCTCAGAAGGCTGTCTTTTCCCATCAGTTTTCAAACAAGCTTTGTCCCTCTTGACCCTCCCCCTTGACATCTTCCAAAGACAACCCCAAAGCTTGGTTCCCCTTCCCACACTTCAATAAGGTCACCATATGGCTAAATCTAGGGGTTTTTGTTCTCATTTCACAGGCCCTCTCAGGAAAGTTTGACCCTGCTGATCACTCTCTCCTTAAAATGATCTTCCTCTGGCCCCTGTGGCACCACATGCTCTTGGTCCTCCTCCTCCTCTATCTGGCTGGAGCTTCCTCCTTGAAACCATGTTTAAAAGCGAGCCTTCCTCAAGCCTCAGTCCTGACCATCCCCTCTTCCCATTCTAGATTCTTTCCTTTGTGTCAATGGCCTCAAATATTATCTCCACAGCCAGGGAAAACCTTATCAGCAATAAAAGTGGTCTATTGATTTCTAGTGGTGGTCTGATCCTATTTCTCAATTGGTTCTGAACTCAGATGAGGGGGATTAGATTTGTTTCCTTCTCACCTCCAAACCCCACATATGGCCCACAAACAGGAAAGCTTAAGGAATGGGCACAAAGATGGGGCTTTGGAGACATAAGATGTACTCAGAGAGCAAGATGCTTCGGGTGTGGCTGGGTTAGGAGGTGTCAGTACTTTGTAAGCGCAGGGTTTCTCAGCCCTTGACAGCTTGAAGACACAGCAGTTTAATGAGACTGGGGTCACGAGGCTTTGGCAAACCCAGGCCTTTGCAACCTCAGCGTACACAGGCCAGGCATGCTTTTGCAACTTACAGACCTAAGCAGGTGCACCCAAAATAAGGATTAGAGTCTCTCTGTCACTTAAAATATGCAGAGCTCCAGTGGAAAAAATTCTTTAGGCATTAGCGGTTGGGAAAATTTCTTGCTGCTCCTACCATTTTTCTCAGGCAGGAACAGCCTAAAGGAAGCTGTTTCACACGAAACTTCCTGTAAAGGGCGCTAAGTGCCACTTGGGAGAGAAGTGTGGTTCTTAAACTCTAACATCCATAAGACTCACCTAGTGAGCTTGTTTAAGTAGTTTCCTGGGCTCCTGCCCCCTGATTCAGTAGGTCTGGGGCAAGGCCTTTGGATTAGCATTTCTAACAGGTGGTGCTGATGTGGCTGGTCTGAGAAAGATTTGAGAACACTGGGTTAGAATGTACTAGTTTTGTGGTTCTTGCTTTAGGTGCATTAAGTCAACTACCTCAAATTCTCTTCCTCTTTGTATGTTGAATTGAACGCAATTTTAGAGCCAAAGAGTGAACTCTGGTGGAATTAACCTCCTGGTTCCTTATGGCTTACCTACAGACTCCTAGAATCACCCTCAAACCCTGCCGATGGATCAAAGTCCTTTAGATTTGTTACCTAAGCCTGGCCATGGCTTTGATCAGAGATTTGAATAAGGGCCTTATTTGATGGGTGGTAGGCCATCTTTTGGGGCATTAATAAAAATATGAGTAAACCAAAGTCTAGAAGGAATACTAAAAGGCCTGTGACAGGAACATACTGTCCCTAGGAATCAAGGAGGTACTGGATTGGTTTAGAAACTAACAAAGATTCTTTCCTTAACCAAACTCTATTTAGGCTCACCTGAACTCCTTTCTCTCTCTCTNCTGGATTGGTTTAGAAACTAACAAAGATTCTTTCCTTAACCAAACTCTATTAAGGCTCCTCTGAACTCCTTTCTCTCTCTCTTTTTTTTTTTTAAATTTTTTAATGTTTTGCTTATTTCTGAGAGAGAGAGAGAGCATGAGCAGGAGAGGGTCAGAGAGACAGGGAGACACAGAATCCTAAACAGGCTCCAGGCTCTGAGCTGGCTGTCAGCACAGAGCCCGACGCGGGGCTTGAACCGACGAACCGTGAGATCATGACCTGAGCCGAAGTTGGATGTTTGACTGAGCCACCCAGGCACCCCTCTGAACAATTTTCTCAACTGGGGCCCTGATTTCTGAGCTTCCATGTTCATCTCTACATTTCAATTTTAGCTAGAATCCTGGTAAGTGAGTTTAACCAGACCACCTCCACCCCAGCCTCAATATCTGATCGGGTTCCCTATCCTCCTCTGCCCCCAGGTGATGTCTAGTCACCCTGGCCTGCCTTCAGCAAAAATCCTGTGATCTGGGTTCAGCCAGAATCCCTTTATCCCTGAAGTTTCCTTTTAGTAATTTCCCATCCACTGACCACCCACCTCCCTGTCCTTTGGCTATAAATTCCTACTTGCCTGTGCTATATTCTGAATAGAGCCCAATCTCTCTCCCCTGCTGCAAAACCACACTGCATTGGTCCCTACACCTAAATAAAGTCTGTCTTACCATTCAGTCTCTAACATGAGTTATGAATAATTTTTTTTTAACAAAACTTTGATCTTGAAGACAGAATCAGAGCATCTGGAGAGAGAAAGATAAATAAAGGAGCCAGGATGATAATGGAGGGTGGTCAGCAGGGGAAGACTGAAGTTCAGCCAGAGACACACGTTGGTTGTTTGCAGGCAGCGTCTATTCAGATCATCCAGCACTGGGCCTTACCACCACTGCCGAGTACAGAGAGGATCTCCTTAAGAGGCAGGTTTTGATCATGGAGGTCAGGCTAGTCCCATATGAAAGGTGAAATAAGGAACACCTGGGTGGCTCTGTCAGTTGAGCATGAGACTTTGGCTCGGGCCATGATGTCTAGGTTTGTGGGCCCGAGCCCCATGTCAGGCTCTCTGCTGTCAGCACAACCCCTCCCTCATTTGAGTACATACTCTCTCTCTGCTCTCTCTCTCTCTCAAAAATAAAATAAACCTTAAAAAAAAAGAAGGAAGGTGAAATAAGATATATGCCTGGACCTAACCACTCTCAAGGAAGGTGTTAGATACCTTTTTGTTTAGGTTATTACTAGACCAGAAAGGTAGACTAGGTAGGATCCAAAAAAACTTAATAGAAGGAGATAAAATTTCAGAGAACAGACTGGAATAATCTAGACCCTGCCACCCCCAACCAGGGAGTACAGTTCCAGGAAGCTCTTGAGAAGTGCCCTCTTAAAAGGTCAGATAAGGAGTCAACAATAAGTTTAATTGGGGAATCACCCTTTAAAGATTGCCACAGTTATGATAGGTAGTCACGCAACTGTGGACAGATGTGAGGTGGGAGGTCTGGGAAGAGGGGCCTGAAGATGCTTCAGGCATTACCAGTAAGCTTTCCAGTGGCTCAGTTATTATAGGAGACAATTCAGTCGTGGCATGTGCCTTGAGGGAACATACCCGGGAAACTTCTGGAGGAGGACTGTCAGGAAAGTCACGGGAAGATGAAATAAGCTGTATGCAAACCAGCCAGGACAGTGGTGGACAGAGCCCAGCCTAGGTTAGATACTGGTCCAGGCTAGTATTGACAGCACCATCCATGAAAGAACACCCACCCACGAAGAATAAATAAAGGAGGACAAGACCTGTATCATCAGCCATGTTTCTGGCAGACTCAAAACTTCAGAACTTCAAATCGTTTCACTGTGGTGGACCCAAGACAGAATCCAGGGAATGTATCAGGAAAACAAATGTCTTGACTCAAAAGCAAAGGGAAAGAAAGAGGAAAACACTAATCAATACAGCGCTTGGCTGACATGATAAGGAAGGAAACGATCAACTTAAGAAGCAAGTTAAAATGTTAAAAACGTGGCTGAGTCTTCCTGAAAAGAGAAGTGGAATGACCGAGGCAAATGGATAAGTGAGAGACGTGTCTCACTTCACAGAAAAAGGCAGGACAGTCTCTGCTGCCATTGACACAGCTGTCATTCCTGAGAGGAAGGCAGTGCTCTGCGGACTAGCACATGGCGGACGGGGTTGTCCTCACCAGCCTCAGAGAAGAGCCTCAGAACCACCACCGCAAATAGGTGCTGGGACTCTCTATGTGCCAGGTATGTTCTAGGTTCTGGGAAGACAACTTGAACAAAGACCTCTGCCCTCATGGAACATGTATTCAACAGCAGCTTTGGCTGAGAAATCCACTATGAAATGAGTGAGTGAAATTAAATAAATAGGAAAACAGATTCAGGAGGCAGGTATTAGAGACATTTCAGAAAAGTGGCAACGGCTTTTCAGGGCTCAGGAAAGCTGATAAATATTCAGGGATTTTGCAAGGCACAGCTGTGGTAGCTTGAAATCTTCTATGGTAGGAGGACTCAACACTGAGGAAATTGGCAAATGCTATAAATCAGAGTCTCTCTCTTTTTTCTTACTTCCAGAGAGCCTGCTTATCAGTATACCATTGCAATGATTGCTCATAAGAAGAAAGGTGGCTGTGTCCTAGGTTTGAGAAAGACACAGGGGAAATAGAAATGAGAGGTTTTAAATATACAGAATGAGGAAGAAAGGAGGCTCTAGTAATGATGGGGTATCATTAAAAATTACTAAATTTGGGGCGCCTGGGTGACTTAGTCGGTTAAGCGTCCGACTTTCGCTTAGGTCATGATCTCGCGGTTCGTGGGTTCGATCCCCACGTCGGGCTGTGTGCTGACTGCCAGCTCAGAGCCTGGAGCCTGTTTCAGATTCTGTGCCTCCCTCTCTCTCTGACCCTCCCCTGCTCACGCTGTTTCTCTCTCCTAGAAATAAATAAAAACATAAAAAAAATTTTTTAAAAAAAATTACTAAATTTTTCAAGAGGGTGAAAAGGTTTCAATTTCCAGATATGATATGGTATGTGCTTGCTTCGGCAGCACATATACCAGATATGAGATGGTAAACCCAGGCCATAATCAACCTCTTGATGAAAGACTTCTCCTAACACGAAGGAGTCCACAGGTCAAGAACTATAGAAAACTGCCATATAGACTGAGATGCATTCCAGAAAAGGCTCATATTGGCAAGATAATCTCTTTCACTCTTTCATGTTTTGTCAGTCTTCCTTTCTTCCCTCAGATATTGTGAGGACCCTGTCAGGGCTTTCAGCTGGTGTCAGTACTATGTGTTTGTTCTGGGATTGTAAGAACTTGATTTTGGGGCACCTGGGTGGCTCAGTTGGTTAAGCATCTGACTCTAGCTCAGGTCATGGTCTTCAGTTCATGGGTTCAAGCCCACCAGCCCTGCTTGGGATTCTCTTTCTCTCTCTCTCTGTCCCACCCCAATCATGCTTTCTCTCTCTCTTAAAATAAATAAATAAGCTAAAAAAAAAAAAAGAAATTTATTTCGATTGAAGTAGATATTCATTATGATTTTGGCTGCCCGTCATCTGCCGACCTCTTCCCCCTCCCTAAGAGTATTGGTGGGAGGCAGAGTCTATCTCCTTTTATAGAAGCAGAAAATGCCATTTACTCAATTTCCCAGCTTTCCTTATAGCCACATGGCAAGGGGGCAGCCATGTGACCAAGGCTCAGTCGGTGAGACACACTCACCCAGAACTTTGAATTGGAAGTCAATGATGTACAGAAGAGGGTCTGGCAGAGAGCTCCCCATGAAAAGTGGGTGCAAAGCTCTACTCCTGGCAACAATGCCTTTGCGAGGACAGTTCATAGGTCACACTGCTCAAAGCCAGGTTTTCTAATCTTCCCTGCAATTCCCCCACCTCTCCCAAGAACTATCAATCAATTCCTTCTCTGCTTAAATTGGGCAGAGTCCATTTCTACAGCTCACAACCCAGAATCAGGGCTGACAGAGCTGATCTAAGTGCCACAAGGCCAAGCAGATTTGCTCATGTTTTCTAAGTTTCTTGCATGTGAGGCTGGTGCTCAGGTAACCTTCTATGTCCTGTAACCCTTTGGACTCTAAAAGTGGAATATAGAAGAGACTTTGGATGCAAACACGGAGGGGCCCCTTTCTTCCCAGGCACTGAGTGAGGGCCCTGGGCTGAGGCTGACCAGAATGTATCTGCTCTTTATCTTACAAAAGCAAGGAGATTTGATTTGGGAGCTTTTATTCCTCCTTGGGAATGGAAAACTGTATTTCATAACATCGAAATACCACCAAGAAAGAAGGAGAAACTGCCAATTTCAGCTTTAACACAACACTTGCCACTTAAAATGTTGATTTTATACTTACTTAACAAGCTCTTTTAGACTGACTTAGACATAGATTTTTACCATATGTTGTTCTTGTGCATACATAAAAAGGAAAATACGAGCAAAATAACTTAAACTATTCTTAGAAGCTCTTTATATCCAGAATCCAAATATTCTGAATCATGTTTGTTTTCAGAGTTGGAAAAGAGCTTTTATTGAATATCTTTTCACTTTTTTCCTAAGGGTTCACACAAGTCTATAACATACTCTATATACAGATTTTTTTAATTTTTAAAAAATTTAAATTTCTTTTTAAAGTTTATTTATTTTGAGAGAGAGAGAGCACGCACGTGCAAGTGAGTGCTGGGGAGGGGCAAAGAGAGAGGGAGAGAATCCCAAGCAGGCTCTGAGCTGTCAGTGTGTAGTCCAACATGGGGCTCAATCCCATGACCCTGGGATCATAGGCTGAGCCTAAATCAAGAGTCAGATGCTTAACCGCCTGAGCCACCCAGGCACCCGGGCATACACATTTTTTAAATAAGACCTCTATTTTATACAGTATTCCCCCCAAATTTTTTAAGCTTTTTATTTTTTTAAATATTTATTTTTGAGAGAGAGACAGAGACAGAGCGTGAGCAGGGTAGGAGCAGAGAGAGAGGGAAACACTGAATCTGAAGCAGGCTCCAGGTTCTGAGCTGTCAAGCACAGAACTGACGCGAGGCTCGAACTCACAAGCAGTGAGATCATGACCTGAGCTGAAGTCAGACACTTAACCGACTGAGCTGCCCAGAAGCTCCTTCAAGCTTTTTATTTTGAAATAACTTTGGATACAGAACAACTTGCAAAAATAGCACAAAAGTAGTATATCCATTACCTGGCTTCCCCCAATATGTTGAATCACTTTTTTAAAAATTGAGATATCATTCACATACCATATTCACAAAAACCGAGATATTCACACATCACAAAATTCACCCTTTTAAAGTATACAATTCAACTTTTTTTTGTGTATTCACAAAGTTGTCCACTGTCACTATTACCTATTCCAGAACATTTCCATCACCCCAAAAAGAAACACTGTACCCATGAGCAGTCATTCTCTAGTCCACTCTTCTCACCTTCGTACCCATGCAACTGCTAATTTACCTTCTGTCTGTATGGCTGGGCCACTTTTAAAATCAGAGTGGCCCATGTAATACCTGATGGTGTCACCCTCTATGTCATCAAGAGCGCTGGTGATGGAGCATTTTATAACAGTGCTCTGCTCTGTCTGCTGGGTTTTCTTCCAAGCTGCTGATAACCATTCTGCCCTTTTTGAGACACATGGCAGGCGACAACACCATCATCATAACAGCTGCCTGGTGGATGAGATTGTAATATGACTCCCAATTTTACAGAGGTTAAAATGGGAAAAAAAAATTTCCACATCTTAGTATTACTGAAACAATGTAATGGAAAAAGGTTATTTGGGACATGTCCATTTCATTGGTATTGCATCACTGTTGAACCTCACATTGTCATATATTTATATTGCCATTTGATCTCATTACATATCTTCTGGTAAACCTGTTGGACTAAACAGCTGAGCAAATAGGAGACAGGAATGAGGACAGTCATCTTCTTTTCACGCTAGGTGGAGTGGGCAGTTAAAGAACTGTTCTGCTTCCATTCGAGAGCCTTCTTGGAGTAAAGGCTAAACTACCCATCAGTGGTTGAAGGAGGGACCCAAAAGGAGCAGTGGAAGGTAGGCTGCACGTGTAGCGGTAAAGCCTCCTAAAGGTGGGAGCACAACAACATGTTTCTAGTCCTCACCTCAGGGAAATTCGCTGCCAGGACTGAACTGTACAGTGACGCCTCTTGCCCTCTCTCTAGCCCTTGCCAACAACATGCTGGTTATCGTTTTTTTAAAGTTTATTTATTTATTTTAAGACAGAAAGAGAGACAGGGAATGAGCGGGGGAGGGACAGAGAGAGACAGAGAGAGAGAGAATCCCAGAGAGCCCGGAGCCCAATGCAGGGCTCAAACTCACAAACCATGAGATCATGACCTGAGCCCAAGTCACATGCTTAACCAACTGAGCCACCTGGGCGCCCCCATGCTGGTTATTTTCTGATTGCCTACTCCCCACCCTATCTGCCCTCTGTGCCTGGGCAGGCTGACTGCTACACACTGCATTCCCTGGTCATTATAGTCCTCTAGTTTCCTGTGGGTCAATGAGAGGGAGTTCAGATGGTGGGAAGAGCAAGTATGCAGGATATTTATTTTCCCCCAGAGCCTAACCTCACCCCCAGGGCAGTCAGAGCCAGTTTTAGCACTGGCTCCTTTCCTTAGCCACATTCCTGTTGGATGGCATCTCTTCCTTGGCTAGAGCTCTTGCGGAGTTCTGGTAAGAGCTCCCTTCCCTGATCCCCACTAGGATTTCCCTGTATGTAGTTCCTGGATGCTTCTACATCCCTTGTTGGTACCATTAATCTTGCCCACACCTCAGTAAATAATCCCTTTGCTATACCATTTGTTTCCTGATGAAATACTCAGTCCTTCCCCCAGGAGGAGTGACTCACACACAGCTTGGGTGTCTCTCCTCTTCTCTCTTTCTTTCTGTCTAGATCTGTGGCCCCTGCAGAAGGCACACAGTTCTTTCTCTCACATGACACAATCTTAATAGGCCAGGCTCTGTTTCTGCAATATGGAGGTCTGCAGTTGGAGGCCAATATGTTAAATATATATAAATATATATTTTAGAGTAATTTGTTTCTTTTTTTAGTGTTTTTATTTATTTTTGAGAGAGAGAGAGAGAGAGAGAGAGAGAGAGAGTGCACGGGGGAGGGGCAGAAAGAGAGGGAGACATGGAATCCAAAGCAGGCTCCAGGATCTGAGCTGTCACCACAGAGCCTGATGCAGGGCTTGAACTCACAAACTGTGAAATCATGACCTGAGCTGAAGTCGGACGCTCAATAGACTGAGCCACCCAGGTGCCCCAGGAGAAGGATATTAAAAAGTGCAATTTTGTCTACTGATCCAAGCTGTATTCTACAATCCAATTTAACCAATTAAAAAGCTGGGATTTTGTCTGTTGTTCTGAACTCAGAAGATAGGGGGCATTATTCATGGGTCCCCTTAAGTCCCTACAACCACTGTCAAATTATCTCTCTAGTTTCAGCTCCATATAGAAAGTCATATTGTTTAGCAAGTTGCTCAGAACAAACATATCCATGCTCCAAACTCAAGATCTACCTCTTTCTACCCCAAACTTCCAATGTTCCCTATTTCATTCCATCTTATCACTCTCTACCAGTTGCTGGAAACCTGAAAGTCATTCTTGACACCTTCTTCACCTTTAAATACACAAACTTTCAAATACTGAAGATCCTGCCTATGAACAGATCACTAATCCTCCCATCCTCTTTCCATTTGCTACAACCTTGGTACAAGACACAATTAACTCTTGACAGGACCATAGTAATAGCTTTTCTTTTTTTTAAAGGTTTTAAGGTGTAAACACACTAAAGAGACAAAAATTTGCCCACTTTCCAGAGTCTCAGATGTACCATGAAGCTTCCAGGAAGTTCAAAATAGCTAAGAAACATTCATTCTAGTGTAGAATGAATTCTAGTCCTTTTGCTAATAGTAAGTAACATATTTTTATTTTTGTCTTTATTTTTTTAAGTAAGCTCTAGGCCCAACATGGGACTCAAACTCATGACCTTGAGATCCGGAGTCACAGTTGCATGCTTCACTGACTGAGCGAGCCAGGCATCCCAAGTGGCATCTTTTCTTTTCTTTTTTCTTTTCTTTTCTGTTCTCTTTTCTTTTTCTTTCTTTTCTTTGAGAGAGAGAGAGAGAGAGAGAGAGAGAGAATCTTAAACAGGCTCCACACTCAGCAGGGAGCTCTATGCGGGGCTACAGCTCTCACATGTCTCCTGCATGTGAGATCATGACCTGAGCTAAAATCAAGAGTTGGACGCTTAACCAAGCCACCTAGGTGCCCATGAAGTGACATATTTTTTATGAATATAATTTACTGTCAAACTGGCTTACTGTACAACACCCAGTGCTCACCCCAACAAGTGCCCTCCTCAACGCCCATCATCCATTTCCCCTCTCCCTCACCCCTATCAGCCCTTAGTTCGTACACTGTATTTAGGAGTTTCTTGTGGTTTGCCTCCCTCCTTTTCTGTTTATAGCTATTCTTTCCCCTTTCCTTCCCCCATGGTCTTCTGTTTAATTTCTCAAGATCCACATATGAGTGAAAACATATGACATCTGAAGTGACATATTTCTTTTTTTTTTTAAATATTTTAATTTATTTCTAGGAGAGAGAGAGAGACAGCGTGAGCAGGGGAGGGTCAGAGAGAGAGGGAGATACAGACTCTGAAATAGGCTCCAGGCTCTGAGCTGGCAGTCAGCACAGAGCCTGACGTGGGGCTCGAACCCTCGAACCGCGAGAACATGACCTAAGCGAAAGTCGGACGCTTAACCGACTAAGCCACCCAGGCGCCCCTGAAGTGACATATTTCTTAATGAAAGCACTTAACTAGTATCAGGGGCCTTAAAACAACAAAGAATAAGGGTCCAAGTACTGGGAGCTGTGGGAGCCAATAAGGGTGGTGCTACATGCTCCAGGTTTGCAAATGCAAGGAAAACCTTTGATCCTAAGATCCTCCAGAGCTCTCTGCCAAGTGCACTGCTCTTGTGGGGTGAATTGTGTACCCCCAAAAAGATATGTTCAAGTCCTAACCCCCAATACCAGCGAATGTGATCTTATTTGAAATAGGGTTGTTGCAAAGGTCTCTGGTTAAATGAGGTCACACTGAATTAGGGTATGACTGGTGTCCCTATAAGCACAGGAGAAGACACACTGACAGATCCAGAGGGAAGACAGCCACGTGAGGACAGAGGCAGTGATTAGAGTGATATTGGCCAAAGAACACCCAGGGCTACCAGATGCTGGAAGAGGCAAAGAAGTATTCTCCCCCAGAGTCTTTGGAGGGAGCATGACCTTGTAATATTGATTTCAGATTTCTGGACTCCAGACCTATGAGATAATAAATTTGTGTTGTTTTAAGCTTCCCAGTTTGTGGTCCTTTGTTACAGAAGCCCTAGGAACCTAATAAACCAGTCTTTAGAAATATAGTCCTCTAGAGCAGGAATTGTCAAAAATGTGGCCCATGGGCCAAATCCAGCTCACTGTCTGTTTTTATATGGCCCATGAGCTAAGAACTTTTTTTCCTCAGAACATTTGCAATTAATTTGATGACAGAGAATATTAACTTTGAACCTCAGTTAAGTGAAATGTTATCTCCATAGAAGAATTCTTTTCATTAATAGGCCTATATCACACAAAAATTATGGTCAATTATTATTATATTTTTAATTTCATCATTTTAAAATGTGCAGAAATTTTTTATCTCTTTCATTATATGAGTAGCTACATACTATCCACCATTTTGCCTCTTGGCCTGCAAAGTCTGAAATAATTTCTGTCTGGCATTTTACAGAAAAAGTTTGTAAAAGAATAAAAGTTTGCCAAACTCTGCCCTAGAAGAATCTCAGCGTCCTCTCCTCATTTCACCAAGAGAATTTCTAAGCATCAGCAAAAGCATTTTAGTTATGATAAAGAGGCTTGATTTTTATGCTTTTATTTTATATAAACTTTTTTCCATGTTACTTTTATATAATATATAAATATAATAGCTCCATTGGGATATAATTCACCCATTTAAAGTATACAATGCAGGGGGCGCCTGGGTGGCTCAGTCCGTTAAGCGTCTGACTTCAGCTCAGGTCATGATCACATGGTTCGCGGCTTGAGTCCCGTGTCAGGCTCTGTACTGACAGCTAGCTCAAAGCCTGGAGCCTGTTTTAGATTCTGTATCTCCCTCTCTCTCTGCGTCTCCCTGCTCTCACTGTTTCTCTCTCTCTCAGAAATAAATAAAAACATTGAAAAAATTTTAAAATATACAATGCAGAAATGCCTGGGTGGCTCTGTCAGTTGAGTGTCTAGCACTTGGCTTGGGCCAGGTCATGATTTCAGGGTCATGGGATTAAGCCCTGCATCAGGCTCTGCACTGAGTATGGAGCCTACTTGAGATTTCCTCTCTCTCTCTCCCTCTGCCCTTCTCCCTTGTGTGCTCTCTCTCTCTCTCTCTCTA
>NW_027530368.1:12871825-12898829 GCF_008692635.1 Crocuta crocuta | reverse complement strand
CACTGTTTCTCTCTCTCTCAGAAATAAATAAAAACATTGAAAAAATTTTAAAATATACAATGCAGAAATGCCTGGGTGGCTCTGTCAGTTGAGTGTCTAGCACTTGGCTTGGGCCAGGTCATGATTTCAGGGTCATGGGATTAAGCCCTGCATCAGGCTCTGCACTGAGTATGGAGCCTACTTGAGATTTCCTCTCTCTCTCTCCCTCTGCCCTTCTCCCTTGTGTGCTCTCTCTCTCTCTCTCTCTAAAATAAAAATATAAAATAAATAAAATAAAAATAGAACTAAACAGTGCTTTTACTATATTCAGAGTTTGTAATAATCACTACAGTCAGTTAGTCCCCAGGTCCTCCCACCCCTTCCACCTCCAACCCTGGGGAACACCTAGTCAACTTTCAGTCACCATGGATCTGTCTATTCTGGACATTTTATACCTATGTTCCATATTAATTTTCTATATTTGCTTTGGTTGATCTTAATTTTTATTTCATTTTCTTTCAGCACTTTAAAAGAAGAACTAATACCAGAAGTGTGAGCTGTAGGAGGCTTTGACTTCTCTGACATAAATCTTTCCTATCCTGAAATTTAGCCCACGGATATGGCCCCAGTGGCTACATGTCCTATGTAGACTAAAAATGTCCCGGACTTTCCTTTACAGAAATATTCTGTGACTAAATGTCCTGAGATCAGAAAAGGAACACAGTGGATAGGGATACTAACCTTCCTAGCTTGTAGCTTTTTCGGCTGCTGAGTTGACAGGTTAGGAATCAGCCCAACCATCTCCTAGTTTGCTGGTACAGTAGCTTCCCATTCCCCCCGCCCCCCTCCTCCCCACCCCAACCTCAGTTTTGTCTGCCATGGTTTCAGTTACCCATGCTCAGCCTCAGTCTGTAAAGAGATAACCCTCCCTCTGACCTATGGTCAGAAGGAAGAATAGTAGCCTAATGCTAAGTCACACGCCTCACAATTTTCACTTCATCTCATCACATAGGCATTTTATCATCTTATGTCATCACAAGAAAGGTGAGTACAGCACTTAAGCTATTTTGAGAGAGACCACATTCACGTAACTTTTATTACAGCATATAGTTGCACTTGTTTCATTACATTATTTGTTATTTTTGTTAGACTCTTACCGTGCCCGTTATATAAATTAAACTTTATCATAGGTATGCATGTATAGGAAAGAACATAGTGTATATGATTCAGGACTACCCATGGTNTCTGCCATATCCTCCACAGATAACTGCAGATACAGGGGAACTCTTGTAATTTGAATCTCTGAAATAGGAATAAAAAGTGGTGAAAAGAAAATTACTTACACAAATTACCTTTGAGAGATATGGCATAATCTTTAAACATTTCATATTAATTAAAATGAAGTTCTTTCAGAGTCAAGAGTTTTTTAAAATATAACTTAGTCTCACTAATTATTTGCTTTTATTATTGGTAACAGGTCCTTTTGACAGGAAATCACCACTTCACTTGGCTTGTCATGGTAATTAGCTCTAATGACTTCTAATGGGCCCTTGGGTTCTCTCCTAACTTAGTAAAGAGCCATAGCATTTAAATCAACTCATCTATTGTTCTGGTTATCTATGGCTGCATAACAAGCCACCCCAAAACTCACCGGCTTAAACCAGGAATCATTTTATTAGCTTTCAAGGTTTCTGAGGGTCAGGAATTCAGGAAGCACTCCACTGGGTGGTTCTGCTTTAGGATGTTTTGTGTAGGTGCAGGAGCTGGTAGAGTTGGCACTGGGAGAGTGTGGGATGCGTGGCATCTCTCTCTTTCACCATGTCAGGAGGGCTCTCCACCTGGTCTGTCTGCATGGGTTAGCTTGTACTTCCTCACAGAATGGTGACCTCACAGTGATAATGCTTCTTACACAGTGGCTCATGGCTGTCCAACAAGCCTGGTAGAATTTGCTCCACCTTTTGTGACCTAACCTGGAAAGTCACGTAATGTTACTTCTGCCATAAATTACTGGTCAACCAGTCATTAAGATTGGTGACCCAGATGCAAAGAGAGGGACCACAGAACCAACATCTTCATGGGAAAAGGGTCAAGGAATGTGCAGAAATGTTTTAAACTGCCATTCTTTATGCAGGAGACATTTGGTTTATGTAATAATTACTCCAGTGGGAGGCATTATTTCTCTCTTCCTTTTACTTCCTTATGTTTCTTCCCTCTTTTGTGATCTACTCAAACTGTCAACAAATTAAAGATTTCAGCTTTAAATTTTTGCTTGGTACTTACGTGTTCTGCACATAGATTAATTTTTGTGCCAGGCTCAAATATTTCCGGCTGTTCTGTTCTACTCTGCTTACTTCCTGTTTGGTTGATTTTTATTTCCTGTACTCTTTGTCAGAGGGTTTAGTTGTAAACTTCATTTTGGCCCCAGCACTGTGTTCTATTTCTGAATCTGCCAGTGGTCTTAAGCAATAGTATGCATACAGTAACTGTAAGTATAATACAGGAAGTGAAAATTAAAATACTGTGTCTTAACTTAATATTGATAGAATTAAATGCCCACTTTAAAGAGATACATATTTGAATGCAGACCATTTCCAAGATCTCAGGCCTCAAAGAGTTGGTTCACCTTCTGAGTAGTGAACTGCTCTCGGCCATTGGTTGGATCATTGAGGATCTAGCCCCAAATATTTTATTCCCAAGTGATTACAAGACTAGCTAGAATTCTCTTTTAGGGACAGTGCTCTATCTTTTAAATCATCCTGGGATACAAATAGGAACCTCAACTCAACTGACTTAAACTATAAGGGAATATTTATTATCTCATTTCTTATAATACAAGGAGTCTGAAGGGCACCTGGGTGGCCCACTAGGTTAAGTGTCAGACTCTTGATTTCAGCTCAGGTCATGATCTTATGGTTTTGAGATCAAGTCCCGAATTGGGCTCCATGCTGGGTGTGGAGCCTGCTTAGGATTCTCTCTTTCTCTCACCCTATGCCTCTCTCCTGCTTGAGCTCTCTCTCTCTCTTTCTCTCTCGCAAAAAACAGAAACAAAAACAAAAAACCCCAACAAAAACAAGGAGTCTGAGGTGAGATGATTTCAATTCAGTATCTAACCATGTCATCAAAAACTCAGATTCCTTCTAAATCTTTCTGCTCTAACATCTTTAGCATGCTGCTTTTATTTTTAATTCATGATCTTAAAAATGTCTCCTATAGTTGTCACATGCAGACATAGCAAAGTCCAGTGAACTCCTGGGTGCCTCTTTTCATTAATGAAAAAAATGTATTCCAGAATCTCCCCAGCAAATTCCCCCTCCTGTATCAGTCAGAATTGAATCATTTGCCAATTCCTAACCCACTCTCTGGCTCAAGAATGGGATTATCAAGATTGAGTTAAAGACGAAGTTGGCATTTATAGCAGGGTCGATTACCCAAACAAAATCAAGCCTCTGTTAAAAAGGGGAAAGAAGAGAAAAATGATTGATGGAGGGACTTTTAATGTTGGGCTTTACTGTAGTAAAGGGAGAGATTCCCTTCCCCTGGAGTTCCTAGATCATTGAATGGTTCCAAAATGAAGAGTTGCTCAAAACAGAAAACTGGCAATTCTCTTTACTTACATCTCCCAAATCTGTTCCCCCACGCCACTGCCTCAAATCAACCACTTATCTTCTCACCCCATCATGATTTCCACTATTGTCCCTAATAGTCACCTGCTTCTGGTCTTGCACTTCTCCCAATCCATCTTCCACATTGTTGAGAGAGGGTGAGCTTTCTCTCATGGATTAGAGCTCAATTGCTAAAAATGAAGTTAGATGCCATTTTCACTCTCCACTTCCTCCAACATGAGTTCATTTATATGGTGAAATTTGTTTTGGGGCTGCAGAAACCGGAAAGTGTTCTGGTACAAGGAGGTTGAAGAGACAGATGGGAAAGCCAGGACAGTAGAGGAGACATGATGACATCTGTCACTATAATCAGCCTGATGATAATTTGGAGTCACAGTGGAGGAGGGGGTTAGAGCTGAAAGATAAAGGAACTGTATTCATGGTAGGTTCTGTGACACTTTGGGCACAAACAGTCCATGGAGGCCTAGGTGACAAAGTATGAGATAGTGTTGGACAGAAGGGGAGGTCTTCTGGGTTCAGCAAAGCAGGAGACAAGACTCCATGTTCTATTGTATTCTATTCCTATTTCAGCTCCAATGATCTTATATTGGAACAGCAGACCTGTGTCCCCACTAGCTGTAAGGTCCTTGATGCTGAGACAGAACTTCTCCTCTGTATTCCAAGGGCCTAGCAGAGTATTTGTTAGTACTCAACCATTGATTAATTCAACATTTATTAAGTTTAATTTTCATTCATATACACAGGTCCCAAAAAGAACCACTTAGAGAAATGATGCAACCAAAATCATATAAATTTCAAGGCAAAAAAAGGTATTCAAAACATACTCAGTAGTAGGGGTGCCTGGGTGGCTTACTCAGTTAAGCGTCCGACTTAGGCTCAGGTCATGATCTCACAGCTCATGGGTTCGAGCCCAGCGTCAGGCTCTGTGCTGATAGCTCAGAGCCTGGAGACTGTTTCTGCTTCTGTGTCTGCCTCTCTCTCTGACCCTCCCCTGCTCACACTGTCTCTATCTCAAAAATAAATAAAACATTTAAAAATTTAAAAAAAATACTCAGTAATATTAAAGTATAATTTTATAATGTATGATACTGATCTATCACTGTTTAAAAAATGTTTATTTACTTTTGAGAGAGTGAGCGTGAGCAGAGGAGGAGCAGAAAGAGAGGGGGACAGAGGATCTGAAGTAGGCTGCACTGACAGCAGAGAGTCCAATGTAGGGCTCAAACTCATGAACCCTGAGATCATGGACTTGAGCTAAAGTCGGACACTCAACTGACTGAGCCACCTAGGTCCCCCAATAATAACTAAACATAGATAAATGTGTATATGTTTTCTATCAAAATGAAAAAGTTCCACTTGGGATATCCAAAATTAGGTTAAATACATTTTGAACTTCATTAGAGTTTTTGATAATTTGTCATAAATATTAAATGAAATACTTAGAATAATTAGATTATTAGATAAAAGTTATGCTTGCCTTCAATCTCAGTTGCTAGATAACAAATAGAGCAAGCCTTTCTTATGCTATAACCTGGAAAGTCCAACTTCCAGATCATAATTTCCTATTTTTCCAACTTTCCCACTCCATGGTCACACAAAATCTGTTTTTTAACCTCATTAAGACCTACAAACCTTGGAAGTATTTCTAGTTTCCTAGGAAATTCCTTCTCTAATCAACTTCCTTTCTTATAGAACGTAGTATAAAAACTATGTAGCAACACAGGAAAATATAAATAGTATAATATTAAATTTAAAACACAGGCTACCATATTTTATATTATATATAGTATTCATGATTGTAGCTATATAAATAAACAAAAAAGTTATGTAAGGATGGGGTACCTGGGTGGCTCAGTCAGTTGAGTGTCTGACTCTTTATTTCAGCTCAGGTCATGATCTCATGGTTCAGGGGATCGAGCCCCACATTGGGCTCTGAGCTGACAGAGAAGAGTCTGCTTGGGATTCTCTCCCTCTCTCTCTCTGCCCCTCCCCTGCTTGTGTGCACATGCTTACATTCTCTCTCTCTGTCAAAATAAATAAACTTAAAAAAAAAAAGTCATTTTAAAAACAAAGTTATGTAAGGATATACTCCAAACCATGACTCTTGGATATTTTTGCACAGAGGTGGGAGTAAGGTTATTTTGATTGAGTAACATTTTCTCTGCTTTAATTTTTTACTATAATCAAGTAATGGCAGAAGAAATACATCAAAGCTTGCATATAAAATGCCCTGGGGATGCCTGGGTGGCTCAGTTGGTTAAGCATCCAACTTCAGCTCAGGT
The DNA here is from genome assembly GCF_008692635.1 of Crocuta crocuta. Lineage (NCBI taxonomy): Eukaryota > Metazoa > Chordata > Mammalia > Carnivora > Hyaenidae > Crocuta > Crocuta crocuta. The sequence continues at coordinate 12,892,945 of NW_027530368.1, read as the reverse complement.
CATGGCTTGTGAGTTCGAACCCCATGTCGAGCTCTGTGCTGACAGCTCAGAGCCTGGAGTCTGCTTGGTTTTCTGTGTCTCCCTCTCTCAGCCCCTCTCTAGCTCACACTCTGTCTGTCTCTCTCTCAAAAATAAATAAATATTAAGATGCTCTGGAAAGGAAGGGAACACATAAACATATACTCATACATGTACATTGGTGACATCTGTATTAGTGAGGTAGAATTACAGGTCATTTTTCTTTTCTCCAATAGTTCTTTAGAATGTATATGTATATTTTTAATGCTGTAAATTTAAAATAAAACTGTAACAAAAATTAAAGACTGAATATTATTTTAAAACTTGTTAACTGGTTGACTCTGCTTGATTTTAATATATGAATCCATGATTTTGTGTTTGTCTTACTATAATCACCACTATGGCTCTCTGCAGGCATAGTTACTTACCTACCTCTTTGGGATCAGAGAGTTGAATCCTGTTTCTCTTTTTTTGATTAATAGTATTTGATGTCCAGTGGTGATATATTGTCAGTCATATCAATACTGAAGTGATTCAATGTATAAGAATTTATATTTCATTAGATATTTATTGAGCATCTATAATACTCTGGGTAATGTCCTAAACATTAGAGGGAACAATGAATAAGGCACAGTCAATGCTATTAATAAAACATGTTAAAAGACTTATTTTTACTTTTCTCACAGAAATGGTGAATTGAGAACTCTTGGGGAAAAAACATAAGAGTCTTAAAAGATGCAAAAAGCCTTGTGAATGCTAAGCACTCCATATGTTAGCATTTTTATTAGTGAGATTTATGGCGGCTAGTTAGCTAGCAAATATTTTTATATTGCTTTATGTCTAAAAAAATTTTTTTTAATGTTTATTTTTGAGAGAAAGAGACAGAGAGAGAGACAGAGTGTGAGCAGAGGAAAGGCAGAGAGAAAGGGAGACACAGAATCCAAAGCAGGCTCCATGCTCTGAGCTATCAGCACAGAGCCCAATGAAGGGCTTGAACTCACAAACTGTGAGATCACGACCTGAACCGAAGTCGGAAGCTTAACTGACTGAGCCACCCAGGAACTCCATATTGCTTTATGTTTTAGATCACAATTGGAAATGTGATGTGGCAAGGGGGAAATGACCCAAACTCAAAGTTTGGAGGTCTAGTTTCAAGTCTCAACTCAGCAACTTATTAGCCGCATGAAGATGGGCAAAATACTTATATTTTCTGTGCCTCAATTTCTTCATGTGTAAAATGAGGGTCAGAATTAAATGATCCATAAAGTTCCTTCCAACCTTAAAATTTAACTATCCTTGGGGCACCTGGGGGGCTCAGTTGGTTAAGCGTTCAACTTTGGCTCAGGTCATGATCTCAGGGTTCATGGCTTTGAGTCCCACGTTGGGCTCTGTGCTGACAGCTAGCTCAGAGCCTGAAGCCTGCTTCAGATTCTTTGTCTTCCTTCTCTGACCCTCCCTTGTTCCCTCTCTTTCTTTCTCTCAGAAATTAATAAAACATTAAAAAAATTTTTTAAATGTAACTATCCTTGGGGCACCTGGGTGGCTCAGTCGGTTGAGAGTCTGACTCTTGATTTCAGCTTAAGTCATCATCCCAGAGTGATAGGATTGGGCTCCTGTAGGCTCCATGCTGTGTGGAGGCTACTTGAGACACTCCCCCTCTGCCCCTTTCCGCTACTCATGCACTCTCTCTCTCTGAAAACTTAAAAAAATATTTTAAGAGTCTAAAATTTAACTATCCTCTGTTGAGACATATCAGAAACATCATATGACTTGAAGGTGATGATAGCTTTATTACCAGTTCTGAAAAATGCTAATCCCAAATCTGTGCAAGTAATTATTGGACCTCATGTTTGTGAAACATCAGTTATTACTACTGTTACAGAAACGAAGTGAGAACACTTTGTCATACTTCCAAGCAGTGCTATATACACAAAACTAGCATATCTAATACAATAGGGCTTAAACAATATAAACATAGAGATTAAAGAGAGAGGGGCATTTTAAAAATGAGTGTTGTATGACTGGTTTTTGTTTTGTGTGTGTGTGTGTGTGTGTTTTTTTTTGTTTTTTTTTTTTGTTTTTTTAGTGTTCATGAACAAAGATTTCATTTCTCTGGGTGTTCACAAACATTATGTTTCAGTTCCTTAAATGAAAATAGGTGAGTGGGCAGGTTTCTCAGAGCTACAGTCTTTACTTTAGGGACTGTCCCTTTCCCCTAAGGTTTACTTTAGAAATGGTGGTACATGGACTCATGATGGGTAGGAGGGACAATAGGCAAAATTGATGATGGCAGGATCTGGGTCTGCTAACATACTCTAAGCTATTTATAATTTTAAATTTATTTAGTTTTTAGAGAATGAGAGAGCAGGGGAGGGGCAGAAAGAGAGGGGAACAGAGTATCCCAAGCAGGCTCCGCACTGACAGCAGAGAGCCCAATGTGGGGCTCAAACCCACAAACTGTGAGACCATGACCTGAGCCAAGATCAAGAGTCAGACACTTAAACAACTGAGTTACCAAGGTGCCTCTATTTACTTTTTTAAAATGTTTATTTATTTTTGAGGGGTGGGGGAACAAAGGATCCAGCGCCACCAGGTGCCTCTTATAATTAAAAAAAGTTTTTTAAATTTTAGTATTCTCTACACCCAATATAGGGCTTGAACTCACGACCCCAAGATCAAGAGTCACACACTCTTCCAACTGACCCAGACAGGCGCCCCTGAGTTTTTGAAGTTAATGCATATATTTCCATTTTTTTGCCAGCAATTTCTGCTGCATCAGCACTTCTCCAGACTAAAAATTTGGGACTTTCTGGGGTATCTGGGTGGCTCAGGTCATGATCTTGGGGTTTGTCAGTTTGGGCCCCACATCGGCTCTCTGCTGTCAGCACAGAACCTGCTTCAGATCCTCTGTTCCCCTCTCTCTCTGCCCCTGCCCGGCTCACTCACTCTTTATCTCTCTCTCTCTCTCAAAAAAAAACAAAAACAAAAAAAAAACTTTAAAAAACTGTTGGGGTCTTTCTTTGCCCCTTGGTTCTCTTTAATTCCCTATAACCGGCTGGTCACCAAGGCCTATAACTTTTTGTAACGTCTCTTGATTGTTTTTCTTTCTCTTCATCTTTACTTCATTTCCACATTCATAATCCTGGTCTGTTTCAGGCCCATGCTTGTTTCACAGCAATAACCTCTTCATGGAAGCTTTCATGCTATCAGTCTAATTTCCTGAAACACTTGACTTCATCATAGCACTATCTGGCTTAAGAACTTGCAATTTTCAGGGCACCTGGCTGGCTCAGTTAATGGAACATATGACTCTTGATCTTGAGGTTGTAAGCTTGATTTTTTTTTAATGTTTTTTATTTTTGAGAGAGAGAGAGAGCACAAGTGGGGGAGGAGACAGAATCAGAAGCAGGTTTCAGGCTCTGAGCTGTCAGCTCAGAGCCTGACGTAGGGCTCAAACTCATAAACCATGAGATTATAACCTGAGCTGAAGTTGGACACTAAACTGAGCCACCCAGGGGTGCCTTGGGGTTGTGAGTTTGAGCCCTGTGTTAGGTGTAGAGTCTACTTAAAAAAATAAAAAAAAAAAAAAAGATCTTGCAATTTTCTCCATTGTCTACAAGATAAAACTAAATTATTTCTCCCAGCATTCTAATTCCTCCATTACCAGATTTTAACCTTATTTCTCTGTTTTTTAGTATACGTTCATATTAGTTAATGTTATGATAGCTGCTATAACAGAGACACAAGTGGCTCATAAAAGACAGAGATTTCTTTCTTTCTTTTCTTTTTGTTTTTAAGTTTATTTATTCTGAGAGAGGCAGAGACAGCAGGAGCAAGGGAGGGGCAGAGAGAAGTAGAGAGAGAATCTCGAGCAGGCTCTGCACTGCCGGTTGTGGAGCCCAAAGCAGGGCTCAAACCCAGGAACTATGAGATCATAACCTGAACCAAAACCAAGAGTCTGATGTTTAACCGACAGAGCCACCCAGGCATCCCCAGAAATTCATTTCTTAATTCAGTGTCTGAGTTCCAGGCTGCTCTATGCAGACATACAGCTTCCTTCCATCTTGTTTCTCAATCCTAACCTCTAAAACATTGTCCGCAATAATGGGGTTGAATATGGATCACCGGACATCTTTTTAGCTCTTGAAAAGGCAAAAAAGCAGGTTCACCATCTGAAAGTCTCTGCCTAGGAATGGGTGGGCGCATATTATCTCTACTCAAGGGAAGTTGGAGATACAGCACTATTGAGCAATCATGTATCAAGCTACAATTAATAGAGAAAACGAAGAGAAGTTGGGCGAGGTAGCTGCATATGTTGAAGGACCTAACCGGTGGAATTGGTGCCTTTTGCAAGATTGACATCATGGCAGAGCCAGAAACTGATGCCCAATTACATCTGACTGGTATCAAAAAATATTTCAACTCTTACACTCTCACAGGTAGAATGAATTGTGTACTGGAGGCATTGCTTGATGGTCTTATACTACAAGTTAAGGTCTAAAAAAACCACCAGCTGTGAAAGCAACATAAACAGATTTTAAACTGTACCTCATCTATTAATAAGTTCCCAAGCCCAGAGAAGCTAATGTCAACTCATCATATGATATTCAATTTGTACAATAAATTATAAACCTGGAAAAAAGAAAAGAAGAAAAACACAAGTCCGCTAGTTCTGTGTGCCACAAACTCTCTGCTTCCATTGTCCTGGCCTCTCCAACACTCAGCTTTTCTTTCCTTCTCTCCTTCTCTGCTCTCCACTTATCCAAATAACATGCACCCTATTAAACTATTACCTCCTCCTACGAGTATGGCAGCCATATTAAAGAACGTCTCAGCTAGCTGAAAAAAGTAGAAATGATTTCAGGGCTCTTTAAAACTGATTTGTAGAGCCTCTTCCTTGCTCTTTAAGAGGTGTTTCCCTCCTTACTTTTGTTTTTTACAACTTCTTGAATCCATGGAAGTGGATTTCAGATTTCTTAAATAATGCTCACAGAGTAATGAGTTAAAAGGGGAATGGTGGGAGTGGGAAGGGGCTTGCCAGTAACACAAGTAGAATCCACTTCTAATGGCTGAATCCAGTTACCACAACTTATTTGTCCTGACTTGAGAGTACTCTAATTGAGACTAAAGTGTAGTCTTGATAAGGCTTAATTTCTTGTAAAATAATCTTGTTGCCTAAATTGATGTAAATATCTACATAAACTGTGCAACCAAGGGAAGGGTTGCAATCAAAGAGAAGTAGTTTGGAAATGTTCATCCAGTATTATCTAAGAGAGAGACATGAATCTGATGAACAGGATCATTCTGGTTATCAGAGAAGTATAAAAATAATTGCTTCTTTATATATATATAATATTTAATATATATAACATATTTTAATACAATATAATATAATATTTATATATTTTTAAATATATATTTTTAAAGTTTTACTTATTTTTGAGACAGAGAAAGAGAGAGCGAGCGAGCACAAGTGGTGGAGGGGCAGAGAGAAGGAGACACAGAATCTGAAGCAGGCTCCAGGCTCTAAGCTGTCAGCACAGAACTTGATGTGAGCCTTGAACCCACTAGTCGTGAGATCTTGACCTGAGCTGAAATCAGACACTTAACCAACTGAGCTACCTGGGTGCCCCAATTGCTTCTATTTAGGAAGAAGTCTACCAGTGTCGGTAACTGATCTTGAAATATGTTTTAAAAAAATAAAGTAGATGAGTGGATGGATAGAGAGATGGAAACATGGCTAGACAGGTGGTAGAAATTTATATTAAGGGTAGAATCTAGTTGGTGAGTATATAGATGGTCCTTGCAAAATTCTTTCAACTTTGCTGCATGTCGAAAATTTTTATAACAAAATAGGATAGAAACCTGCTAACATTTTTTAAATACTTTCTCTGTGTCAGACCCTGTACATTAAAGATCCCGGTTTATCCTCAGGACAAGCCTGTAAGACAGGCACTGCCCAAAAAGTGACTTGCCAGATATCCTACATTTAAGACACGGCTGAGCTAAGATTTAAATTCAGATGTGTGTTGTTTGCAAAGCCAGACCTCTTGGTTATGAGACGGGGATAAGTCAACAGACTTCTTTCACAGCACCCATAAAATATTATTCAAGATTCTCTCACTCATTTTGCCTGATTCCTTATCCATGAGGCAGTCTTCCTACTTCCCAAACAACTTGCACTTGGGAAAGGAGTGTCCTACGCCTAGTGGTGAACTAAATCTCTGGTCATGAGAAAAGCTTCTGCTTGACAACAAACTCCAGAGCTGTGTTGGTTCTCAACTGTTAGTGGAAGACAAATGTCATCTATGTGGGATGTTGGGCTTTCATATTCATCATGAAATCAAGTCCCTCTCAGTTGTGATGTTCACCTGGAAGGGTAGGATGCCATGTCCTTTTGGCTCTGTTGTCCATTTGAACTCTTTGGTAGGCTATCATTAACCTGGGGCTCCCCTGTCCCCTACAAGTACTTTCCTTAAACTCACCGAACACTGTCCATTGCTTTTCTAGCCCTTAGCTATTATCACTTGGGTTTTAAAATCTACTTCTGTATAGGGGCACCTGGGTGGCTCAGATGGTTAAGCGTCCAACTCTTGATTGGTCATGATCACAAGGTTCATGAGTTGGAGCCCCACATCATGTACTGACAGTGCGGAGCCTGCTTGGGACACTCAATCTCTCCTTTCTCTGCCCCTCCCTGACTTGTTCTCTCTCTCTTTCTCAAAACTAAATAAATAAATTTTAAAATTTATTTCTGTTAGTTATTACAGTAGCAAGAATATACCCAACAGTATTATTACAATTTTCAACTACCAATGGAACTTATGCTTTTGTTGGTGTCATAGAGTGATGGCAATAAAATTTATTGCCAACAATACTACTACAATTTGTATGGCCTTAAAAAAATAAATGTACCAAATGAATATCTCAATACAAAGGTTCTTATTGGGTGAATGAGTTCCCTGCTGTGTCTTGGATTCTTTAGTGGAACACAGGGAGTTGAGTTTCAGGGCTTTAGAGAAATGCAAAGCTGTCAAAGTGAGTTTTGAGGGACAGAACTATTAGGATAGTCAATAAAAAAACATGGATCCCAGAACCCTTCCCCTACCTACTGAATCAGAATTTCTGAGAATGGGCCCAAGGAATGTGCATTCCAAACAAGCTCCCCAAGTGAATCTTATGACCACCAAATTTGTTTAAAAAATTTTTAACGTTTATTTTTGAGAGAGAGGGAGAGGGAGACAGACAGACAGAGTGTGTGAGGAGGAGGGGCAGAGAGAGAGACAGACAGACAGACAGACAGACAGAATCCAAAGTAGGCTCCAGGCACGGAGCTGTCAGCACAGGCCTTGACACAGGGCTTGAACCCATGAACCATGAGATGACCTAAGCCAAAGTTGGAAACTTAACCAACTGAGCCACCCGGTCATTCCTTATGACCACAAAATTTAAGAACCACTATTCCAAATGACTTGGGATATTTTGGATATCTGTGACCAAACTGTTGGTTGTTGAAATGATTTGGGGGCACCATTGGCATTCACTGTGGGGGTGGTTAGAGATGCTAGATACCTTCTAGGGAGAGTCCAGCATAGCCAAGAGTTGCCTCCCCATCCTCATGATTTCCCAGAGTCTCACCAGACACTCACATTTACATAGGTGAAAAATCTATGATAATAACATAAGCCTAGAACACAACTCCATTTTACGTATAAGTACAAAGTATTCTTTGTGTGGTTTTAATATACACTGAATTTCCCAGGAATGCAACTACTGTGTTAATCAAAGATTGGTTTATCAGAAAACATTTTGAAAGTTGTAAAATCACAGCTCTGACAGCTCACCAATACAGAACATCAGAATCAGACTGCATGCGCAGTACCTCTAGCGGCACCTCTATGTCTAGGCACAAGCATTTGAAAACTCTAAGCCTTTTAATGTACTCATACCCAAGTGTGTAAGGAAAAACTCAGTTTTCCTCCCTTACTCTCATACTACTACCAAACTCACGACTTCTGATACTAGATGTGTGGAATTTCTTGCCCACACCAAACAATTCTGTGACACCAGCGAGGTGTCTTATTAAATTTAACTCAATTCTGGCATTAGCTAACTAGAGACAACATGAGATTCCACAGATTTAAGGGCTTAGTCCCACAAGACTGCCCCCACTTCAGATGCCAACTGCAATGAGTAGTCCCCCAGTTACCTAAAACCTTTGTCTGACTTGGCTACAAGTCAGAAGTTCCCATGACCTCCTCCCCTTGGATTCAATTACTTGCTAGAACAGCTCACAGAACTTAAGGAAACATTTACTTATGTTTACCAGTTTATTATGTTATAAAGGATATGACAAAGGATACAGATGAACAGCCAGATGAACAGATACACAGAGCAAGGTATGTGGGATATGGAGTTTCCATGCCCCTCTCTAGGCAAGCTACTCTCCTAGAACCTAGATGTCTTCAACAAACTTGAAGCTCTCTGAACCCCATAATATTGGGATTTTGATGGAGACTTCATCACATAGGCATGATCAATGATCAACTCCATTTCCAGCCCCTCTTTCCTTTTTGGAGAATGGGGGTGGGGCTGAATATTCCAAGTTTCTAACTGCCACTTGGTCTTTCGGGGGACTACCCCCATCCAGGAGCCAACCAAGAGCTCACACAGAGTTGATTCATTAGAACAAAAGACATTGCTATCACCCAGGAAATTCCAAGGGATATATGTGCTCTGTGCCAGGAACTGGGGGCAGAGACCTATATACACATATTTCCCATTATTCATACTAAACGTTTATATATTGAAGTATTATTTTTTTTATAAATGGCTTTGTTTTTATTTCTCCTTGACACTGCTATTAGAGCGTTATTTTTACTTGCTTGAAAATATACATGTGAGGTAGATTATATCTATGAATTTTACTTCAGGATAGTAAAGAGGATGTTACAAATATAAGTTATAAAACAGTGGACACTGATCCAATAATGTGAAGAATCATGGCCCTTAATACTAAAGAATGTGTCTTGAACACATAAAATGTTTTTTTAATGAAACTCCAATCATGAAGTTACATCTTTTAAGAAACAAAGAAATCTGATTAGTAAATGGATGTGTTATGTGTCTATGATCCCAGAAGAATATGAAAGAGAGTGAGAGTTAACAAAATAAAATTGCTTTATAAGAGATTTTGTGTTGTTGTGGAAAGAATAAAAAAGATGCCTGTTAACAAACTGAACAGATGTGTTTATAGCAATGTTTCATAATAAAATCAACCACTGCGGTCCTCCTTACGCTCAGAAGAGCTATCCAAATGCAAGGTGTATGATACACAACACACTAAAGACCAGACATGGTTGTGCGTTTAATAACCCAACCAGGCTCAAGGAACAAAGGTATTGATTTCTAATCAAGGTAATTCATTCAGCAAATATTGAACATCTGTAATATGCCAGCCACCAGGAATAAGAGAGTCACCTGCTTTCAAGGATCGATTTCATATTTTAGCAAGGGAACCAGGCACATGACCAGATGACCGTACTTCAGTGTGATAAGCAGGATGATAGATAATATGCCGGTTTTTATGTTGCACAGATCTTGGAAGAGGTTGAGAGGATATGACCACAAGATGACCCTGAAGCTGAGTAATCAGAGGCTCTTGACGCCCTCATCCCACCCGCTGCCATCCTTGGAATATATGTTCTGTTCACCATTCCCACACTAGGAGACATTTCAAGGATGCAGTCTTAAGAAAGTAACGTGTTACTGAGGCCATATGGACTTTGTATGTGACTGGGCCCCATTAAGGCATCAATATAAACTTTTAAGAATCTGGCAGGTGGGTGTGGAGATCTACTTGTCTTGCAGCTGACCAAAACAAATATTGTATGGAAGTTCCCTTGCTTATTAAACCTGCAATTTACCAATCTGGAGCAGCCCCCTTCTTTCTTCTGTCTCTCCTTGTCCTCTGTATATGGGGGCAAGTTTGAATTTCACCTGAGGAACTCCTGAAGATGCTAACCAAGGACAAACAGGAATGGTCTATCCGGCTAAGGGAATCTGTAAAGCCTTCCGGTAAGCTGAGTCCTAAAGGATGAGTATAATGAAACAAGTGAAGAAGTCTGTGTTAGGAGGTGGGGAGAAGGGAGATAGGTGCTAAGCAGGGTGTCAAGGAAAGGCTATGCAGGTTGTGTGGCCCTCATGGGGAAACTTATTCAGAAGTCTATTCAGATATTTTCAAATATTGAGGTATAATTTATGTAGTGCGTAAGTCTTTACACATCACTGTTGCTCAATTTTTTAAATATATGTAATCCATGTCAAAGATATACAAAGCCAGACTCTAAAGTGGTATTGAAATAAGGAAAAGAGCCAAGTGTAAACTGAACTCTGTGCTGACAACGTGGAGCCTGCTTAGGATTCTCTCTCTCACTGCCCCCCAAAATCCACAAAAAAAAAAACTTAGGAAAAAAAAGTTATTCGTCAAGACTGAGGACTTGTTGAAAAGAGGGTTCAGAAGAGCCTGACTAGAGTTTGGTCAAGGAGAGAGTCTTCATCACCCATCACTCAGATCAAGATATAGAACATTACTAGCAACTCAGAAGGCTCCTTTGGGCCACTTCTCATCAATACCCACCCCAAAGTACCCAACACTCTGCCCTCCCTCACAAAAATTAGTTTTATCTATTTTTTGAACTTGATATACGGACATACCTTGTTTTATTGCTGTTCACTTTATTGTACTTTGTAGATACTGCGTTCTTTACAAACTGAAAGTTTGTGGCAACCCTGCATCAAGCAAGACTGTTGGCATTATTTTTTTTTAACAGCATTTGCTCACTTCATGTCTATGTGTCACAATTTGGTAATTTTCACAATATTTCAAATTTTTCATTACTATTACATTTATTATGGTGATCTGTGATTTTTGATGTTAGTTGTTTTGGGAGACTGCAAACAGCACCCATAAAAGATGGCAAACGTAAATGTTATGTATGTTCTGACTGATGCACCGACCAGTTGTTACCCATCTCTCTCCCCTTCCTCAGGGACCCCTATTCTGAGACATAGCAATATTGAAATTAGGCCAATTAAGAATAACCCTAAAACGGCTTCTCAGTGTTCAAGTGACAGAAGAATCACATGTGTGTCACTTTTTTTTTTAAGTAAGCTCTATGACCAATGTGGGGCTTGAACTCATGATTGGAGATCATGAGTCTCATGTTTTACCAACTGAGCCAGCCAGGCACACCTCACATTTCTCTTACTTTAAATCAAAAGCTAGAGGGGTGCCTGAGTGGCTCAGTCAGTTGAGCACCTAACTCTTGATTTCAGTTCAGGTCCTGATCCTGAGGTTGTGGGATTGAGCCCCAAATTGGGCTCTGCATTGAGCATGGAGCCTGTTTAAGATTCTCTCTTTTTCTCTGCCCCTCTCCCCAACTCATGTTGTCTCTCTCTCTCTCAAATCAATCAATCAAAAGCTAGAAAAAGGCATGTTAAAAGTTATAATAAGCCAAAAGCTAGGCCTCTTGTACCAATTAGCCAAGTTGTAAATGCAAAGGAAAAGTTCTTGATGGAAACAAAAAGTTCTACTGCACTGAATACATAAATGATAAGAAAGTGAAACAGCCTTATTGCTGATATGGAGAAAGTTTTACTGGTCTTGAGAGATAAAATCAGCCACAACATTCCTTTAAGCCAAAACCTAATCCAGAGCAAGCCCCTAACTTCCTTCAATTCTGTGAAGGCTGAGAGGGGTGAGGAAGCTACAGAAGAAAAGTTTGAAGCTAGCAAAGGTTGGTTCATGAAGTTTAAGCAAAACAGCCATCTCTACAACATAAAAGTGCAAAGTAAAGCAGCAAGTGTTGATGTAGAAGCTGTAACAAGTTATCCAGAAGAGCTAGCTAAGATTATTAATGAAGGTGGCTACACTAAACAACAAATTGTCGATGTGGTCAAACAGTCTTCTATTGGAAAAAGATAGGACTTGAATAGCTAGAAAGAAGTCAATGTCTGTCTTCAAAGGACAGGCTGACTCATTATTAGGGGCTAAGGCAGCTGTACTTTAAGTTGAAGCCAATGCTCATTTACCATTCCAAAACTCCTAGGGCCGTAAGAATTATGCTAAATTTATTCTTTCTGTGCTCTATGAATGGAACCACAAGGCCTAGATGACAGCACATCTGTTTCAAACACAGTTTACTGAATATTTTAAGCCTGCTATTGAGACTTACTGCTCAGAAAAAAATGTCCCTTTCAAAATATTACTGCTCATTGACACTGCACATGGTCACCCAAGTGTGCTGATGGAGATGTACAGTGAGATGCACATTGTTTTCATGCCTGCTAACACGATACCCATTCTGCAGCCAATAGATCAAGGAGTCATTTTGACTTTCAAGTCTTACTATTTAAGAAATACATTTTGTGATTTGGTTAGTGTTTTAGTAACATTTCATTTGAAGTTTTTTTGTTTGTTTTATAGACTAAATGTAGGGTTGGTATGAAGCAAAAATCTAGTGGTTAAATTTCTCATTTGTGTTTTATTTTCTTGGATACTGTTTTTCAGTTGTCTAAAGAGATTTAAAAATCATTGTACTTTGGTCAAAAAAATAATATATTATAAATGTGAAACAAAAGAAATACATTTTAGTTCAGTTAAGTTGCAGGATACAAAATTAATATACAGAAATCTGTTGTGTTTGTATATACTAGAACTAGCAGAAAAAGAAATTAAGAAAATAATCCCACTTACAATTGCATCAAAAAGAATAAAATACCTAGGAATATATTTAACCAAGGAAGTGAAAGTTCTGTACTCTGAAAATGATGACACTGTTAAAAAAATTAAATATACATAAATAAATGGAAACATAAGCCATATTTATGGATTAGAAGAATTAATATTGTTAGAATGTCCGTTCTACTCAAAGCAAGCTACAGATTCAGTGTAATCTCCATCAAAACACCAGTAGTATTTTTCACAGAACTAGAACAAATAATTCTAAAATGTATATGGAATTGCAGAAAACCTCAAATAGACAGAGCAATATTGAGAAATAAGAAGAAATCTGGAAATATCACTATCTCAGATTTTTCAAACTATACTACAAAGCCACAGTAATCAAAATAGATGATAATGGCACAAAAAGAGATCAACGGAACAGATTAGAGAGCCCAGAGAAAACCTCTACATTTATAGGGTCAATTAAATTATGACAAATGAGACAAGAATATACAACGGAGAAAAGACAGTTTCTTTAATAAATGGTTTTGGTAGAAATGGACAGCTACCTGCAAAAAAAACGAACCTGAACCACTTTCTTATACCATACACAAAAATAAACTTGAAATGGGTTAAAGATCTAACTGTAAGACCTGAAACCATAAATTTCCTAAAAGAACATATCTCTTGGATATTGGCCTCAGCAGTATTTTCCTGGATATCTCCTCAGGAAAAAGAAATAAGTGGGACTACAACAAACTAAAAAGCATTTGCACAGCAAAGGGAACTATTAACAAAATGAAAAGTCAACCTACAGAATAGAAGATATTTGCAAATGATAGATCTGATAAGGGGCTAATATCCAAAATATATAAGGAACTCATATAACTCAAAAAAATCTGATTAAAAAATAGGCAGATGGGGCACCTGGGTGGCTCAATCAGTTTAGCGTCTAACTCTTGATTTCAACTCAGGTCATGATCCCAAGGTTGTGGGACTGAACCTTGTATTGGGCTCCACACTGAGCGTGGAGGGGGCTTGAGATTCTCTCCCCCATCCCCGCCCCTCTTCCCCACTTGTGCTCTCTCTCTCTCTAAAATAATTTTTAAAAATGGGCAGAGGATCTGAAAATGCATTTTCCCAAAGCAGACATATAGATAGCCAACAGACACATGAAAAGATGCTCAACATCACTAATCATCAGGGAAATGCATATCAAAACCACAGTGAGATATTACCTCACACCTGTCAGAATGGCTAGTATTGAAAAGACAAGAAAAAAGTTTTGGTGAGGATGTGGAAGAAAAGGAATCCTTGGGAACTATTGGTAGAAATGTAAATAGGTACATCCACTATGGAAAACAGTGTGGAGTTTCCAAAAAAACTTAACAGTAGAAATATCCTCTGATCTAGTAATTTCTCTTCTGAGTTTTATCTGAAGATAACAAAAACACTAATTTGAAAAGATATATGCACTTGGATGTTTCTTGCAGTATTATTTACAATAGCCACGATATGAAAGCAACAATAGAGAAATGGACACAGAAGATGTGGTATAGACAAGGGAGTATTACTAAACCATAAAAAAGAATGAAATCTTGACATTTGCAACAACATGGATGGACCTAGAGGGTATTATGCTAGGCAAACTAAGTCAGAAAAAGACCAATATCATATGTTTTCACTTATACGTGGAATCTAAAAAGCAAGTCAAATGAACAAACAAAAGCTGAAACAGACTCATAAATACCAGAGGGGAGGAGAGTGGGAAGATGGGTAAAATACATAAAGGGGATTAAGAGTTATAAGTTTCTAGTTATAAAATAAATATGTCATGGGGATTGAAATTACAGCACAGGAAATATAGTCAGAAATACTGTGATAACTGAGGCACTTGGGTGGCTCAGTCAGTTAAATGTTCTACTCTTGATTTTGGCTCAGGTCATGATCTTAATGGTTCGTGAGACTGAGCCCCAAGGGAGGCTTTACACTGACACTGCGGAGCCTGCTTGAGATTCTCTTTCTCACTCTCTCTCTGCCCCTCCCCTGCTCACACTCAGTCTCCCTTAAAATAAATAAAGATTTTCAAAAAATGTTCATCAACAGCAGAATACATAAACTGTGAGGCAATTGAGTGGCTCAGTTGGTTAAGCATCTGACTCTTGATCTCAGCTCAGGTCTTGGTCTGGGGTTGTGAATTTGGGCCCCACATTGGGGTGCATCCTGGGCATGAAGCCTACTTTAAAAAAAAAGAATAAAAAAACTATGATATATTCATAAACATGGATTTCTCTCTGATTATGAAAAAGAATGTACTATTGTCATACAACAATATAGATAAGTCTTAAATGAAAAGTCATACACAAAAAAGTACATACTATATGACTCCATTTATAGTCGTACCTCAGAGATATTATGGATTTGGTTCCCAACAACCACAATGAAGCAAATGTTGCAATAAAGTGAGTCAAATGAATTTATCAGTTTCCCGGTGCACATAAAAGTTATGTTTATACTATGTTATAGTTTATTAAATGTGCAATACCATTATATCTAAAAAACTAATGTATATACCTGAACTTAAAAATACTTTATTGCTAAAAATACTAACCTTCATCAGAGCTTTTAGCGAGTTGAAATCTTTCTGGTGGAGGGTCTTGCTTTGATGTTAATGGCTGCTGACTGATCAGAGTGGTGGTTGCTGAAGGTTAGGGTGGCTGTGGTCATTTCTTAAAATAAAGCAATGAAGTTTGCCACACCGATGGACTCTTCTTTTCATGAATGATTTCCCTGTAATGTACAGTGCTATTTGATAGCAAAATGTGAGATCATGACCTGAGCTGAAAGGCCACATGTTGATGCTGCAAGACAGACAGCACTTGGGTCTCTAGATTACTCCTGAAAGAAAGCCACTCAACTCATACTGGACTGTGACTTGAATAATAAATATCAATTGTGTTAACATGTTGAAATTGTGGTTGTGGATAATAGCCCTTAGTCTCATATAATTCCGCATTCCCCCTTCGTTATTGCCTCATTTCTGTTTCCTTTAACACTCTTCAAATGGTTGTCTATACTCATTGTTTTCATCATTCTCCTCAACCTTCTCTAATTCAGCTTTCATCCCCACCATTCCATTCACATGGCTCTTATCAAGGCCATTAATGACCTTCATCTTGCCAAATCCAAGGTCCTTTCTTTATTCTCCTGTTTTTCAATCTCTCAGTATCATTTAATAAGCTGACCATTTCCATTCTTTCTGAAACACCCTCTGGACACCATAGTCTCTTGGTTTTCTTTCTGTTTCACTGGCAGGTCCTTCTTCTCTACTAGCTCACTAAGACTTCGAGGATCCTAGGGCTCTTTTTCATATCTTTTCCCCTCTATCTATGCTCTGTGTCTAGGTAGTATTACCCTAAATGAAATGCTGCTGACTCCCAAATCTTTATTTCTAGCCCTGACCTTTCCCCTTAGCTTTTGTTCTGTATATTCCACGGTCTACAGGGATATCTATTAGGCATCTGTAACTTAACATGTCAAAAACACAACTCCTGATTTTCCCCTCTCAAACCTCTTTCTTTACTAGCCTTCCTTTTTACCTGGTTGCTTAAACCAAAAATGGGGGCGGGGGAGGGTGCCTGGGTGGCTCAGTTGGTTAAGCATCCGACTTCAGTCAGGTCACGATATTGCAGTCTGTGGGTTTGAGCCCTGCACCGGGCTCTGTGCTGAAAGCTCAGAGCCTGGAGCCTGCTTCTAGTTCTATGTCTCCTTCTCTCTCTGCCCCTCCCCTGCTCACACTGTCTCTCAAAATAAAAATAAACATTAAAAACAATTTTTTAAAAATGTGGGAATTACCCCTGTTACTTTTCTCCCTACTCCTCCCCACATCCAATCCACCACCAAGTCCTTCTGGCTGTCAGCAAAATATCTTACTAAATTTGACCTCTTTTCACCAGTTCCTCTACTGAGACACTAGTCCAAAGCACTTCTCTCATTTAGACTACTCCAACAGCCAGCCCCTAGTTAGTATTTACTAAGTTTAACACATCAGCCTGAGTAAACATCTCGAAATGTAATCATAAATCAATCACACATTTAACACTGTCCAGTAGCTTTCTATGTGCTACTGTCATCAAAACTCATCTTCCTTATCATGGCCTACAAAGTCCTAGAGGATCTGGCCCCTGCTGACCTCTTCGACCTCCTTTTGTTTGCTTTAGTCCTCCTGGCCTTCCTTCCACCCCACAAGTAAGCTCTTTCCTATCTCCAGGACTTGGTACTTGCTGTTCCTCTGACTGGAATGTTCTTTCCCTGAATCTTCCTGTAGATATCTTTTTCTTACCACTTAGGACTCAGCTCAAATGTCACCTCTTCAGAGTATCCTCACTCTCAGTCATATACTATCCCATTGCTTTATTTTCCTTACGCAACCAAAGAAACAAAATATCTTTAAAAAATATTTTTTTAATATTTATTCATTTTTGAGAGAGAGAGAGAGAGAGAGAGAGAGAGAGAGAGAGACTGTGAGTGGGGGAGGGGCAGAGAGACACACACACACACACACAGAATCCGAAGCAGGCTCCAGGCTCTGATCAGTCAGCACAGAGCCCAATGTGGGGCTTGAACCCACAAGCAGTGGGATCAAGACCTGAGCTGAAGTCGGATGCTCAACTGACTGAGCCACCTAGGCACCCCCAAAATATCTTAATAATAGTATTTTAAAGGATCTTTTTTGCTACTATGCTTGATGTTTTTCATGTGGGCCATAGCTGAATGAAGGCAGATGCTCTGTCTTATTTATCAGTGTATTTATTAGGTGGTGTCTGTCACCACCTAAAGAGCATCTGGAACAAAGTAGATGTTTGTGGAAATGAATGAACAGTATCAACAATGGGGGCCTTTGAGAAAAAATAGCATGTGCTATTCTTTTCTATAAGCCCCAATATCTAGCTGCCTATCAAATTTACAGTAATAAACTCTTTTTTCCCTAGCATAAGTCTCCTCAAAATCAAAATTACTACTTACCTTTGTTGTTTTTAGTCCATCCATCACCTTGTCTTGTAATCTTTCCTTTAAAAAATTAAGTGAGGGCCCCTGGGTGGCTCAGTCAGTTGAGCATCTCACTTGAGGTCAGGTCATGATATCATAGTTTGTTCGAGCCCCACATCA
This sequence comes from Crocuta crocuta, assembly GCF_008692635.1. Classification (NCBI taxonomy): domain Eukaryota; kingdom Metazoa; phylum Chordata; class Mammalia; order Carnivora; family Hyaenidae; genus Crocuta; species Crocuta crocuta. The sequence continues at coordinate 12,875,031 of NW_027530368.1, read as the reverse complement.
GGCTCTGTGCTGACACCTCAGAGCCTGGAGCCTGCTTCAGATTCTGTGTCTCCCTCTCTCTCTCAAAAACAAATAAACATCAAAAAAATTTTTTAAATAAGAAGATAAATGCATCCTGTACAACTAAAATATTTTCCCTTTTCGGATGTAGACTGAATCTTTCAAAGAGGGTTCAGCTACTTCGAAAACATGTGAAAGGGTTAAAAAAAATCTTTAGGAAGGTAAGATAATAAAACAAATAGCTTAGTCATGTGACAAATAAAAAAAGTCCTGGAAATATAGACATGCTCTCCTGTTAGTGAGAGATTTAAATAAGTCAGTCTTTGAAAAATAAAAGACAACAATTGATTAGTTCAAAATTCTATAGTTGTTACTAAATCTCCTTAGATACAACTTGTGATTTATAGACTGGAGTGGTTTGAGAACTGGTCTGAAATACTGGAACCGGGACAGATTCTGTGCGGTCCAGGCCTCTTCAGTAAACAAACATTATTATCCCCTATTAAGTTCAAGAGGCACCTAAAACCAATCAATTTCTGAAGGTGGAATATAAACAAATACATCCAAAATAGTTTCCATTCCTATTTGTCACCCACTTTTCTAATGGATTCTTAACCAACTGAGCCACCCAGGCACCTCACTTTACTCATGGATTCTTAAACATCTGTGCTCAGTCCCTTACAGTTTTGATATTGGGGGGTTGAATGGTTAAATACAAGTCTAGGGGCACCTGGGTGGCTTAGTCTGTTGTGTCGCATTTTAGCTCAGGGCATGATCTCACAGCTTGTGAGTTTGAGCCCAGTGTCAGGTTCTATGCTGACAGCTTGGAGCCTGGAGCTTGCTTCGGATTCTGTGTCTCCCTTCCTCTCTGCCCCTCCCCTGCTCATGCTCTGTCTCTCAACAATAAATAAATGTTAAAAATTTTTTCAAAAAAATAGAAGTCTAAAATTTAAATTAAAAAATTTCCCTGGTACCAAAATGGACAAAAAAAGTCTCACCTCCTTTTTTACTCAGCAATTCCTTTAGAAAAATGGAAATTGTAGGGGCACCTGGGTGGCCCAGTTGGTTAAGCGACCGACTTCAGCTCAGGTCATGATCTCACAGTTCGTGGTTTCCATCCAGCCCCGCGTTGGGCTCTGTGCTGAAGGCTAGCCTGGAAGCCTGTTTCATATTCTATAACTCCCTCTCTGACCCTTCCTTGCTCACGCTGTCTCACTCTCAGAAATAAATAAAACATTTAAAACATTTTTTTAAATGGAAATTGTAAATGATGTCTGTCTGTTTGAGATGTATGTATACTTTTTAAAAAGCTACATATGCCTCTTGCCAGTTTTGAATCCCCCTAAATTCTTTCTTCGGGGCCTCGAAATTACCTCCTTGAAATGCAAGCTTCAAGGAGGACAGTGTCCCACCTCCCTGTCTTCGTGAAATTTTAAACCTCAGCTTTTGGCTTCCAGATGTAACTTCGTATTATTTTTTCCTTTGGATAAAGACAGAAGGTCGGCTGTGGATTACATCTGCCTGGCTACACAAACACATGAGTTTTTTTATTGTCTTTATAATCCCTTTAGTGCATCACAACATGTTTTAATGCTTAATTCAATAATAAAATTGTTTCATTCTTTCCTGCTTTGAGCAGAGAGGCTATTTTGGAGTTGGTAGGAGATTTGATTTTTATTATTTATTCTTTTTATTTGTGTGTGTGTGTGTGTGTGTGTGTGTGAGAGAGAGAGAGAGAGAGAGAGAGAGAGAGCGAGCGAGCACCCAAGGGTGGGAGAGGGGCGGAGGGGGAGAGAGAATCTTGAGCAGGCTCCATACTCACAGCAGAGAGCCCAACAAGGGGCCCAATCACACAACCCTGGGATCTTGACCTGCGCCAAAACAAGAGTCAGACGCTGAAGGGACTGAGCCACTCGGGTGTAGCAGGAGATTTTATTTTTAATTATTTCTCCAACTGAGTCCTCGTTTCAGCACTTGTATAGCTGGCTGATAATCGCATTCCCACTCCACACTCATCTTAGGCAGTAAGACACAGTGGAAAGACCATGGGGTCAGACAACCCTGGGTTTAAACTGTATTTTCTTTCTTTTTTAAATTTATTTCTGAAAGAGAGAGAGAGAGAAAGAGACAACGTGAGCAGGGGAGGGTCAGAGAAAGAGGGAGACACAGAATAGGAAACAGGCTCCACGCTCTGAGCTAGCTGTCAGCAGAGCCCGACACGAGGCTCGAACCCACGAACCGTGAGATCATGACCTGAGTCGAGTCCAACGCTTAACCGACTGAGCCACACAGACGGCCCTAAACTGTGCTTTTCTTTTTACCGGAACGTAACTTCTCTCAAGTTCTTCTTTTTTTCTCTGAAGTATTACTTCTCTGAACCCCTATTAATCTCACTTATAAAATTAGGATAATATGTTTTCAAGTGAGATAAATAAACTGACACAGAGCAGGTTCTTAGCACTCGAAAGAAAGTTACACCACATTCCCTGCACACACTGAACGCGTGTTCCACTCCCCCTTTCCTGTGGGTTTCTGTCAAATCCCAGGATAGGGTTTACTTCACTAATCTTGAGCACACTGCGTTAAGAAGTAACGAACTCGTAGGGAGGATCCTAAGAGTTCAAAAAGTTCCAGTAGGTAAAGTTGACAGAGCCCTCGCAGTTCTAAGAGAATGGGAGGGGGGGCGGAATCAGATTGCGGGGGTCCCCACATGCAAATACGTGAATTACAAATGAATACAGGCGACAGCGCTTCCGCACTTCCTCTCCGAGGCTCTTCGGGACACCGCCCGCCGACGCGGGGGCGAAGATTTGCATATGCGAAGTTGGGAAGAGGGGGGAACCACCCATCGAAAACCCCGGCCGCCGTCCCCCAGGGCTCGGGAGAGCCAGCCCCACTTCACCGCCCGGCCCGCCCTCAAGTGCTCGGGTGCGGCCGGCCCCCTGGACGTCACCGCACCCTCCCACCCTCTTCTGAACTTTAAACCACGCGCCTCAGAACAACCTGGAGGAGGGGGATTTCTTCGGAGCCGGCGGCTTTCGCACGCTCGGAAGAGTCATTGCCCGGCTCCCAGCGGTCCCCGCGCTCCCGAAGATCCCGCCTCCCGCTGCCCCGACCCAGTCTCCAAGCCCTAAACTGCAGGGGGCGGGGCGCGGGGCAGGGACGGGGCGGGGAGCCGGCCTCCGGGACGCCCCGCCTCCCCCCCC
>NW_027530368.1:12798452-12871593 GCF_008692635.1 Crocuta crocuta | reverse complement strand
GTAAGGCGGCGGTGCGGAGTCTGCGTCAGCCGCGGGAAATCCCCTCACCTCCAGGCTGCCCGCCCTAGGCCGGCCTGTAGCTCCGGCGGCGCTCCGCCCCCTGCCCCTGGCTCCTGCACCTAGGAAGGGCGACTCTTGGGTGATCGCAACGCGAGAATTAAGGGGGTGGGAAGGTGTGAGCCGCAAACCCCGAGGAGGGCGGGAAGGAGGAGGAGGCCCCGGGGGTGGTCAGGGGAACAGGGGTCCTGTCGGCAGAGTCCCTCGGCCGCCGGACCGGCGCGGGCTGATCGCGGAGGTCTCGGGTCTGGACGCTTGGAGCGGGCGGCGCTGTGAGCGGAGCCATGGCCTCCGGTGAGTGTTCCCGGCGCGGGTCCGGACCGGGGGAAGGAGCTCCTCCGGGGATCGGAGTTTTGGGGGGGTCTCAGTTTTGGTTGTACGCGTTCTGTCTTTAAAATCTCATCTGGCAAATTGTCAGCCTTTAACAAGTTATCTAGTTCAGGGTTTGCGTGTGAAATCAGTCATGGTCTGTAATTTGATGCCATTATCATCGCCAGAACCTTAGAAATTCCCAACGACTTGATTTTTAGGGTTAGGGAAGTAACAATTACCTAAATAAAGGACAGATAGTGCTCGTATTTAGAAGTTGTTTTATTTTGAAATGGTGGTTTAATGTTTAGAACAGGAATGAAGAAGCTTCAGACCTCAGGAGCGCACTACTATTTTTTTTAAGTGTAATTTAATCAGGTGCCAAGAGGTGATCGCAGATGTGTTGACAGTTGTACAAAATGTGATGCGGCTTTAAAAGTAACCACTGGTATCTTAACAGCTTTTAAGTGGAAACGTTGCTTCAACAAAGTGGATAGTTTCTACTATAAAGCGCGTACTTTCTATTTTACGGAGAAGTCATTTTTTTTTCGTTGTTGGAAAGGAGTATGAGAACACCCGTGCTTTAAAATAGGAGTAGGAATGAAAACTGTACATCACTAATGTAAAAATTGATTTTCAGTTAATAGATGCGTCGATTTCTTGCTTTGGAGGGAAATGAGCTTACCAAAAAACAGGTTAGAGAGCAGGGGAAGGAGTCTCATATATATATATAGCCGTGGTTTAGATCTGCCTGTAACTAAAGGGAAGTAAATCGAGTATACTGTGTTCCAATTGGACCTTTACAGGATTCTGGCATGGTTCGTGGGGCTGTTTCCCGGCAGAGGGAGCAAACTGAGCGAGGCAGGGAGGCCTTACAGTATAAGATAGCGCTGTATTAAGTGGCAGAAGAGGGGACCTTGTTTTTGCTTGACCTGCGTCCTCCCAAGTCCCTGGTTCAGTGACCCTCAGAAGGCTGATATCTAGCAGCGAAGAGGAAGTAGAAAGCATTAAAGGATTTTTTTTAAGGGTTGAGCAGAACAGTGCCATAGCTACTGCTGTAGGCCGAAAAGGAAATTGGCGTGGTTCACATGACATTTGATTTCACTTTGTCTGTGGTTTCATGTGAGAAACAAGTGTAGTTTAAAATATTTCAACTTTCTCTTTACCCACTTCACTGACCCCAAGCTTTAAGATAATTTTGTAAATTTATAATTTCAAAGCACATTTAGAGTAAAAGTGCAAAGATGATCTTAAATATTTGGCTAATTTATTATTGGTTACCAGAAAGAGATTTTGTATGAAAGTAGTAAAGAAAGGTGAGCATTATAAATAAAAAAGGTCAGACTGCTTTAACCAAACCTAATTAATACATGGCACGAATATAATACTTCTAATTCTTTTACAAGGGAGAAAAAGAACCATTTACACAGAGGGTAGCGTCAGACCCACATCATTCAGAAAGATGATATGATTTAAATTTGTTTAATGGCACTGTATTTTGTGCTTTTGTGAGAACTGATTCCTTAAACTGAAGGGAAAAAAATTTAAAGGAATGGAACGTTGTAGGACAATTATTCCCCCCCCCCTTTTTTTTTTTAACTTTTCTGGAGTTGCATTGAAATGGGACTATTTAAAATATAACAAGTTATTTGGGGCACCTGGATGACTCAAGTTGGTTAAGTGTCCAGCTTCGGTTCAGGTCATGATCTGACAGTTGGTGGGTTCCAGCCCCTAGTTGAGCTCTGTGCTGACAGCTCAGAGCTTGAAGGCTGCTTCAAATTCTGTGTCTCCCTCGCCCACTGCCCCTCCCCTGCTAGTACTCTCTTTCTCTCAAAAATAAATAAATAAATAAATAAATAAATAAATAAATAAATAAATAAATAAAAAATATAACAAGTTATTTAAATTGTAATTCAGTTGTTTGAAAACTGCCAAGGAAATTTTTTTAAAGGAGTCTGGGTATATTTTCCTTAATCACTTGGAAAGGCCTTAGAGAAAAACATGCAGCAATTACAAATTCTCTTCCTGTTTTGAAACAGTAATTGAACCGAAAGAGTAATAGGAAAAAAATTTTGCTTAGTTTATCTTTGTTTATTTAGATTATTTGTAGTAAGATAGTATTGAAACCTCAAAAAGTATTTTTATTGATTACCAAGCACTTAAGACCATTTCTCCATTTCTCACCGGATGTCATATGTAAATAGGTATGTGTAGGTGCATATGTTATCTGTATAATGTAAAAGTAGCAGATCATAATCTCATAGGCAAAATTATAAAGTACCATGAGTACCTGGGACTTTGATATGTTTATGATTCTAAATTTGTTCAGGTAAATTACCAAATTGTTGAGGATTTCTCAGATCGGGTTCTAGTAAGTTGTCTTTATTGCTTTTTTTTTTTCACACCTGATTTTTCTGTCTTTTGGCACAATTAATTAGAAGAGGCATTGTTAAGAAAATTGTTCCTGTCCACTTAGGGTATGCATATAATCATTACTCTTGTATATTTATGATTCTATTTTGCTTAACCTAAGTAAAATTAGCTGTTTTATGTCTGAATTTAAAGCTTCACATTGTTCCAGTAGGAAATATGCAATGCTCTTATGCACACACATGCACACATAGCTCTGTTTCCTAATAAGTGGTACTGTCTTTGGTAAAATATGTTTTAAAATTTAGATAATTCGTTTTTATTCACAGTTTTCTTAAGTATAGTTCTGTTGTGTCATACAATAGGAAGTACATGAAGAAATTGTTTTGTAAGCCACATTACTTCCAACTCTGTGGTGTGAGTTTCAAGAGAACCATAAGCATTTCTCTTGAGTAAGGGGAAAAAATCAGTGTAGGTATGATGCAACTTAATTTTTAATGATAGGGCTGGAAGCTCGAGTTGGCAACTACAGCAAATGACTTTTTTAAGTAGAAGACTACACACTGTAAACACCAAGGCTGTTTCAGAAATGCCACTCATGAAAATGTAGACAATAGTGGTATGAGAGAATGAAGGTGACATGACAGAGTGAAGGCACTGAGTAAGTGAAATGGTTAGGGAGGAATCATGATGAATCATAATTGGTAACATCTGGGGTGTGTGTAGTCTCTCCCAAATACAACCTAAGAGGCTCAGAATTTCCTTTGTTCTGTCCTTCTCTCATCTGCGTTCTCTGCAAATGATTATGTTTGTAGGCACGAGACACACATACTTGCATTGGACATACTTATACTAAAAACCAATCTATATTTGTTTAAAACTTTTTAAAACTAGGCACCCTGTAATTTTTAGTTTTAAATTTGACAGGCTTTTTAAAAAAAAATTTATTTATTTATTTTGAGAAAGAATATGTGCGCACAAGCTGGGTAAGGGGCAGGGCATGAGGATACAGAGAATCCCAAGCAGACTCAGTGCTGTCAGCACAGAGCCTGTCATGGGGTTTGATCCCACAAACTGTGAGATCATGACCTGAGTGGAAACCAAGAGTCGGTCGCTTAACTGACTGAGTCACCTAGGTGCCCCTAAATCTGGCAGTCTTAATCAAGACAGGTGATTTGGTATTGCCATTTATTTTTAATTTAGTTAAATACCTGAGTAATCTGGGACAGATTTTAAATATTTCTCTACTTTTTCATCCCAGAAGTTAACATTATTTTTCAAGATTCTCCCCCACAGTAGAATCTCTAGCACTAAGAATCCCCGTTGCCAACCCTTACATCTTTTATTTACTTTATGGTGCATACATCAGTCAACTACACAGTGAAAATTTCCTTACTTGGATTCTTAAGGCCCATTTGAGAGTCAGCCTCAGATATTGGAATAAATCTGGACATTTTAGCCCATAATGAATCTGGTTTTATTCCAGTTCTGCTAATCTTTGAGATAAAAATGAGAGTAACTACTACAAAGGCTTGTTTTGAGGAACCCATAAACACCCATAAATGTTAGTTTTCTTATGTAGTGGAGCTGTTTGGGGACTCAGACCTCTAGGAACCAGTACCTTCTAGAGATAGTTTGAGTATCCTGACATTCTAGAATTCTGTGAAACCTTAAAACTTTATAATAATAGACGAGGACAGATGCTAGATAGAAAATAGTCTCTCAAGAATACTTAAGAATGCCCATTTACTTTTAAACAATTTGAAATAGTTTTCTGTATTTTTAAACTAGGGGAGAAGAATTTAACAGTGATGTTTAGAGGCAGTGTATCTTTTCTTTGTTGTGCACTTAAATGATACTGAACATTATGAAAAGAAAGTAAATAAAAAAATTTCTTAGTGGATAAAGAGTGTGTCCTTTTACTAATGACTGATATAACTTATCCTTCATTTTATTTCTTTTGCATCTTCTGTGTTATTCTTTTTCTATCCTGTGGGAATAGGCTTAAGTTTTCTTTGCCCCTTTGTTAATTGAGTGCCATTCTATGTGAGAAATGGTAACTCTAAAATTTGATAGTAATTAGGAAGAAATGGAAGAGATCACCTATGTCTTAAGGTAAAGAAGATTATCACCACGATTCAGTTGAGTTCCAAAGTTTGAGGAATGACAAGTCTTTTCTTTACCTCCAGAGAGTGAAGGTGATATTTAGAAAAGTGTTTATTTGTGAGCTCCATTTCCTCCTCTGACTCTCAGGCAGTCTGTTATCCAGTACTTCTGTGAGGGAGATGCCGTCTGTAGTCAGTTATTCTCAACTGTGGTGTTGACACTTTAGTGTGTTGTCGTTTGCTTGAGTATTGTAACAAATGTTCTTGATGATAGTTAACATACTAATTTTGCAAACAGTTTTACCTTTTAAACAGATCACTGTGATTGGAGACTGTCCTATCATAATGCCTTTTTCCCTTGCTTATATTTGGCTAAGCTTCGTAAACTGGGAGACAAAGAAGGCTTAAAAGTTGTCAGAATTCCTCTGCCTACTTTGTCTATCACCCAGCTCATACTTGTACATGAGTTTTTGGACTGCCTCTCTAGATGTGTGCATTGTTTCTGCTTTTTTATGTCTCAGGACAGTGGTTCTTAGTGTGTTAGAATGGTTTGGAAGGCTTTTTCAGAAATACGTTGGAGCTTTAAAGATTTCTATTTCTATTCAGCAGATCACAGGTGGGATCAGGGCATGTATGTTTTTTGAAAAAGCTCCCTAGGTAATTCTGATACATACCCTCACTGTGAACTCTTTTCCAGGAATTTCATTGGATCTAAATACTGACTTCCCTCTGCATCTTGGTATAATTAAATTGCATTTATTTTAGGTTATTTGCTGTAATCAGTTATTGTGACTTTACCCCTATTGGTTTTTATGCATGGGGTGTTTGTTTGTTTTTTAATTTGATTCATTGGGATCCCAGCTAGCTAATGTCATTCATAATTTCTTTTTCTTATAACTTCATAATGTTGAGCTTTATCATCTATACAGTGGGATGATAATTCCTGTTCTGTTTTTATGAAGATTAAAGTTGAGAGGATCAAATGAGAATATACATAAAAGTACTTTAAAACAGTGTTATAATTACTGTAGGAAACTTTTTACTGAACAATTAACACAGGTTCCCAATGCTGGCTATAAGGTTTTAGTTAATGTGTCTATTTCTGACAAAGCTCCATTTTTAACTTTTATTTCAATGTAATTTAAAACAAATTTTTAAGTTAATTAACTTTTTATTTTTATTTTTTTACTTTTTAACTGGTGAAGTTTTTATTAAATCCACATAAGTGAATTAATTTACTTTTTAGAGAGAGTGTGTGTGTAAGTGGGAGAGAGGGAGAGAGAATCTCAAGCAGGCTCCTCGCTGCCGATGCAGGGCCCCATGAGGGACTTGAACCCACGAACCATGAGAACATGACCTGAGGTGAAATCAGGAGTCCGCTGCTTAACTGACTAACTCACTCAGGCACCCCCCACCAATGTAATTTTTTTGTCTTAAAAATTCAAATAGCACTTTTTTTTTTTTTTTTTTTGCCTCAGTGCAAATAAAAACATAAATATATCTTGCAAATATTTTGGCTATATTTCAGATGTTTTACAATATTGTTAAAAATGCAGGATCAACCCTAACTTTGCATAGTACTGGTTAAAGAAGAGTACAGTAATCAACTTGTTTAGAACTACTTAAGAAATTTCAACTTTTCAAAATTGTAGTGATTTGAGATAATCTTAGTTGAAAGTATTTGTTTTCCCTACAATTCCCTCATTGACATTTTGCCTTCTTCCACTCTGTAGATGACTACATTTCAGCACCATTTTCAGGAAGAGTGGCATTTTAAGACAGTACTGAGGAAGGAAGTAACTGGTACACTGTACTGATGCATGATACAAGTGATTTATAGTTGGAAAGTATTTTTAAATCATAAATACAGATAAATTAGACTGTAAATAAGTATGAGGATTAGAAAAGTGTAGCAATTCTGGTACCTACAAAAGTACTGTTTTGTTTTTTTTCCTTAGTAGGGAAACCTACTAAGGAAAATCTGATTCATCATCAGTATGAGCCTTCAGTGTTTGTATAACTTACACAAACAAAAAGATTTTTAGATTTTCAGTTATTCATTCTTCAGATGTTTACCGAATATCAGTGTGCAAGGCACTGATGAATACATCACAATTCCTGCTTTCAAGTAGCTTAAAAAGAAATAAGACCAATAACTTGATGAAATAAAACAAATTGCTTTTTTCAAGAAGAAATAAAACAGGGAGTCTTCCCCTAAGTATAGTAATTTGGAATAATTGTCATAAACAAAATACTATGGTAAATAATAAAAAATTATTTCCAGCTAGGGGAATGTAGAATATTATAATATTGGTTGCTTATGAGACAATTTTTTTTTGCCAATAAAGAGCTTCTGCAATAGGAAGAATAGATTTTAAAGGTTTTTAAGTACTTGATGTTACATGATAACTAATATTTTTCATTTTTATAATTTCACAATTTTAAAAATTATTTTAATCTTTTAACAACTGTTCTTCTCTTGCATATAGACTTTTTTCAAAAACACTTTCTAGCTTCAGGTAATGTTGTGTAACCAATGAAATATTTGAAAAATCCCTATGAGCCTGGCACTTTTACTTACTCATCCTGCAAAAGTTAGCCACTTACCATTAATGATGTAATTCTATATCAACTTCCCACCAAGACACCTTTAAATAAGTAGTGGGCAGGGATTTATTTGACCTTTAGTTCAACCACTTGAATTATTTAAGATATCACTTTAAAATATTGCTGAGTATTGAGAGGAAAATGTACTTTAAATACTCCTTCAATGATATAGAGGGATATGAAATATTTGAAACTAAAATGTGAATTTGAGTTGTTTGAAATATACAAGGATATATTATATGTATGTGAAGTTGAAATACTCATCTGCATGCCTTACATTTTTTCAGTAAAATTGAAATGAGTATTATAAACAAGATTAAGTTAAAGTCAGTTTTCCCTGGCTCTTTGTCTTTTGCCTAAACAAATATGTAGTAAATTCAAACAGGAGGAGTCTGAACCAAACAGAATTAAATTAAAGGTAACATTAATACTTCATTCAGTAACCCAAAGACGAAACTATGGAGCTTCAATGATTCTTTACTTGCTCTTAACCCTAATGTTCAGTCACCAAGACTGAACATTATTATTTATATTTTAAACAATCCTTCATTCTTGTTATCACTACCATATGTCACATATGCCTTCATCATTGGGTTCAGTATCGTAACAGCTTCTAAACTGGTCATCATGCATTCTCCTTTCTTTCCATTCTGTCCACTGACATCAGAATTCTTACTCTAAAATGTCAATCTGATCATATGGTTCCCCTGCACAATCCAAATCCCCAGTGTACTCTGGCTTTTGGTTCGAAGGGTGGAAGTGTATTTCACTTTCATTATGGTTATATTGGTGATTCCTAAATTTTTTTTTCTGTGCTGCCATGACTTTGGACTCACTGCTAGGAATGAGGTAGGGATGCCTACCTTTCTCCCTTCCCCCTCTGCTCTCTCCACATTTTTGCTTTATTAACTCTTTCCTTTAACACAGGCATGTCTGACTCTTTTGCTCTTCCTATCACTTTTTGCACAATTTTGTTAGCATAAAAAAATTTTGTTTTGTTGGACTCTACTGTAGTCTAGTAATTTGTGTTGTTTGCCTCATTGTTTGGTAAAGTCTTGAAGTACCAGTTATTATAATATCATGGTATCACCATAAATCATTGTTTTCAAGAAAGCATTTGAAATAAATAATAGACGACATGTATTGAGTATTTCGTATAGGTGTGATACTTGGTAAGAACCGAACACATTACCTCTAATCCTCATAACAACCCTTTGAGATGGGTGTTATTATTATTATTCACATTTTATAGAGTAGGAGACTTATACAACATTTCCAGGGTCTTTGCTATTAAGATACGACGAAGTAGGACTCACAAGACCTCTTCCTCATACTGAACTGGTAAGACCCATTGTGTTTCCCTTCGAGAGTTTTATATAAATGGAATCCTACAGTATGTGTTCTTTTGGTCTGGTTTCTTTCAATCAGCAGAAAGTTGCATGTTTTAAATTACATTTATTATAGAAAGTAAGTAATTATTTTCTTTTCCTCCGTTGTGTCTCATACTTTGGTAAAGGTTTAGGTGGAACTGACTGAGTATTCTGGTGAGCTTAAGATCACTTCTGGAACTTGTTTGGAAATACTGTGTATCAATCCTTTAAGATTCCAGGGGAGATATTTAAAAAAATATATCCTTCTGCAAGGATTTAATCCATTTTCAGTTTCTTTTTTCTTTCTTTTTAATGTTTATTTTTGAGAGAGAGAGTGAGGGGCAGAAAGAGAAGGAGACACAGAACTCAAAGCAGGCTCAGGCTCTGAGCTGTAAGCACAGAGCCCAGTGCAGAGCTGGAACTCAAAACCTCAAGAGAAAGAGAGAGAGAGAGACAGAGTGTGTGGGGGTGAGGGGCAGAGAGAGAAGACAGAATTCAAAGCAGGCTCCAGGCTCTGAGCTGTCAGCACAGAGCCCAATGCGGGGCTGAAACTCAAAACCGTGAGATCATAACCTGAGCCAAAGTCGGACGTTTAACCGACAGAGCCACCCAGGCGCCCCTGTATTTTCATTTTCAATTAGCAGTCGTTTAGTCCACTGTTAAGAGTCTAATGTAAAATTAAGCAGTTAAACTCACTTTTAGAATATGATATTATACTTCTGAAGACTATCTTCTTGACCCTTCTGTGGGAATCTTGAGGGAATCCCTTCTTCTTGTTCTTATATAAGAAGTGGATATCTCTGGAGTGGGTATCTCAGAATTTCACACTGGGATTAGCTGTAGATATTAAATGATAAAGTGCTACCCAGTAAATATGATTTGAATTATTTGTGTTAACACTATATAGGAGTTCATTATGGATAGAAGAATAAGGTGCCTTTACCATTCAATCTTGGGTAATTGCATTTCAACCTTATTATTTAATATTGGGAGGGAAACATTTTTAGTCTGCTGTTTTGAAAGAAACAAAATGGTTAAATCTATTATTACTGCTATCCTAATCTCACTCTCCTCTTTTTTAAATTTCCAGGTGGGTATAACCCATGTATAGAGATAATTGAACAGCCCAGGCAAAGGGGAATGCGTTTTAGATACAAATGTGAAGGGCGATCAGCAGGCAGCATTCCAGGGGAGCACAGCACAGACAACAACCGAACATACCCATCTATCCAGGTAATAGACCATTTTCCTGTGTGTACCTAACTCTTAATTAATTGCTTCGTAGTTTAGCTGTAGCAATCACATTGAAGATCCAGTTACTTCACAATGTGCTGTCATTTCCACTGTGGCTTAAATATATGCTTTCAAGGGGGTATTTATGGTATGTCAGTGAATATAAGAGCCTGGCATTCAGTGGCCCAACATTCAGGTATTTTCTCATGCTCCATGATAATATGATGGTATAACGTGTTTTAAAAGGAGATTAGGCAGAATCAGATTATATGACCAATTGAAATTAATGCAGAAAAGAACTGAGAGGTAAATTCTTCCCCTCTGGTATTCTCTGGAAAGTTTCATCCAAACTGCATTTGCCAGTCAAATGGACTTTATTTATCTGGTGCTAGCTACATTATATAAATTGAATGCTCATTTAGGAGATCAATTCTTAATGAGATAAATTTATGGATCATATATTTAATTTCCCCCTTTTTCAGATTATGAACTATTATGGAAAGGGAAAAGTGAGAATTACATTAGTAACAAAGAACGACCCATATAAACCTCATCCTCATGATTTAGTAGGAAAAGACTGCAGAGATGGCTACTATGAAGCAGAGTTTGGACAAGAACGCAGACCCTTGTTGTAAGTACACAGATGTCTTTAGGAATAGGACAGCATAGGATGCTCTGTTTACTATCCATGTACCTCTGTTATTTTTTAGCAGAATAAAGTAACTTCTCATTCTACTTTAATTTTCTATAGTCTACATTTAAATTTTCTTACCATTTGCTTAGAACAACCCTTTCATTTTTTATTAGTGGACACAGCCCATGATGGCAGCAGGAATACTTATTGTTACTAAAGGTATACGTACACTTATTTTATGCTATGATTTTCTTTCTTAGTTTGAACACTTTAGGAAAGGTTTTCTTTCATATATTTTACTTTGTCCTTTCATTAATAGTTAAAAATTGCCAAATATGAGAAAACTAACTGGAAAACTGGAATTATTATTTAGAAAAGGACAGGTTGTAAAAGTAACATGCAATAGTAGTTCTAAGATTAAAACAAATTACGTAACACTTTGGTGTTGGTGAGGCTGCCACAAGATGGGTCCATTTATCATGTTGGTGATAATACACAAGTTAATAAAATCCTTCTGTTAGTCACTTTAACAACAACATAGGAAAACGTTGAAAAATATGAATGTCTCCTGAACCAGCAATTCCATTTCTAGGAATTTATCCTCAGGAAACAATTAAGCATGTTCAGACATTTAACTGTAGTGATGTCCATTGCAGCTTTGTTAGTAATCACAAAAAGTTTGAAGCAATTGAAGTAATAAACAAGAAGGGACTAGTTTAATAAACTGGTACATCCAGACATTAAATGTAACATTGCAAATATCTCTTTGTATAGAAAGATATTCACACTGTGTCAGATAAATAGGTTTTAAAACAATATGTGATTAAAAAGAAATATATGTATACATATACTTGGTATTAATAGTAGTTGTCTCTTGGTGGGTAAGATTGTGGGGTTTTATATTTTTCTTTTAACTTGTGTTTATTCTATAATTCATTTTTGCAATGAACATACATTGCCTTTGGAAAAAGCTGAACCTAATTACAACAGGGAAAATGTCAGTAGCCTCCTTCTATATTACTAATGACTATTTAGAAAACATACTTTAAAAATATTGCTCTTAGGATAAAACATGAAACAAAAATATCTAGCAATACACATGTGGCAAGAAATATTTCCTATTGATATTATTTGACCTGCCAACACCATTTTACATGGTGGACCCCTCCTTTCTTGGAACCTTCTTATTTCTTGAATTCTGTGAGAAGAAACTCTCCTGTTTTACTTCCTACTTTTCTTGATCTTAGTTACAGGCAGTTAAATTTTTGGACTATCTTGGTTATGTCTAACAGTGCCCTTTATGGCTTTCCTGTTTATCCTCACAGTCCAGGTTTCTGTTAAGGATCACACATTGTATTTACTTGTCATGCTTATTTAAGCTGTCAGGATTATTAACATCTCCCTTAATTTAGAACACTCTCCCAGTCTTTTTTGGTCTTTCATGACATAACATTTTTGAAGAGTCTGGGCCATTTGTTTTGAAGATTGTTGTTCAGTGTGGATTAGTATGAATGGTTGCTTGTTTATATTCACGTTAGTAACATGAATAATATATTCATGTTAACACAGAACAGTTTGGATGAGAAATCTACAGACGTGGTGCTATGTTGTTCTCAAAATATCCCTTCAGGGGACATGGGATATTAGTGTTTTCCATTCGTGATATTAATTGGCATTCTTTTGTAAAGAAAAACTTTCCCCTTTTCCCCTTCCCCATTAAAAAAAGGAAAAAAAATGATACCACTGTAGACCCCTGGATTTTTATATTCAGTGTCCATTACTGGCATTATTATGATGTTGACATTGACCCATATTGGACCAATGCAAGCCCCTTCAGCCTGCTTCCTTTGTCCTTTTAATATGTGCCCATCTTTCTTTGAGCACTTCCTTACTTTCTGACACAGCAAAGTTTCAAGACTTGTACTTTTCTTGCCTCAGCTCTGAAATCAGTTTTTTTTCCTGAGGAGCCCTGGTTCCTTTCAGTGGAGAATGATATTTAGTCGCATTGTCTTTTTGACGTATTCTCTTAAATATTAAAAGCACCTCAAATAGAGTATTCCCCAAACCCTGATTTTACCATGATCATACTTCTTTTTTCTCAGTGCATCTTCCAGTGTGCCTTATCTCAGTGGTTGCTATAAAAGTCCCAAGTTTGGGTATCATCCATGACACCCCTCCCACAGATGCACACATTGATTTCATTAACAAGCACTTCTTAAATAGCTCTTGAATCTATGCACTTTCCTCCGTGACCTCCATCACCACCACACTACCTGCAGTCTAAATGTAGGCTGCCAGAACAGCCTCCTGACTGGTCTTCTTGCATATTTTTGTATTCCCGCCCCCCTGCCCCCCAAATCTGTCCTCCACTTTAGCCAAAGTGATCTTTTGTAAAAATTAATTTATTCAGAGTGGCGTTTCAAATACAAATCTGAATGTCAAATCCCCATTTAAAACATGTTTTTAAATTTGTTTTTTTATGTTTTTTATTTATTTTTGAGAGTCAGAGAGAGACAGCATGAGCAAGGGAGGGTCAGAGAGAGAGGGAGACACAGAATCCGAAGACAGGCTCCAGGCTCTGAGCTGGCTGTCAGCAGAGAGCCCGACACAGGGCTCGAACCCACGAACCACGAGATCATGACCTGAGCCGAAGTTGGACACTTAACCCAACTGAGTCACCCAGGCGCTCCCCACCCCACCCCCACCATTTAACCATTTAAAACATTTTTTTAAAATTTTATTTATTGAGAGAGAGATAGAGACAGAATGAGCAGGGGAGGGTCAGAGAGAGAGGGAGACACAGAACCTGAAGCAGGCTCCAGGCTCTGAGCTGGCTGTCAGCAGAGAGCCCGACACAGGGCTCGAACCCACGAACCACGAGATCATGACCTGAGCTGAAGTCGACACTTAACCAACTGAGCCACCCAGGCGCCCCCCATTTAAAACATTTTAATGGCTTTATATGGCTCTTAGAATAAGGACACCATTCCTTATTGGTCTCTGAGGTCCACATGCTCTGCTTCTATTTCTGGCTTGCCATTATACTGTGCTTTCCTTGAACTTTATACTCCAGTCACAGAGGCCTTCCTTCAGTTTGCTGTGCTCACAATGCTCTTCTGTAGGGACCTTTGCTTGTTCTGTTCCTTCTGCTTGGAGTCACTTTACTCTTTTCTTCCCCTACTTCACTTGTTTATATTAAGTATTACTTCGTATAGTAAACCTGTCTGTCCTTCCAGAATTGACAAGTCTCTCCCATAAAAGACTCCTATGACATAGTATATGTCTCCTTTATAAAATTTGTTAGGATTTCAGTTTAGCATTAGCCTTTTGGGGTTTTTTTTTTTTTATCATTGTTATTATTTTTAATGTTTTTATTTTTGAGAGAGAGAAAGAGAGAGACAGTGTGAGTAGGGGAGGGGCAGAGAGAGAGGGAGACACAGAATCTTAAGCAGGCTCCAGGCTCAGAGCTGTCAGCACAGAGCCTGATGCACAGCTCAAACTCATGAACCGTGAGGTCATGACCTGAGTCAAAGTTGAACGTGTAAAACGACTAAGCCACCCAGGTGCCCCAGCATTTGTCTTTTGCATGTGATTATTTAATACTGCTATATCTGCTTCACTAGACTTTCTCTGTAAAGAGCCAGATAATAAATAGTTTCGGCTTTGCAGGCCATATGGTCTCTGCTGAAACTGCTCAGTTCTGTTGTAGCATGAAAGCACGCCTAGACAATATGTAAACAAATTGGCTTGTCTTGTGTTCCAAAAAATCTGTGTTTGCAAAAACAGGTGGCAGGCTAGATACGGTCTGGGGGCAATAGTTTGTCAGCCCCTGCGCTAGACTGTAAGCTGCATGAGGGGAGGATTGTATGTACGTCCCCATTACTTTCCAGTTTTTGGTACAGGGTAGGAATCTCAAATTTCATTCATTAAAATTTTTTGTTAAAGAAAAAAAATGAGAACCAAGCTATGAATCTTTCAAAGAAGTAGAATACTTTTGAGGAAGAGGATTATGGTTTCAGGGTTTTGAGAAAGGATTATGGATTCAAGATTTATTTTTTAATTATTGGAAGCAGAGGAAAGACATGTCAAAGATATCTTAGGTGCTAACAAAATCACAAGTATGGTAAAGGTAAAGAGCATGAACATAAGACAGCACGAGCCTGGAGAAGAGCAAACAAGGCAGGTAGCCTCCTGTTGCAAAGTGCTGTTATGAAGTTTGAACAAATAGTAATGTTATTATAACCAAGTTTTGCTTCCTTATTCACACCCACCCAGCTTTAATGATGTCATGGTTTTTCCATGTGGGAACAAGTATGACTCGTGGTGGTAGGGGAGTTCCCCCCTCCATCATCTATGCTACATTATGCAAATTAGTAATATTTGTAGCTATTGAGAAGTTTTCCATAAATGACATTTTGAAACTTTTGTTAAATATTATTGTTCATATTAAATGTCTTTCTAATTTAAAACATTTCCGTGTTTTCTTATGATTATTATAACTTCATATAATATAGCATACTCCACTGCTACTAGCAGTGAAGTCAGGGCTCAGAAATCAAATGTCTATGGAATGGATCAGGGCAAGAGGACCAGCAGGCACAGTAGTAAATTGGAAAGCCCTGCATAAATGAGACTGCAGCCGTTCAGCTCCAGCCAGGTGTTTCTGTGCCAGTCTACTATTGCCAGACCTTTAGAATGTTCAAGAGAAGCCTGAAATCCAGACATTTTTATGCAGTTAACTTGATTGTTAAATGTTCATACCGTGTGTGCATTTTTTTTTTTTTTTTAAGGTAGGCAACACTTCTATGGGCTCTGCAAAAACCCATGGGCTTCAGCCTACGGGCATCTTTTTACAACTTTTTTGTTGGGGGGGATCAATTTTAGCTTGGTGGTATCAATTTCCTGTTAATCTTCATCTATGTTGGTGTGTTTGACATACGTATAGGATATAAGCTTGATTTTTGCAGTATTCTTTGGTAAAACCTCATTTATATGCCCTTGTATTTATTGTAAAGCAGTTTGAAAGTTTTGTTTTCCTTCTAGTTTTCAAAATTTGGGTATTCGATGTGTAAAGAAAAAAGAAGTAAAAGAAGCTATTATATCAAGAATAAAGGCAGGAATCAACCCTTTCAATGGTAAGTATGTTTGATATAATCATTTATGTTATTTGGGTATTGACATGTTTGTGTTAGTGAATTGTTTGTATCTTGAACCTATGCTTTAAGAGCTATCTTAAGTTCCCTGTTCACTTTTCTACTTGTTGACATATACCTCCATCTGAGGAATGAAGAATATTTAAAATCTTTCATAATACTGGAAAAAATATTCTTTGTCAGATACGGCTTTTTGGTGTCAGTGGAGAGTATCACTGTTTTCTATAAGAAAACCGCAAAAGTGTTCTGATTCTTTTTGAATGTGGCCTTCCTTTTGCCACCTCAGCAGATGGTATACATTACCTTTCCTGAATGTTGAATAAGCACTGTGGTTATATGGTACTGAAGTGCATTTAAACCAAGGGCATATTCAACAGCGAAATTTAAATGAATTCCAGTGTGGAAGAAGACATACAGAAATAGTAGAAGCTATACAAAATATTCTCATAGCGTATTTATGTATGTATAGGGCCAGATATTTACTGGTTAGTGGGTTTTGTCAGGGATGGAGTGATCTGGTGTAGTGCCTGGCAGTTGTGAGCACTGTGTATTTGGATAGATAAATGACTATACCAAGCTAAATGCTGGCATCCTACACTACGGTTAGTCTCCATTGTAGTCTTCTGCAGCTACTTAAATAAGCATAATTTGGGAATTGAACGACTATAAAATTTTCAAAAATAGATGTCTCTGTCATATTTAAGACATCCTTAATATTGTTGGGGTGCCTGGGTAGCTCAGTTGGTTAAGCGTCCGACTCTTGGTTCCAGCTCAGATTGAACCCTGTGTTGGGCTCTGATATCAGAGCCTACTTGGAATTCCCTCTCTCCTTCTCTCTCTCCCCCTCTGGGGCTCATGATCTCTCTCTTTCTCTCAAAATAAATAAATGAACTTAAAAAATAAACGATGTCCTTATATTATTGGTTTGTGTTTTTCCTGGATGTATAAAAATAAAATTTAAGGGATATGAAAGTTAATTTAAGGAATAGGTTCATAGAGGATTCTGATGCAAGTCATCCATGAATCACTCTTTGAAAAAGTCTGATATTTTTGCTAGATTCAGCTTCTCAATGATAGCATTCAAAGCCTTTGATAATCTGATCCTTGTTTTCCATTTCAACTTTGCCTCTAGCTTGCATCCTCTACCTTGCCTTCTTGTCTCTCCTTCCTCTAACAATGAGTGCACACATATGTGCTTTGTTTTTGCCATCTGAACTATTTTCCCATGTTAGAAGAGCCACATTCCTTCTTGCTACTCTGCCTTTATATACTCAATGCCCTTACACAGAATGCCCTGATTTACCTGGTGAATTCTTCCTGTTCAGCCTTCAAGTTTAAGAGTTATGTCTTTGAAGCTTTCTGTGACCTTGCCACAGAGCAAAATATTGTTTTCTGAAATGTTGTGCATCTTTCCAATATGATTTGCTATATGTATATTGTGTTTGCATGTTTCTCCTTCACTGATTCCTGAGGCTCTGAAGGACTGTCTTCTATGTATCTCTAACACAGCCTAGTGTCTGGAACATGGTAGGGCTTAATTTAAAATTTGTTGAAAGAGAAAATGAACAAATGAGTGAGTTAACACACCTTGTTTGTACTTGTCTACCCCAAATACTCAAGTTGTTTCCTTACCTGAAATGCCCTGAAAGCCTTTTCAAAAAGCTCATGAGTCCAAGGTAATACCCCCTAATATACCAGTCACTCAGCAGATGGTCATGAAAAGCTTTGTGACATCTGGTGGATTATTTAATTCTCTAGCATTTGTCTTATTAGATGGATTTTATGCTCATTGTAGATAGGATCTATGATGGAACTTGCTTATATTTTATTTTGATACCTAAACCATATATTTATATTACTGTTAAAACAAATATCTTCACAACTAAATGCCTTCAGGTAAAAGTTTCCTATTTATATACAGTAGGTTACGCATCTTAACTACTAATGCATTCATTCCTTCAATAGGTTTCTACCTCGTTAAATCTTTATAGTCATAGGTTGTTGTAGGTGCTTGGGATAAGTTAGTGAACAAAGCAAACAAATTCCTGCCTTTGAAGAGCTTCTATTTCTGTGGAGAAAGACCAACAATTAACAAATATACTAAATAAATGTAGTATGTAATTTATTCGGCAATGAAAAGTTCAAAGGGGGAAAATCAGTGTAAAGAGTCAGGAATCTGTAGTTAAGGGGAAAAGGTTATGAATTTAAATAGGGATGGTTAGAGTAGGCTTCATTCTCTTTTCTGATGTAGTTTTCATAATAGAAATTATAGTTACTATATATTATTGTTTCCCTAAAATACTGAAATAAGACCTAAAATGTACATTTCTCTTTTTTTAAGTTTATTTATTTATTTTAGAGAGGGAGAGAGTGAGAGTGAGCACAAGCAAGGGAGGGCCAGACAGAGAGAGGGTGCGGAGCCCGATGCAAGGCTCGAACCCATAAACTGTGAGATACGGACCTGAGCGGAAATCAAGAGTTGGACACTTACCCGACTGAGCCGCTCAGGTGCCCCCTCAAATGTACATTTCTAATACTAAGCAAAACAAAATCTAATCCCCTTGAAAAAAACCCAAAACACCAAAAACTAATTTAGGTAACTCGGGCCCATGGCCATGCAATCATGACCTGAGCTGAAATCAAGAGTCAGATGCTTCCAAGCGCCTGGGTGGCTTAGTTGGTTAAGTGTCCAGCTTTGGCTCAGGTCATGATCTAGTGGTGTGTGAGTTCCAGCCCTGCATTGGTCTCTGTGCTAACAGCCTGGAGCCTGCTTCAGAGTCTCTGTCTCCTTCTCTCTCTGCCTCTCACCTGCTCATATGCGTGCGTGCTCTCTCTCTCTCTCAAAAATAAATAAACATTAAAAAAAAATTAAAAAAAAAAGAGCCATACACTTAACCAACTGAGCCACCCAGGCGCCCCTCTATACATTTTAAATAGCACACTAAATGAATTATAACTAAACTTCATTTTTTTTCTGAAAATGAGACTTTTAAATGAAATGACTTTTAAATGAAATGAGGTTTTAAAATTATTAGTCTATATACTATGTATTTTTGTCCTGATGTTTACTTGTATTTCAGTAATATTTAACTGTATTGGAATTTTGGAAATGTCACATCTCTAGAACTAATAGATACACTAGCTGACTTTAAAATTTTGAATCCTTACTTCCAAGATAAATACATCATGGTAATATCTTTCTGATAAAATTCTTGTACATACTGCTTTTAGGACTAAGGAGTAATACTTATTTCTAAAGACAGATTAAGAACATTTGTTACCTTGTTGCCTTTTGGTCAAGTGTAAAGGGAAATTTTAAAATAGTTTAAGAGAAATTTAAGAGAATTTGATTGTTCTCCTGCTTTAAATTTTGCATATTTTTAAAAGCTGAGAAGCATTCTTCATATTGCAGAATAAAATACTGCGTTTTGTATTATAGAATGATACGTATATATTTAAAAACCTATAGCAAGCATTATCCTAAATGAAGAAGACATCAGAAGCATTGGCTTTGAAGTTAGGAATGAGAAAAGAATGTGTATTCTTGGCTACTTCTGTTCAACACTGTAGTGAAGAATATAGCTAGGGCAATGACACCTGATTGAAAATGCAGAAATAAAACTGTAATTATCAGAAGCTATTCTTTATGGTGAAAACTTAAAAGGACATACAAGTAGGTTATTAAAATACTAACTTAAAGGTGAATAGTATAAAATCAATATACAGATGTCAGTAGCATTCTATATATCATCAGTAAATAATTAAAGGAAATTATGTCAGAAAATATAAAGTATGTGGCAACAAATCTAAGAAATGACAGTGAAGATTTAAGGGAAAGTTATAAAATTTCATTATGAGAGGATAGAGAACACCTACAGTGAAGGAGAGATAGGTCATGTTCACTAATATCAATATTATAAAGATGGCATTTTTCTGCAAATTGATACACAGATTTAATGCAGTTCCAAACTCTTCAAATTTTTTTCATTAAATATGATAAAATTATTCTGAACAGGAAAAGGAGGATACTTTATAGAAGAGAAATAGTGATGAGAAACTGGCTTTATCAAATATTAGAATTTATTAAAAAGAGAAGTATTAATTAAGACAATGTAGTATTGGGGTGGCAATAGACAGACTGACCACTGGAGTAGAATTGTGACCCCAGAAACAGACTTAAGAAAATATGAGACTTAAGTTGGATTTTTCTATCTCTTGCTATATACAAAAGTCAGCTGAAAATGGATTACAAATTTTAGTGTAAATCAACATTTTTAAAAACTCTTGGTAAACATTTTAGTCCTTGGCATATAGAAAGAGAAGACACAAAAACAAAGTTTCATAAAACTGTTGATACATGTGATTGTATTTTTAATTTCAGTTTATTGTATTTTTCAGTTCTAGAATTTGGTTTCTTTCCTAATTGTTTCAAGTTCTGTACTAAGTTCAATTTTGTCTTGTAACTCCTTGAATACATTACATATAGTTATTTTAAATATTTTTTATTTAATAATTTTATTTATTTATTTATTTTGAG
Source organism: Crocuta crocuta (assembly GCF_008692635.1). Taxonomy (NCBI): domain Eukaryota; kingdom Metazoa; phylum Chordata; class Mammalia; order Carnivora; family Hyaenidae; genus Crocuta; species Crocuta crocuta. The sequence goes on along the minus strand of NW_027530368.1, from coordinate 12,851,218 downwards.
ATAGAGACCATGAGCAGGGGAGGGGCAGAGAGGGAGAGGGAGAGAGAGAATCTCAAGCAGGCCCCATGCTGTCAGCACAGAGCCCAACACAGGACTCGAACTCACAAACTGTGGGATCATGACCTGAGCTGAAGTTAAGAGTCGGATGCTTAACTGACTAAACCACCCAGGCATCCTTAAATATAGTTATTTTAAATCACGTGTCTGAAGACTTCACTATTTGAATCTTTTGTGGTCTGTTTCTATAGACTGTTGTTTTTCTTTTCTTCTTTTTAATCATTTTATTTTGTCTTCTCATATGCCTGATTATTTAAAATAGAATACCAGTCATTGTATATGAAAAATTCTAAAGGTTTTATGTCTAGGATGTTGTTATTAGCCTTCAGAAGATTTTCTTATGGTAGGTGGCTAGTCCCTGGCAATCTCAGATCACCTCAAATCCGTGAATGATACAGGTTATTTGAAGGTGGACTTTGTCTCTGGATCCGATATCTTTCCAGTTCATTCTTTTTTTTAAAAAAAATGTTTTTATTTATTTTTGAGAGAGAGAGAGCATGAGCAGGGGAAGGTCAGAGAGAGAGGGAGACACAGAATCTGAAGACACGCTTTGGGCTCTGAGCTAGCTGTCAGCACAGAGCCTGATGCAGGGCTCCAATCCACGAACCATGAGATCATGACCTGAGCCAAAGTCGGACGCTTAACTGACTGAGCCACCCATGTACCCCCTTCCAGTTCATTCTTAACTCCTCAAATATATCTCCTGCAGGGCCCCAACCAAAGTATTGGGCATTTTTCAGATCCTCCATCCTCAGTATACCCTGAACTCCTTTATTTTTCCCCTACAGGTTACTAATAATTTATTGTAATTTCTTATTTTTTTAGCCACCTCTTTAGAAAATTGGCAGGCTGGGGAAAAAAAAAAGAGGCCTCTCATTCTGAACTTACCTCTCTAGGTTTCTGTGATATTGTGATTTATAATAAATATATATTTGGTCTTCACCTCCATTCCTGGCATAGAGCTCCTAAAACCTTTCTTAAGGGAAAACAGCAAAAAAAGTGAAAGGGAGTGTCTTTTGTTATTTGTAATAAACTCCTTTCAGCCACTCCTGTTATACCATATTATGTTATGATATGAACACCTGCATCACAGGTGTTATGTAATAATATTTTGACTTTTTAGTTATACAGATAGATATGTTCTTGTAGACTCCTTCAAATGCATGGCTTAAGAATACAAATGAGAGGGTGCGTAGGTGGCTCAGTCGGTTGTGTCCAACTCTTGATTTCTGTTTAGGTCATGAACTCAGAGTTGCTGAGTTTGAGCCCTGCATGGGGTTCTGCGCTGGCAGCATGAAGCCTGTTTGGGATTCTTTCATCTCTTTTCCTCTCTCTCATCCCCTCTCCTGCTCACAGTCTCTCTAAATAAATAAATGAATTAATAAAGCTAGCTTTAAAAAAAAGAATACTAATGGGAATATTTAAAAATTTTTAATGTTAATTTTGATAGAGAAAGAATGAGTAGGGGAGGGGCAGAGTGAGAGGGGGACAGAGGATCCCAAGCAGGCTCCACGCTGATAGCAATGAGCACTAATGGAATATTTTAAGTGTTCTGATAGCTACTAAGATTGTGAGCATAGTTTAAATAAAAACAGTCAAAATTGCATGGTCATTTTATTAGTTATTTCCTGTAAGGACCAAAGAATTTGGTATTTAACTGTGTTTTGAAATTTAGTATTTCAAATTTTCATACTTTCTGAAAAATAAAATTTCATAAAAAAATTCACTATGTATTTCATCCTTTTAAAAACTATGGCTGTTATGAGGGCGCCTGGGTGGCTTAGTCTGTTAAGCATCCGACTTTCGCTTAGGTCATGATCTCGCGGTTTGTGGGTTTGGGCCCCACGTCGGGCTCTGTGCTGACTGCCAGCTCAGAGCCTGGAGCCTGTTTCAGTCTGTGACTCCCTCTCTCTCTGACCCTCCCCTGCTCACGCTGTCTCTCTCTCTCTCTCTCCTAGAAATAAATAAAACATTAAAAAAAAAAAAACTATGGCTGTTATTTTTTGCTACAGCTTATGTTATTTGAAAATGCAGTCAATATTTTCTTGTTGAATGGGATTTCTCTTCAAATATCAAGTTACCAAACTATTGCTACATATATTCTGTCATAAAGAATAGGTTTTTGTATTTTTTTCAGAACTGCAAAATTTTCCTGCTGTGTTTTTGTTTCTTTTAAAGCAAACCTAATTTGTACATAAAATTCCTTATGGAAACTAGTTAGTTACCTTATATCATCTATTTTCTTCTGCATGTTTAATCCCTAACATATTGTTCCAGATTTTTAGTAGTTATTTTTATGTATGTCACTTCTGTGCAAAACATGTAAAGTGTTCTAATTGAGTTCAGTTTTTAAGAGCATACGTTTAGGATTCAACAACTTCTTAGTTTGAATTCCTTCTCTACCACTGCCTATCTGTGAAACTTTGGAGAAGTAATTTCATCTCTTTAACATCACTTCTTGGGGCACCTGGGTGGCTCAGTCAGTTAATTGTCTGACTTTGGCTCAGGTCATGATCTTGCGGTTCGTGAATTCGAGCCCGGCATCAGGCTCTGTGCTGACAGCTCAGCAAAGTGGAACTTGTTTCGGATTCTATGTCTTCCTCTCTCTCTGCCCCTCCTCCCCCTGCACTGTCTGTCTCTCAAAAATGAATAAATGTTAAAAAATGAAATTCTTTTTCTGTAAAACAGGATGATAGTAATTCTTACACAGATTTATATTCTCTTTTACATTCTTCCTATTCTCTGTTGTGTGTAACCTTCAACCATTTTGTAAAAATTTCTCAATTATTAATGTCAATTTGGGGTTCTACTCTAAATTTCAGATAACTTAGGATAGTTACTTCCTGACTTTGGCTATAACTTAATGAATACTGTTAGTGACTGACTACATGATGGTAATGATAAAAGGCATTCTTGGATTGTGTGCCATTCTATTTTGTTAGCACAGATTGGATACTGCTTAGGGTTATTGGATATGTTGGACAGGGAGGAGGACTTAGCAGGATTTTAGTTCTATATGACTATTTTACATTCTTAAAAAAATGTACTATTTATGTTCAGTTCCTGAACAACAGCTGCTTGATATTGAAGATTGTGACCTCAATGTGGTGAGGTTATGTTTTCAAGTTTTCCTCCCTGATGAACATGGTAATTTGACAACTGCTCTACCTCCTGTTGTCTCTAACCCAATATATGACAACCGTAAGTACTTTATTTTCTTATATTTGTAGCATTAGCTTGTGGTGTTTTAGCTTTTTTTAGTTTAAATTTTTTACAGTATTTTGGCAGTTAGAAAAAGTATGATCATTATAAGAAAAGTTCAAGCATTACTAAAATAACAAGAGTAATCTTCTCCGGTCTCCTTCTTCAAAGATAATCACTATCCTCAGGTACATATTAACCAATTTCTTCATATATGAAAACAAATCATTTTCATACAATATTGTTTTAGCAACTTTAAAAAAATCATCACAATTCTTTAAAAAAGTTTTTTTTCTCTTAGCAATATATCTTTAGCCTTTTTCCCCTTCATGTACCTTATTCTTTCTAGTAACTGCATATTTCTTTATATGGCTGTATAACAATTTTGTTAAATCATTATCTTATTACAAGACATTTGGTTTGCTTCCTTCTTCACTTTTTTCTCTAACAAATTGTACTTCAGTAAATATCCTGTATGTGCATATTTAGTGCAAATGTGTCTCCATCATAATTTTACAGGAGTAGAAATGTTGGCAAATGCTAGATCACAGGATATGAATATTTGTAGTTTTAGAAGATTATGAAATTGCCCTCAAAGTTTGTGTGTATTTGCTTTTATATGCATCCACTCATGGTATATGACTGCCTGTATTGCATGTAGAGGCATAGTGGGACATAGGCCTATAAAGGTGGATCAGACTATCCTCATCATGGAGAACTCTGAATTGCTAAGGAGAGTTATTGAAATTGTATTCCTAATAATAGGAAGCACGAAATTGCATTGCTATAGGGTTATAATCATGATTGAAGAGATTAATCTGGTGACAATGTGTAGGATAGATTGAAAGAATCCAAATTTAGAAACGGGGAGATTTAACTAGAGGACCCGTTGTTGCCAAGAAATGAAGTCACAAGGCTCTAAACCAGATTGGGCAATGTGGTTAAAAAGGAAAAGGACAGATGTGGGTTATTGTTGTTTTTAGTGTCCTTAATTTATTTATACACTAATGCTTTTATCTCTGTAAGTTGTTTTCCTAGAATTCTCACCCTAAAAAAGGACTAAAAAATATTACTAATTAAAAAAAAATCCTTCATGTTTAGGTGCTCCAAATACTGCAGAATTAAGGATTTGTCGTGTAAACAAGAACTGTGGAAGTGTCAGAGGAGGAGATGAAATATTTCTACTGTGTGACAAAGTTCAGAAAGGTATTTATTTCATTGTTTCACTGAATTTAGAATATACAGTGAGGTTACACCATGATAAACTCACTATAAATTGAAAATAATCTTAAATTGAAAATGCACCTCACCTGCCAAACATCATAGCTTAGGCTAGCCTACCTTAAACATGCCCAGAACACTTACGTTTGCTTGCAGATGGGCAAAATGATCTAATACAAAGCCTATTTATGATAAAGTATTGACTATGTCCTGTAATTTATCGACAACTGTACTAAAGAACAGAACAGTTGTGTCAGTTGTTTACCCTCCTGATCAGGTGGCTGATGTGGCTTGCTGACGCTGCCCAGCATCATCAGAGTATTGTACTGCATATTGCTAGCCCAAGAAAAGATTAAAATCTGAAGTACACCTTCTAATGAATGCATATTGCGTTCACACCGTCATGAAGTCAAGAAACTGTTAAGTTTAACCATTGTAAGTCTGGGACCATTTTATTTATTTATTTAATGTTTATTTATTTAGAGAGAGAAAGAGTGCATGTGGGCGAGCAGGGGAGGGGTAGAGAGAGAATCCCAAGCAGGTCCTGTGCTATCAGCACAGAGCCTAGCGTGAGGCTTGAACTCGCAAACTGTGAGATCATGACCTAAGCTCAACTGACTGAGCCACCCAGGTGCCCCCAATCTGTATTTTAGATTAATAGGTGGATTTTGTTTTCCCATTGCTATTTCTTTGCTTTTGTATTCACTAGATGACATAGAAGTTCGGTTTGTGTTGAACGATTGGGAAGCAAAAGGTATCTTTTCACAAGCTGATGTACACCGTCAAGTAGCCATTGTTTTTAAGACTCCACCATATTGCAGAGCTATAACAGAACCAGTAACAGTAAAAATGCAGTTGCGGAGACCTTCTGACCAGGAAGTTAGTGAATCTATGGATTTCAGATATCTGCCAGATGAAAAAGGTATGACTTCTTGGTGGTAATGTTTTATAGATTTTTTTTTTTAATGTTTACTTATTTTTAATTAAAGTGAGAGAGTGTGAGCATGTGGATGCAGGTGGGGGAGGGGCAGAGTGAGGGGCGCAGAAGATCCAAAGCCGGCTCCACACTGACAGCACAGAGCCCAAAGTAGGGCTCAAACTCAAGAACTGTGAGATCATGACTTGAGCTGAAGACAGACGCTTAACCAACTGAGCCACCTAGTCACCCCAATATATATTTCTTAAAGTTCTCCTAACAACATTTTCTTATTAGATATATTTGAATACAGTTATGTTTATTCATGGTTTACATTTTATTTCCTGAAATTTTTCAGCTGATTTTTTTTTTTTTTTTTTTTTTAATCTTTATGCTCTTTGCATCTCTTTCTTTAGAAAGGAATCTGGAATAGTTTCAAAGTATCTGAACTGTTCATCAAAATTTATTTTATATTTGAGGCTCTGTTTTTGTCCTTATCGTGCTCTTTTTATAGATGGAAAACTTGCCACTCAGAGACTGGTCTCCATTTTGGTTTGCTCCTTAATCTGCCCTTATTGTGTTAGTTGACATTCTTGACTTATAAGTGTTATAAGAAAACAAGATGATTATACCTTTTACTGCTGACTTGGGACACATTCTGCAACACTTACTAAATCCATATTATATATACTTGTTTAAAGCATTTTCTTCAGCAACTTATTTAGTTGTTGAAGGAGAAACAGCATAATCCTATGATGATTCACATACTTTCCTGCTTTCTTTTTAACCAGATACTTATGGCAATAAAGCAAAGAAACAAAAAACAACTCTACTTTTCCAGAAACTGTGGCAAGATTGTGGTAAGAGTATTTTGGATTGATTTGTATTTAAATAGATTTGGGGATTTTTACTTTATTCCATTTTCCAAATTTTAACTGATGTTATTTTTAAAATTGCATTTAATAATGGAAAAACTCTATCACAACAGTTAATTTTCCTGAAAGACCTAGACCTGGTCTGGGACCAACCGGAGAAGGAAGATTCATCAAAAAAGGTATTTTATCCGCTGTAGACTACTCCTTACGGTCAAAAGACCAGTGCTTTGCACAGTATATTGGAATTCCATTCTTAAGAATGAAAACTGCTTCTTTGCTATTTTCCATTCCCACACATTTTTTCATGCTTTGAATATTAAATAGATTGATCTTAGTTTAAGGTCCTGTTGGAATCTATGGTTATGTTTTTGGGATTCATTGTTTGAGAAATTACATTTGTTCATATGGTGGTAATTTTACTTAATTATTTGTGTATCATAGAAGAAGTGGTTTGGATCTGGCCAGTCGCTTATCTTAAAAAATAAAGTTTTACTGGAACACAGCCATGCTCATTTGTTGACATATTATCTGTGACTGCTCTTTTTGCACTATAGTGGCAGAATTGAGTAGTTCCAACAGAAGCTATATGGCCCACAGAGGCTAAAATATTTGGTGTATCTCCGGTTTAGATCATTCAGCCAAGGTTATTTAACTAGAAGGCTTTCCTTCCCCTTAACATTCTTAAATCAGTGCTTTTTCCTAGTTTAGTATGTACAGCAGTCACATACTATATAAATAAATACAGACTCCTTAATTTCTTTTTGACTGGGAATTTTGTGGTACCTTAGAGTTCTAGCTTGATATATCTTAGCAAATTATGTGGATTTTTTTAGTTATCTGTCATGAACATTTCCTCCATCCCTCCATTTTCTCCTAAAAATAGTGAATATGAAATGGTTTTGGCTATTTAGATTCCCATTGCCTGAAATTCTAATTTTTTTTTAAATGCTTTCTTTTTTAAAGTAATCTCTATGCCCAGTGTTGGGGCTTGAACTCAAAACCCTTAGATCAAGAGTCGTACCTTCTACTGACTGAGCCAGCCAAGGACCCCTGAAATTCTGGGATTTATTTTTCGCTTTTCAAAAATACCTTCTAGGGCCTTAGAAACTAGATTTTCATATTTAGCTGGAGTAAAGTTAACTATGCCAAAATAACTTACAAAATTAAAGGTATTTGTAAAATAGTAAGTGTTAGAGTGCAGCTTTAGACTCATAATAATTTTAGTGCAATTTAATATTTTTATCTAAGCTGTTAGTTTCCTTGAAAATGTTTTTTATTAGTGTGTTTATGCAATTTTAATTTAGAGATAATATTTTTATACTTTTATTTCAGTTTTGTAAAAATATATTTTCCTTCCCACAGAATCAAACTTTTCTCATGGTGCAGTTTTAACAGATATGCCCAGGAGCACAGGCATTTCAAGTCAAACAGATTCCTACTATTCTTCATCTGTGTCCATCTCGAGTGCATTGTCACATCATACTTCAACCATACCTGCAATGGGATCTCAGCCTTCAAGCTGGTCTTCAGGGGCCCACCCCACCTCACGCTCCGTCAATACAAATCCACTGAGTAGTTTTTCAACAGGGACACTTTCCTCTAATTCACAAGGTATCTCATCATATCTGGAAATACCTCTTGTGAGTGATTTGAATGCCTCTAATGCTTGCATTTATAACAATACTAATGACATAGGCAGAATGGAAACATCATCCATGTCATCCGCTGATTTATATGGTATTTCTGATGCCAACATGCTATCGAATTGCCCTGTGAATATGAATGACAGCATGAGGGAGTCTGATAATCCAAGACTTGTGAGCATGAATCTTGAAAACCCCTCATGTAATTCAGTGTTAGACCCGAGAGACTTGAGACAGCTCCATCAGATGTCCTCATCCAGTATGTCAGCAGGCGCCAGTTCCAGTTCTGCTACTTTTGTTTCACAGTCTGAGGCGTTTGAGGGATCTGACTTCAATTGTACAGATAACAGTATGATAAATGAGTCAGGGCCATCAAACGGTACTAATCCGAACAGTCATGGCTTTGTTCATAGTCAGTATTCGGGTATTGGCACTATGCAGAATGAGCAATTGAGCGACTCATTTGCATTTGAATATTTTTAAGGTAACTTGTGTGATTTAAATGGTTACTCAAGATTTAAATCCTTTGAAATGTTTGTAACCATTTTGATGTTACCTATATAGATACGGTATTTTATATTTCTCTGACTGAGACTATAACATAGGGTTTTGTTTTGTTTTGTTTTTCATTTAAGAGATGACAGTTCAAAACTTCTTTATCAGAGAGAAGTATAAAACTTTGGGTATGTAGGGCATTCCTCTAACAGGCAGTCTTGGCTCTGGAGCTCCTTGTTTAGCTGGCAGAGAATTTGTCAGGACATAATGAAAGATGAATCTTCAGTGCTGAAGCTACAGCTTGGAAGAGAGGGATGAACTCATTTCCTAACTTCAGGAAGAGGAAAGAAGTCATCCAGCATTTACAGAAGACCTCTGCTTCAAAGAGTAGATAAATCTACATAGACTGTACTTCTAGGCTAGGACGACTTTTAGAATCTGACATCCACTGAAGGTTTATTAAACTAGCACATACTTCAGCATAGGTTAAATCATTATTTGACCATAAGAAGTGTATAATGAATTGGTGCCGTGTTAAATATTGAATAAAACCAATTTTCCCATTAACCACCCCCCCGCCCCCACACACACAACTTTGGGTATATTGAATATAAAGCTAGAAAGTACCATAAAAGGAAAATTCTGAAGTAGAAATTTAAAAGGGCCTTACTGTTTCTTCTTTTGAAACATGTGACCTGATACTGTGTGCGGTGGGAATTTTCTTTAGAGTCCTACCCCATTTCCCCAGGACAGAATGAGGAGAAGGTGAGAGCAAGGCTCTGGTTTTTCCAAATATACTTTTTTATACTTCTTTTATATTGTATTAATGTATTCTTAGGTAAATGAATTAACTGATATTTGCTTTTAAGCAAATTTAAGGTAAAACCTGTAATGACTATGTCATTGGGAAAATGAATTACTTATTATTTTTGAGACCCATGGGCCAAGGTGACCCCTAAGGGGTTTTCTGGAGTTTCTTAGATTTTTTTTTTTTTTTTTTTTTTTTAAAGAGAGAGAGAGAGTGAGTGTGAACTGGGGAAAAGGGGCAGAAGGAAAGAGAATCTTGAACAGGCTCCACACTCCTTGCGGAGTTCGATGCAGGGGTCGATCCCATGACCCTGGCTAGGAATCATATTGGGATGCATAAACTGACTAAGCCACCCAGGTGCCCCTGAGTTTCTTAGATTTAAATGCAAATTAAAGATCTTTAAAAATTTAACTTGGACAGAAGAGAGTTAAAGTAAGCTTTCAAGGTAGGGGAAGTTCTCTACATTTTGGACTTAAATCTCTACCTTTAGAATTGCTTGTGATTTTAGCTTTACATCCATGTCTTTAAGGTGAAGAAGTTTCCTTAGACCTCTCTTCTTAATGCTTCCTGACTCATTATGATCTCATCCAATTTTATGCTCGCTTCCTAAATTTTACCCTTAGACCTATCCCCTGACCTCCAGACTTGGAGCTTACATATGTATGTAAAACTGTTTATTTGACATCTCTACTCAGAACCTAATTAAAGCTCAGACTCAACATAATCAAAACTGAGTTCTTGATCTTCCCTCCCAAACTTGCTTCTCCTTCAGTCTTCCCGAACTTACTAATGACAGTGTCATGCTCCTAAAGTTGGTCAGGTCCAAAACGATGGAGTTATCCTCCATTCTTTATCTCCAAATCCAGTCCACCAGCAAATCTGGTAGGCCCTGCCTTCAAATATATCCAGAGCTCACCACCTATGACCTCTACTATCAACTTCTTGTTCTAAGCCACTATCATATCATCTCTTGCCTAGAAGCTATAGCCTTCCAGAATGCTGTTACATCCTTGTGTCCCTACTGTCTGTTCTCCCAAAAGTAGCCAGAATAATTATTTTTAAAACAAGTCAAATGGTAGCATTTGACTGAGCATTCATCTGCTCAGACAATCCAGTGGCTCCCTACTCCCACACACCGTAAAGACCAAAGTCCTTAAAAGTAGCAGGCCCACACTCCCTCTCCTGCCTCATCTCTTACCGTTTTCTTTTCCTCATTTAGCTCCAGACACTTGGAGCCTCTCTTAAAAAAAAACACCAAGTATACTCGTGCCTCAGACTCTTTATATTTGGTATCCTCCCTGCCTTGCCTGTTTTTCTCTCAGATACATGCATAACTCACTTCTTAACATCCTTCCCTCAACTGTTGAGATTCTTTCAACTTACTGATCAAGGCCTTACTCAACTATCTACACATCAACACCCCATGCCCCCGCTCCCTTATATTGGTCTATAGCACTTATCAGTATCTGACTTTACTCAGCATTTGTTTATTGAATCCCCAGTTTGTAGAACAGTGTCTGCTTTCTAGTAAGCACCCAGTAAATATTTCAAAGTACTACTAATAGAACGTTGTTTTTTGAAAGACCAGCTCTAATTATTAGATGCTTATGATTTTTACAATTCTGTTTAGTGTGACATTGGGTTTATGTCAGAATCATGTACCTTCAGGTCACAGATTAATACTGGTAATCCAAATTGTTTGAAAGCAAAGCAATCTCAGTGGCAAAACCATGGTAGAATTTAGGCAGCAACAATAGTTGTGATGGAATTGTCATGATGCTAAGTAAATAGCTTGTCAAAGATTTAGTCTATTTTACAACCAGAACCTCCCATAAATACGGAGCATGTTCTGAGCTAGAAATGGTGTGTCATTTCACTTACATAGCATCCAAGCAAACCAATAAGTTTATTGGAACAATCAAAATGGGAAATGTGTGGATGTCATGTAAATTAAAATTCTGAGTTGAATGATACTGGGAAATGGGAAGGAGAGCAAGATAAGACTGGAGGTCAGGACAGTTTCGGAAGCAGAAGAAAAAAATTAAACACAAGTATGATTAATATTTCTCAGAAATTTGATTTCAAGTCAAGGCATTTGTTATGTAATTTAAAAAACCATAAGCATATAACTTACTTTAGAAGTACTTACTAGTAAGAAGGAAAAACTTGGAAGGCATAATTTCTTTTCTGTTCAAAATATGAACCCAGGATATCTCTAGATAGTGGTTCATAGGTGGTGAGGGTTTTTAAAAATATAGACTCCTATAATTTTATATTAGCACTAGCAAGCTTAAACACAGACTATTAGAATATCTAAGTGGAATGTTTTTCATTAAATAAGCCATTGACTTGTTTTGCAGGTTTGTTTGTTTTTTCTGTGTAAGCCATATTAAGGTACTACTACATCTGTGTTTAGAGTGTTTCCAAGGATTTCTCATTTTTCGGGTGCTACTTACTGATTGCAGAATTTGTAATTTTTGAATTTGGGAGCCTGCTTCTCTATCTCTAAATGTATTTATGCTCTCACACTTAGTTTCCAAGGAAAAAGTGCCCTTCTGCCTTTCTAAATAACTCTACTTGTACCCTAGACCACTCTCTCTCCCCCATCTTGTTTTTATGTCCTCACATCACCATTTAGTGCCGGTTTTCTTTGTATAAATGTGGTAAATGTCTTCTCTAGTCTAAAAAGAAAGCAAACAAGAATCTTTCCTACCAACGTCATGCTCTTTCCTTCACATCGGGACTTGGGAAATGCTTTCAGCCTCCACTTCCTCAGCTCCCAGTCATTTTTTTTGGCTTATTAATCTTTTACCTCCTACTGTTTTCTTACAATATTCTGGGGAAAGGGCCAGAGGCCCTTGTCAAATCTTGCACTCTCCTGGTCAAATCTAGTGTCTTGTTATCAGTTCTCACTCTGCCTGACCTATCCATTAACTTTCTTCCCTGTTGACCAGTCCCCCCTTGGATGCTCCTCCCAGGTTTCTATGGTAGATAGGATTCCTCTCTGAGGGTAACATTTTTTCCAGAGTCTCATCCCCAGCCCTCATTTGGTGCTATTTTTCCCCCTGGGTGGCCTTATCAACACCTGTAGTTTCAGCTTTCTCTCATGCTACCCACACTTACCTTTATAAACTGGCTCCCCTTTGGATTCTCTACTTTCATTAATGGGATTGCCATTTACCCTGCCACCCAGAATAGTTACTAGGAACTTCAAAGTCACATTTTATTCCTTTTCTCCCTCACACTCATACTTAGTTATCAAGTCTTTTTAATTCTGCCTCATAAAAATGCCTTGCATTTGTCCCTCCTTCCTTCCTAGCGCTTTCTTAGTACAGGCCTTTATTCCTTTTCCTCAATGGGAACCTTCTATATGCTCTGGTTAAAAATAATGCACATTCTCCTTAAGTCCTATTATGTAGCTGGCATCCCTTGAAAAATCTCGGGCTGCTAGGCCTCTATGCCTTTAACATGTTATTCACTCGGCCTCGCCTCTGCTCTTTATCAACAACACGTATCCTCCCCCCTCTTAATATAAAAATCTATTTATTATAACTAGCATAAAACATTTTTTGCATCAATTGTAATTTAGGCTGAATAATGCCGTACTACTACTGTACTGAAGCCCTCTTTTGAGCCTACAACAAATAATCTGTAATACTTATGGAAAGCATTACCATAGCAACCTATATTGATGTCACAAGCTTAGGCTTCTGACTTCATTGCATAATGCAGTAGCAACTGGATTTGCAGCAGAAACCCCCTGCTAAAGAACAAGTACCTTGGTTCACAGCAAAGAGGACAAAGGAAAACAGCAAGTTACAGGGATTTGGAAGAAAGGAATTACTAATACCTTGTAGTAGGTAATTAGCTAGCTCACAAAGATAAAGAGGACACTTTGAAATAAAAACGCATATGGGGCACCCGGATGGCTCAGTCACCCGAGTGGCATCTGGGTGGCTCAGCAGACCTGGTGGCATCCGGCTTAGGTCATGATGTCATGGGTTGGTGAGTTTGAACTCTGTGTTAGTCTCCACGCTAACAATGCAGAGCCTGCTTGGGGTTCTTTTTCTCCACCCCTCCACCATGCGGACTCTCTCAAAATAAATAAATAAACTTTTTTAAAAAAAGCATATAGGTAGGGTTTTTTATTTTTTGAAATAGTAATGGGTAAAGGATATGATTGATGTCCTAATCTTAATTTTAATAAAAATAAAAATGTCATATTATATAGCTCTATCTAGTTAAGTATGTTTTTATATGTCTTAGAGTGGAAAATGAGAGATGATATCTGTTAATGAGTATGATGCCTCTCATGTTTATACTGGGTACATTAAATCATTAAGTGTTTATTTTACCATGCAGATGTTCATCCTCATTAGAAAACAAATAAGTGGCGTGGCTTTGCTAATTTAAAAGTTAGAAAAATTTTAATGATATCCTTTTTTAGACCTAATCTTTCCACTGGAGCCTACAACCTGTTCATTATGTCAGTTGGTCTAGATTTTTACTATACAGTAAATTTCAGAATCGAGCTTGTTTTGGAATCTGAAAAGGCATTTACACTAATAAACTTCCTCACCAGAAACTAAGCAGCATGTACCCTTTAAGACTGGGCTTCTCCTCCGTGAAACTTCGTCCTTCCCCACTTGAGGCGCAGCTCTGTGCGTGCGCCTGCTGCCGAGCTCCTCTCACTCAGGTATAGTCCTTTAAGGTTTGTCTCATTCGTCTTTTGGACTCCATCACTTAGCAACATCCATGGCATCATTGGTGATGAATAAATGGTAGCTATTCATTAAAGAGGGAAGGGTAAAACTTATAGAGGATTATAAAACTGTAGACAAGGGTATGATTTTTAAAGGGAAAGGCACTTAAGCTGGCAGAAAAAGCAGTGATGCCAAGATTACCCAGCTTGTGAAATACTTTCCTCTCTGCCTCCTATATTTCTATTAGGTAGAAATTATAATAGTTATGAGGATTGTTTCACATCTCTGACCTTGCTCCTTTTCTCTGCTATATATGGCAGTTTTAATCTCCTTCTATGCATTTCTTCAACACCGTACTGTTGCACAGACACTCCAGTATTAATGTAACAAATCACACAGCACATTTTTAAAAGTTTATTTATTTATTTGGGGGGAGGGGCAAGGAGAGATTGAGAGAGAATCCCAAGCAGGCTCCGCGCTCGAACTCATGAACTGTGAGATCATGACCTGAGCCAAAATTAGAAGTCAGATGCTTAGCCAACTGAGCCACCCAGGCACCCCTATACTTTTTTTCCCACATAGCACATTTTTGTATGTCTGATGTGCAAAGCACAATGTTGGGTGCTAGAAATGAAACAGAGGTGACAGAGATAAAACTCTTGCTCTCACAGATGTCAGTCTTTTTAAGAGTTAAAATACTCCGCACAGTGCAAAAAGTGGACTAGTTTTAAGTGTACAGCTTGATGAATTTTTAAATATGTAAATAATCATTTCCAGCACCTCAGAAGTTTCCTCCATGCTCTTGCCAATATACAGTGCAAAACCACTATTCTTTATTCTGTCATCAGAACCTACTATGTATCATAATGGCCTTTTAAATTGGTAACTGGGTTTCTCTAAAAGCTGGATTGTCAGTTTTTAACCTAATGTTTCAGAAAAAAATTTGACTGTCCATGTTGAGAGAGACTTGGAATTGGTGATCTAGGCTGCCCAGTAGTGCCAAATACTTTGTTATATAATAAGTTGATACATTGGGAAATTAAAGAAATTGCCATGTGATATTAAATAGCATGGGGGAAATGGAAAGAGTAGGGATTTTTTTGTCAGAACATCTAAGTTTGAATCTTCAGCTCTGCAACTTACATGTTCTGTAATACTTAACAAATCACACCTTCTGTGGGCCTCTCTTCAGATATAAAATGCAGATAATACCCTGCTTACCTACCTCACAAGATGTGTTGTTTTAAATAAAATAATGTACAATGTAAGTAGTGCTAATGAAATATTAATAAACCAACATTTGGGTGTACCCTGTGGCCCTAAGTAATCTAAATCCAAACACTCCTTCTAATATATGGCAGAGTGAGAAAAATCTCTGTGGAGGAGATTCCTTAGTAGGAACCCTGAGATGCAGTTCTCTTTAGAGTGGCTATCTGTTTTGCCCAGATCTGGAGGCTCTTCATTTGGCCTTACTTTTTACAGAACCATTTTCTATTATATTCTGTTATATAGCAAACATAAGGTCATTTCCAGTTCTCAAATCCTAGGCCCCTTAATTTCTTTGCTAAAGTTGATTATGAGTTGGGAGTTGTGGCCCTCTCTTCTTAAAAGGGAGCTTCATCATAGCCAATGAAAGATTTCTGATCTGTTTGGTTTTTTTTTTTCCTGGGGTTGAGTATAAAAAGGGCAAAATTAGGATGCTTTTCGTAACACATAGAATAAAAAATTTCATGCCATTTAACCTTTTTAAGCCCAGGAGTGGGCAGGTAATAAGAGATAAATGTATGGTCTATGTCCAATTTTATGGTTTTCTCTAAGACTTAAGTCAAATTACTATTTTAACTAATACATCTTAGCAGAATTTAAAGCACAGACTTAAAATCAGTGGATAAGATTGAATCTCAAAAGTAATTGTAATTTTTTTCATGATACAGAAGTATAAGTTAAGAAAAAAACATTATATCCCCACTACTGTCACTAATAAATAAAACACAGATAAAAATTTTAAACATTCATTTCTCCTAAAGATTTTCTAAATATTTTTTCAATTCAAAATATCTATAGCTTTAGGAAAAAATACCACTTGCTAGTAATTATCTATTTAAAGGGGGCAGAATTTATCATTTGTCACTTACCACTCATTTCCACTTCAGTTTCCTATTGGACTTCCAAAAATTTAAAGAATCTTAAATTTTTAAAGAATTCAAATTATTTAAAAATTTTCTTTAAACAGCTATGTGTGAACAGTAATATACAATAATTAGTAAATAATGGTGCTTCAATAAATCAAGTTTTCAGGGATATCAGCAGAGTAAACAAAGTATGTTTTTGACAAAAGTAAACATCTTGCCTGTTTTTCTTCTTTATTATCTAATCAAAGTAGTATGGCTTTGCATAAATTGTAGTAATAGAGAAGATGGAGTATTTGGGGATCTATTTGTGGAATTTAGTCTCAGAGACTTCACTGGGAA
Organism: Crocuta crocuta; assembly: GCF_008692635.1. Taxonomy (NCBI): domain Eukaryota; kingdom Metazoa; phylum Chordata; class Mammalia; order Carnivora; family Hyaenidae; genus Crocuta; species Crocuta crocuta. The sequence continues at coordinate 12,834,828 of NW_027530368.1, read as the reverse complement.
CATGGTGCAGACTCGATGAACCCTTGAGAATGTCTTATGTAAAGGGGTGCCTGAGTGGCTCAGTCAGTTGAGCATCTGACTCTTCATTCTGGTTCTGATAATGATCCCAGGGTCATGGGATCAAGCCCTGCGTCAAGTTCCATGTTGAGCATGGAGCCTGCTTAAGATTCTCTCTCCCTCTGCCCCTCCCCTGCTTGTGCTCTTTCTGTCTCAAATAAAAAAATAATAAAATGACTTTAAAAGAATGTACTTAAAATTGCTGTTAACTAATGAATTACCCTTCTTAGGGACGATAATAAATTTGAAGGCACTGTAAAAGTGGTTTTTCTTAAGTTCTCAGGTATTCAATTATTTATGTTAAATGTGACATCAAGATGTAATCATTTGTACAATGTCAAAATGGTTTTTGTTGTACAGAATATTTTATTACCTTTGTATTATCTTTGTATACAGTGATTTTTTTTCGTGGTAATAAATGGAAAAAACTCAAAGACTTAAAATTTTGTTGTGATTTGACTAAAACTATTGATGAGATTTTGTTATTTATAGCATCCTCCTTGGGAAAGGTAGTTTGGTTGCTTAGAAACATTAGGCATTTTTATAGAAAGCTATAATGAATATACCTGCATATGTAACTGTTCTTTGAAATGATCATTTTTGTAGAGTGCTAAAATGCATTTTTAAAAGATTTTCATTTTCTGCCTTCCTGACATTTCCTGCCTCTCCCCCTTCCTGTATATTTCAGGACAAAAGTCATTTGCTTATTCTGAGCAAGGTACTGGTAGGTACTTTGCCACAGGCAGAGGTGATGCACCAGCCTGGGGCTGCTGGGTGGAGCCTAAGGAGAACAGATGAGGGTGGTAGAGAGGGGACTCTCCAGTGTCTGGAATAAGGTATAGGAGATGATTGGTTATTTAGGAGGGGGACTGATCTAACAAGTAAATAAATAAGGCTAATGGAAGCCAGATTTCTGTCAAAGGTATTACAAATATGATAAGGGAGAAAACTAGAATAAGGTTGGAATGGGAAGTACTGGTATACAACTCCCAATTTTCAATATGTGTATGTGTGTGTATACGTGTATATATGCATTTGCATTTGCAAGTAACAAATTATAACCCATCAAATAAAACAGGAAGCCACAAAACCTCAAGAAGGGAAAGTTCTACCTTTCAGTGGAATGCTAACCAATAAATGTAAAAGGAATAGTGGGATTAGAAAATCAGTATTTGACAAATCTTCAGTAAATGCTAAAATCAGTAGATGAAAGTTTGATGGTCTCCGTATAAGGTACTCATTAATTAAAGGGGAAAAAAAGAGTAACTATAAAAGTGGAAGAGCCTGGCAGACGCTACCTTCACTAAGTGATTAAAATCCAGTCATCAGTACCTGTACAAATCAAAATTGTATGATACCTGATAATATGCAAGAAGATACTATCTCATATGGTGTTCCTGCTAGATAGGTGCAACCTGAGTCTAATAATAAGGAAACATCAGGCAAACCCAAATTGAGGAGCAATCTACAAAATAACTGACCTGAAATGTTCAAAAATATTAAACTAATGAAAGCCAAGGTAAGACAAACTATTTCAGATTAGTGGAGACTAAAGAAACAACAGTTATGTGCAAAGCTTGATTCTTTGCCTGTGAAAGTCACCGTTGGGACAACTGGTGAGACTTAAGTGGGATCTGTGGATTACGTAGTCATAATATCCATGTTAAATCCTGAGTTGAAAGTTCTGTTGTGGCGAAGAAGAATGTCTTAGTTTGTAGAAATTACACACTAAAGTATTCAGGGTGGTGGGGAATCACTGGCTCAATGGTTCAGGGGTAAAGGTTCTTTGTACTTTTCTTGCAACTTTCCTGTAGGTTTGAAATTATTTCAAAATGAAAAAAATTAAATGAATATCATAAAAGCAGTATTTTTTTCCATAATAAAGCGGTGCCTAGGGGCCTCAGTCAGTTATGTGTTTGACCCTTGATTTCTGTTCAGGTCATGATCACAGTTTGTGAGTTTTGAGCCCCATGTCAGGCTCTGTGCTAACAGTGCAGAGCCTGCTTGGGATTCTCTCTCCCTCTTTCTCTGCCCCTCCTGTGTGCACTTTCTCTCTCTCAAAATAAAAACCTTAAAAAAAAAAAAGGGTACCATTTCAAAAAATCCAAAAAGCTGGCATCAAAGCTCATTCTCTTTACATAGGCTTAATAATCAAGGATAAAGCTCCGAAAGAAAAGATCAGCCTAAGTAAAATGTTTTTACCTTTGGAAATGGAAATTTAACTTCTAAGTTTTCATGTAACTTGTTAATGTCACCAGTTATCTTACTTGGGAAATTTTTTCTTTTACTTTTCCAGGTATTCAGAGTTGTGTTTCCTAAACTAAATCACAGACTATATTTGGAACAAAGAAATACTAAGAAGTACAATAGGCCCTTTCTCTAAGCGTTATTAAAGACTTAATTTAAACAAAGCTACAAAAAACTAAATAAAAAATAAAGCTACGAGAGGAGATCACAAAACTAATTTAGAAATGATTTTATAGAGGCAAAAGTGAAACTATTATAGCACTCTCATTACTTAATGTTCCCGGTTCTACATAAAACAAATACCTAACATTAATTTTTAACAACCTGTGTCTCACAATATATGAACATATGGAATAAATAAAGTACAGACAGCTAATGTTTTTGCTTAAAACTCTGCATGTCAGGAATAGATATTTAAGAAATAGAGACCTTCTGTTAAGAGATTCTGTTAAGATCCCAAATTATTTAAATCTTTTGTAGCAAAACCTCCCCAGAAATGGAGAAACACTCACACAAAATTTCTTGCCTATTTATCAGAAGTTTATTTGCATTATCCCTTTCTCATTTTCTGGCATTGAAAATAATAGTGAAAAAAGTTTTTGCTAGTATTCATTCATATATGAAACTTCATGTCAATTAATTTTCCTGATTTCTAAAATGAGTAATAATACATCTTGGTATCTATGAAGTATGTTTAATGAAGAGATGGAAAACAATAATCCAATACCATCCAAGTCACATATGTTTTAAATAAGCTCAGATAGTTGAATCAGGGTGACAAATTATACTTAAATCTCAAATTTTAATGAGATTGCTGAATTGTTCCCTTAATGACCCATCCATTTTCTTTAGGTTTGGATTATTTCCTGTTCTCTCTTCATAGTACCAACTTACTAACAAATGGTCACCATATGAGATCATATGAAATATGCTTGGGCTATATTTTTGGTAAGCTCTTTGATTTGGTATCTGAATTCCAAAAGTCATTTCTCATGGTTAGTGCATTTAAATGACATTCTCAGGTGCCTCCTTCACACATTGGGTGTTCAATAACAAGGTGTATTAAGAAAGGACCTTAAAGACCAGTAAACTTCAGTTTTAGCCCCTGATAAGGAAGAAACAAATAATTTTAGACAAATCATTTTTAACTTTCATTCTTTGGTCTTCATATTTATAAAATGGAAACGATGAAATCCTATCCACACGATGCACATGTTTGAAATTGGATAATAGATTGAAGCACTCTGGAATAATAGCAGACTGTTTACCAATCTTAATTTTTCAAAATCTTATCCCTGGGTTTGAAATTACTGAAGGCACTTGTGTCTCCTTATTTAAAAGATTTATGCAAGTCTCTTACCAGGGTATACCTCAGTTCCTAAGGTTTCACTTTCCCTCCCCAGGAAACGTATTGATATTTTTAGGTTGTCAAAATAGTAACTTGAAGTCATTAAGATTTGTGACAGATTGTACCAAAGAGTACTTCTGTTGGTAATAGCTTGCTTGAAGTTTACTGGGAAAAATATTAATGATGTCAGATTTATGTTTGATATCTTGGGATATTATAGGATACTGCACTGTATGTAAATCTACATCTTTTATAAAGTTCATTCAAACAAATTTAGAACATGATTTTGAAGGTGGTATGTCTTGTGCAGGGAAATTGTGCTGAAAGAAATTACGGCTTCTCAGATTATCAGAATGTATCCTATTTGTGTACTTCTCTAAATGGAATAATTAAGAGAATCATTTCATTATTCATAGTTTGGCTTGTGGGGGTTGGAAAAGGAACAAGAAAAATCATAAGACATCCTTAGAACATTTAACACAAAATGTACACATATATAGATCCTGAGATGTTACAACAAATTTTAAAATACATAGATCAACATGATCCAAATGGTTTCCAAGACACTGTTATGGTGATTAAAGAGCCATTATACAGTGCTGAATGGATGTCCACATCGTGCCATGAAAACCCTACTCTGTGTTTCCAAGTTTGAAAGCTAGTCATCCAGAGCAGGGGGCCAGTCAACATCTACAGACTAGAAGGAAGAAAACAAGACATTAAAACATACTACTGCTCCAGTAAGCATTTGCTGATAATGCTTATAAACTTAATAGTTTTAATATAACGCAACAGAAGAAACTGCATTTGAAGAACAGTCCTTAAATGCCACAATTCAACACACTCTAAAATCCATATGAGGCCTTGAGATTCTTGGGCCCAAGGTCTGTTTCTGAATTCATAGAGTATTTGGTTCTCAGCCAGTTATCAACTGTACCTTTGAACGATAAGGGACTAGAGTACCTCTGAATTTTGTAAATGTTATTTATGGGTAAAGTAGCAAACAAATTCAGGGAGCAAGACCAACTCTCCCTCAGAAGTCTCAGCAACTTTTACTCTTCAGATCAGTTTCAGCTTCCCATCTTGCATTTAACAAATTCTCAAGCAGTTTATACACATATAGTGTTATTTGTAACCTAGCAACCAAATGAAAAATAAATGAACATGAAAGAGCACCTGGAACTAGAAAAGAATAAATGATCATTGGGTATCATTTCAGAATTTCTGCTTCTTGTAAAATCAAATTTATCTATCTCTATTCACCTGGTTTGGTTCTTCTAGAACAAAACCTTTATATCATAATGAAATTACAGTAGCACACTAGTTTTTTCTCCACATACACAATCACATTCTAAGCTTTGCAAGTATGAAATTGCACCTTGTCTTAACTACCCTAGAGGGCCTAATTTGAGAGGAAAATTTAAAAAAAATCCACTGTACCCAGGTCTTGTTTTTTTTTTTGAGACTTAAATTTTAAAACCCAATATGATTTACCAAAAGTGATTTTTTAAAATTAATCTATGAGATACTACCAGAATTAGGAAAATTATGTGTGTGTATTTTTTAGAAATTCCAAGATATTTTGATTCTTTTTCAGAACACAGCCATGTACGTAACCCCCAAATATAGGTTCTTCATGGGTTGTTTTTCATTCCTGAAAACTAAACATTTCAGGACACAATCTTGTATGTGTTAAAAGCAGGGTTCGTTTAAAAAGCTCTCTAGGTGATTCCAATGGACAAACAGGGATGAGGGATACTGGCCTGTGACCCTGATATTCCTAAACTGCTCTAAGAATTAAGATCAAAGAAGGTGAATGCAGTTGAGATTTTCTTTAACAAAATGTTGTCTTCCTCAAAATAAGTCTCACAAGAAGGCTCCCTGCAGCCTTGAAGGTGCTGTCACTGGCTATACTGAAAGGGCTGTAGAAAATCTAATCTGAAAGCACTGAAGAAAACTGCTCGTAAGGTAATAATGCTCCAGGGATCATGTGATTACCATAGCTGTTCTCACCCTAGGCAATTATAGCCACTTCTTTTGATAACATTAATCCCAAGTGCTAAATGCTAGCCTCCTAAAATTACTTTTGTTGGGAGTGGTGTTGGGAGAGGGACCCCCTTCCTCATCAGGTATTTGTCAAGGACACAACTTGTGACTGCCTACTGATGCTCAAATGAGAAAAAATATTTATGGAGAATTGTGTGAAAGACCTATTCATGCCACGATTCTAAATACTTAAGAATTTAACCTTGTTCCAATTCAGACGATAAGGGCAAAGATTTTGTACCACAACATAGGGGTCCCTGACAGAACTGCTTTTGTTAATTAATGTGGGCTCATCCCATTTTCTATCCCTGTCCTGAATGTATGCTTCTGAGCTGTCTGCCTTAAATTTTCTTTGAAACAAAACAGGTATGGAAATGAACTCTCTCGAGTCCAAAGGACATATGAAGGGCTCTTAAGCTTCATTTCCTTGCTTTAAGCATTTAAGATCTCATGCCGCATGTAAAGCAACTTAGTTAGTAAATTAGCTATATAATTGCAAGGATCATAAATGAGACTTTGTATTTTTAAAAAGATAAAAATTCCAAAGAGTTCCTCCCTGCAATACAATGCCACTGTGAGATTTTGACCATTTTCAAATACCTATTAAGGTGAGTAGTGATAGATACCTGTGTGGCTTAATGCCCCCCCAAAAAGGATAACCTTGATTGAATTCAATGTACAAACAGGCATTTCCACAATAAAAGGGTTTACCTCAACATCCAGCTCAAGAATGTCTGCGGTCATATTCATTAGAGAGCCAATGTTCGGCTTGGTTCTCCCAAAGTCTCCGTGTACAAACTCTTTAATGTAGCTGGAATTTGTTTAAGGAAACAATGGAGATAGCTAGGCAGCACCAACTGTTTGGTAAGACTTGATAGGTGAAAGGGAAATGACAGACAAAAGCAGAAATGTTTCAAGGGAGAGGTTATTTCTAAGCTATGACCAGTGATGTGTGTCTTAGAAAATAAGCTCTGGCCAACAGCAGTTGGCAGCAAACAGCAGGACTTGGCACTAAGAGTCATGACTTTCTTTTTTTCTTTTAGTTCATCTCCAGGTGCCAAAATTTAGCTATGCATTTTTTTAAGATTTTTTTTTTTTTAATTTTTAAATAATCTCTACACTCAAGTGTAGAGCTTGAACCCATAACCCCAAGGTCAAGAGTTGCACGCTTCACTGACTGAGCTGGCCAGGCGACCCTGGATGTAGATTTTTTTTTAAGTTTATTTATTTATTTTGAAAGAGTGTGTGTGCATGCATGCGAGCAGGGGCAGGGACAAAGAGAGAGGAGAAAGAGGCTCTGCACTGTCAGCACAAGTCCAGGCGGGGCTTACAACTCACAAACTGTGAGATCATGACCTGAGCTGAAATCAAGAGTTGGACGCTTAACCGACTGAGGTGCCCCTGGTGCCCCTGGATATGGATTTTTTTAAATTAACTGTAGTTCAATGCTAAATAAACAAAACAAACCCTTAGCTATTTTTTATCTGCAACAAATTCCATTTTGTCATCTTTTCAATCCCATTTTTCAATAATGTCAGCTGGCATCTGCCGGATAAGTTTCCAGAGGGTCACACACACAGTTACCTCAATGATGGCTTTCCTGGTAGGAGTAGAATGGAAGGGACAATGAGAACATTAATTTAGTCTTGATAAGGGCCCTTCAGAAGGATTATTAGAGGACCTAAGTTCTTGTTTGCAACTCTTGCATGGTTAACAAGAGAATTACGTTAATTATTTTTTAAAGGGGCAATTTTGTGTTTCCCTCACAGGTCTTCAAATTAGAATTACTTATTAAGATTACATTAATATTCCTTATACAGGACTCTACTACAGCTTTGAAAATATTTATCTGGGGGCACCTGGGTGGCTCAGTCGGTTAAGCGTCCGACTTTGGCTCAGGTCATGATCTCACAGTACGTGGGTTCGAGCCCCGTGTCGGGTTCTGTGCTGACAGCTGGCTCAGAGCCTGGAGCCTGCTTTGGATTCTGTGTCTCCCTCTCTCTCTGACCCTCCCCTGCTCACACTGCCTCTCTGTCTCAGAAATAAATTAAAAAAAAAAAACATTAAAAATATTTTAAAAATATTTATCTGAAAGATATAATTTTGCTAGCATTAAGTAAAAACTCATTCAGCATTCTGTTGTGTTTTATAAACCAGCACTTAGTATAAAAACTCAATATAATTTGACTAGGAAAAGTAAGTTTATTCTCAGATGATAAATAAAACACTTCCACCATTAACATGCTGATATGATGAAGTTCTGAAGTTTATTCACTCTACTTTCACCAAATGTCTTGACTCAAGGATAAGACACGTAATTATCTAGTAACTGCCTTCTTTACTAAAAACGTAATTACACAACAATTATTCTTTTTTTCTCACTTTCTTTAGAGACTGCTACTTCTGGTTTTTAAAAAAAATTTTTTTAATGTTCATTTACTTTTGAGACCAAGAGAGACAGAGTGCAAGCAAGGGAGGAGCAGAGAGAGCAGGAGACACAGAACTTAAAACAGGCTCCAGGCTCTGAGCTGTCAGCACAGAACCCGATGCGGGGCTCAAACCCAGGAACCCAGGAACCGTGAGATCATGACCTGAGCCAAAGTTGGTCGCTTAACCAACTGAGCCACCCAGGCGCCCCTAGAGAATGCTACTTCTGAGTAGCCATGATGAGGGAACATGACCAAAAAGCCCCAGAATAACCAGCTGGTAGGGTCAGAACGGTTCTTATTCATAGCCAGAAAGATGAGGTGTAAGTCAAATGAACTAGTTCAGTGTACTGAGCAGTATATGTGAAAAATTCACATCTGTGTATAACCACATGGTATCTAAAGCTTTACCAAACAGTCTTTCTTGGCTAATCCCTTAAGTTCAGGCACATGGCTAGCCCTAAAAATGTTTTAATAAGATTGAAAAGATATTCCTTTCTTCAAAAGACCACTGCATTTCACCTTAGCACACTAAACCAAAAGCTAGAATTAGGTGAAAAAGAATGGGAAAAAAACCCCCAGGCAACTGATTTCTTTGACACCCCATTCACTTTCCATCTACAGTAGGCAAATGTGCTCCAAAGGTCTGCCCCACTGTGTTCTAAACAGATCATCCCTTAATCCAAACCAAAAAGTTTAAGAGATTTCAAAAGGAAATAACATACACCTATTTCAGCTTCGCAAATTCTGGTTGCTTCTGGGATGGTGAAGGGCAGGGTGGGGCAGGACGTTGGTGGGGAGAGACAGGCTAATTACAGCAATATGGTGACAATGCTACTTGGTGATTAAAATGACTTTTTTTTTTTGGCCTTTGATCCATAAGTAGATCACTAGTTTTATTCTAGTTAGGTATTTTATCACTTCATACTATTGGATCACTAATAATATAAAAACAAGAAACAAATATTAGGAGCACCTTTGAAAAGTAAACTAGAGCTAGGACTATGGCAACTCCCTGATGTATTTTAACCAGCAACTCAGAGCTAATACAAAACCACACAGGGCGGGGCACAATATGAACAAGTGCTCATTTGTGGACTGTTCTCTTGTTTTGGGCAAGTGACCAAATAAAATGTAGATTGGTCTGTACGGTAGGGCCACTCCCGTCTACTACCAGTGTTTAACGATCTGAAGCAAGTGCTCCAAATGCTGTAAGGACCCAAATGTCATTATGAAAATGTGACTTGCAAAATGTATGAAGACCCAAATCAATAAGTGAACCAATCAGAAGTGTTTCCTGAGTACTTCCTATGCAGTCGGCCTTGTGTGAGACACTGAGACTATTTTCAAGTTCACACACTATTGGCTGCTGCCTCGTGTTTTAAAAAGACATTTTGAAAAATACAAATTAAATGGGAACTCCTCCCCTGTGCCCCCAAAGACAGAATTCTCCTCCAACCTAATCCTTACCCTAATTGTTCCTAGATCAAATTGAACTTATCTTCTGGGGCAGCATGAACTCTTCCACTAAGGTTCCACTTAGATTACTGCTGGGTGGAAGGCGAAAGGATACGTGCCAGCTTGAGTCTTCAGGTAGAGGTGGAAATGATGTTCATCCACATAGCGCGTCTCCATGGAGTGAATGATGCGAGTTCTCACAGCCAGGGGCCTCCGATGCAGAACTCGGAGGGGCGTTTTCTGGTCAATCTTTAAGTCCTAGAGGAGGATATGTTACACAACTGTGGAGTCATTTCTGCTGCCCGGGGAACCCTGTCTCAGTACCTCCTTTGTCATCCATGGCTCACGACCGAGGTCTTCTTTGGTGAACCCCATCTATCACTGTCAGGGTAGATACTAGGACTATAATAAATTGTACCCCCTAAGGTTCAGACTCTGTGGAACCTCTCATAACCTAGTCTGTAGTTACTCATTTTCTGGGCCTCAGTATGCCATTAAAAAAAGGCTTGGAATGGGGCACCTGAGTGGCCCAGTCAGTTAAACTTCTGACTCTTTGATTTTGGCTCTTGGTCATGATCTCACAGTTGGTGGGATCTAGACTCACACTGGGCTCTGTGTTGACAGCTCAGATCCTGCTTGGGAGTCTCTCTCTCTCCCTCTCTCTCTATCCCTCCCCAGCTACTGTGTACTTGTGCTCTCTCTCTCAAAAATAAATGAACATTTTTTTAAAAAAGGCTTTGAAGTCAATGATCCCCAAGGTCTATTTTACTCTAATATTTAATAGATTGTTTAGGACCCTGGAGTTCTAGTCTGCCCTTTACTTTAACAGAGCTCTTCTAGAAGACCTGTTCTTAACCTTTTTTCCCCCTAACCCAACAGATCATCTAACAGTGAGGTGAGAAATGGCTTTTTATAGAAGGTAAGATCTTGGCATCACTGTATGTATGGGCAGTGTGCAAGTTTTAAGGACAACCATATACCTACTCACGAGGTTCTTTTGTTGTTGTTGTTATATGAAAAGGTATGTCTGGAAAATTAACAGTTACATTATTGGTTAGGGTAGTATTTTCAACATAATAATTACAAAGAAGTGTGAATAATAAACCAGGACCTCTCAGTATTTTAAGCCCAGTTCAAGTTACTGGAGAATAAGAATACTGCATGCCTTTTGACAATTTCGATTTTTTAGGGTCACAGGCTTGTTTTTCTTTACTTAGAGATTTCTTTTTGTCATTAGATATAAATTAAGAAATAGAGATTAATATTGTAAAAATTCAACTAATTCTATGTTTTAAAAATAGATACTGGACATAACCAGAAATGTAGGTCCAGGAGAACTTTTGAATCTTCTGACATTTCTTGTTGGAACAACTCTTTCCTGCTTTACATGATTTGGGAGCACCTGAAGCCATGCTCAGAGAACAAAGATTTCTGTCTGGTCTCTCCTCTACCAAGTTTTCCACCCAGAAATAAAGAGCAAGTTCTAACAAAGACTACACTTGAAATGGTGTGACTGTTTTGATCATAGCAGTGAGTCAATGGCCCTTCTTAACTCACGGGTTTTATGACTCCATAATTCTTTGATTTTAGAAGCACTTTGGTCTGCTGAGATAGGCTGTCTACCTAAGGTCTGACATTCCTCTGGCCAAAAAGACAAAAAAAAGGGACACGGCTGAACTGTCAAGGAATCTGTACAGATACAGGCACCACTGTAGAATACAGAAATAGCTGGCCTTTAAATGAATAACTAAGGAGTACTCTACTTCCCCTTGGACTAGTACTCACTCCCGGTACTAGTCATGGGAGTACTGACTGAGCTGAGAGACCCACCACCGTTTCCAACATAACATTCGATCAGCACACACTCCTGTGTGTTTTGTGTCTCCTTGTTTTCAGTAGACAAAAGGAAACCGTTTACTTTAACATTACATTCGTCTAGCCCCATTCAGCTGAATTTTCAGAAACATAGACACATGCACAGACTACTTCTTTTCCCCCTAGAAATAGGTTACTCTTGAAAAAGAAGAGACAAGTAGTAAATCTGAAGTGACTTTTTCTCAAAAAGGGGCAGGAACTCAGTTCTTCTATTTTTTTTTTTCTTAATGTTTATTTTTGAGAGAGCAAGAGCAGAGGAGGAGCAGAGAGAGGGAGACAGAGGATCCAAAGAGGGCTCTGCAATGACAGCAGAGAGCTCCATGCGGGGCTTGAACTCATGAACTGTGAGGTCATGACTTAAGCTGAAGTCAGACCCTCAACCGACTGAGCCACCCAGGTGCCCCTCAGTTTTTCTATTCTTGATGACAACAGGAATATTTGAAATTAGTTTTAACCCCAACACAAAAAAATTATTAGAAGTCAGCTAGTCCCATCAGTCCATTTATGCTATGAACCATAGCTCACTGCTTACTCTGTACCTACAAAAATCATCTTTCACATTATTCAGCATTATTTCTGAATTAGCTCTGAATTGGCCTACCTTCAAACTATGAATCTATTTTCTTTTTAAGTAATCTCTATACCCAACATGGGGCTTGAACTCACGACCCCAAGATCAAGAGTCACATGCTCTACTATCTGAGCCATCCAGGGGCACCTGGAATGAATGAATCTAAATGAGTTTATTTTCCCCCCAGGATTCTGAATGACTTATATGTGTGATGAAGTAGAGGTTTAAAACTTGTTTTAGATATCTTAAGGATATCTGTCTAGAGTTAAACTATCATTATAAAGGCTCCATATAATGGGTTAAAAGCCAAAATGGCTTTTGATATAGACTCATAGAACCTGAGATCTGGAGGACCACTGGCGGTGATCTAGTCAACCCTCCCCCCCCCATACTAGAGATGAACTTGTCTAAGCAGGTGAATGACTCGTATATTTTCACTGAAACACTCATACTATTAACATATTCTGCCCTTCACTTTCTTTCTCATAATGTCATGTGTGTTTCTGTAAGTCATAGGTGTAGACCTATACTTTTTCCCAACAATTTTAGGCATCTATACACAAAATAACATAAATGCGATCACACGCTGCTTTGGTTTTTTTTTTTAATAGCTTTATAATATTCCAGCTTGTTCTGCCATTTCCTGTTTGAAGGAAGTTTACCTTGCTTCTAGCTGTGGTATTGCTGATTTTTGCCACTTTGAAAAAAGTAAGTAAACATCTTTGTGCACAAATCCTTAAGCCCTGGAGTTTTATTTCTCCAAGACACACTGCCAGTAGTAGAGGGCTAGGTAGAAGACCAATATGTTTTTAATTTTTATAATCATTGCTACAGTGTTTTCCAAAAAAGCTAAAACCTTTACATTTCTACCGACAAAGTATGCAACTAGTCTTCTCCTCCACGCCAACCAATAGGTGCTAGTCTCAGAAGACTAAAGTGAGGTCTTATTGTTACTTTAATCCAAAAGTGGAACATCTTTTCAGATGATTTTTGGCCATTTGCAGCTACTCTTTTTTCAGATGCTTGCTCCTTTGTCTATTTTTCTCTATTGGGTGTTTGTATTTTTCATAATTAGAAATCCTATTTATGGGATCTTTTGCCATACGATTTGTGTTCTACATAGTCACAGCTATGTGTGTACAGAGACACACACTTGCGTATATGTTTATTTACTTTTTAAAAAATGTTTAATGTTTATTTTTGAGACAGAGAGAGAGAGAGAGAGAGCGAGAGAGAGCGCGCGAGAGAGAGCGTGCGCTCATGAGCGGGGGAAAGGCAGAGAGAGAGACACACACAGAATCTGAAGCAGGCTCCAGGCTCTGAACTGTCAGCACAGAGTCCAACGCAGGCGGGGCTCAAATCCATGAACTGTGAGATCATGACCTGAGCCAAAGTCAGATGCTTAACTGACTGAGCCACCCAGGTGCCCTCTCATGTGTATGTTTAAACCACAATGTATCACCCAATAAATACTCTTATAGCTTGTTTTCTTCTCCCGAACATTTATCAGGAACATTTTCCTTTGTCAATAAATAGTCATCCACTACATATTTTTTAACAGCTGGTTAGCAGTAGTCCATCATACGGATAAACCATAAGATGAAGTCTGTCTACTCTAGTAGGTCATCTAGATTATTACAAAATATCATCCATTTAAACAATGTTGTGATAACTATACAGACCTCTATGCCCATTTATGCTCATTCCTTGCACTTGAGAGTAAATTATCCTTACAGGAAGAGGTGGGGATAGGTAAGAAGAAATATGCAAAGGAACAGGGAGACCCTTTACAGTGCCATGCTCATGTGAAGGAAAACCTAGCATGTGCCAAAATATGTGTGCTATACATCTATTATCCTTCTTAAAAATTTATAACATGTTGGGGCACCTGGGTGGCTCAGTCGGTGCAGGGTCCAACTTCAGCTCAGGTTATGATCTCACAGTACGTGGTTTTGAGCCCCGCGTTGGACTCTGCGCTAACAGCTGAGCCTGGAGCCTGCTTCTGTCTCCCTCTCTTTGTGTCCCTCCCCCACTTGTGTTCTGTCTCTCTCTGTCTCCCCCCTTCAAAAATAAACATTAAAACAAATTCATAACATATTTTACTTATGCACTTAATTTTAGCATCAATTCTATTAGACAATTCTATTTCATATTTCCTTTTTACAGAAGGCCAAATACAATGATAGCACTGCTCACGTTTTCTATGTACCAGAGATACCGTCTAAGTGCTTCACATGACAACTCATTTCATTCTTCTGATTTTACAGATTAAGGAACCGAAGCATAAAGAGGCCAAGCAAGTCTTCCAAAGTCACACAACTAGGAAATGCAGATTCAGGATTTGCATCCAAGCAATCTGTGCCCAGAGGCAGGATCTTAATCACTAGCAATGCTGCCTCTCAAACAGGTTCAATGAATTGCCCAGTCATTCAACCAGTAAATGGCAAAGCCAGGATTTGAAAGTAGATCTCACATTCCCCCAAGCGCATGCTCTATGACTTGCTACTAACAAACAAAGGAATCTTTTATAGGCAATCAAAAAAAAAAAAAAAAAATAGCACTTAACTACCTTTATGTCATTTAGGAATTCAATGTCTTTCTTCTGTATGGCTTTATTTGTCCATATTAAGGCACTATAAGATTTGGTCTTTTCTTCTTCACCTTCTTTCATACGTCCTATTGCCTCTCTAAACAAAAATAAGAAAAGAAAGTTTGTCTAAATAGATAAAATACACACAAGCCTTGCCCCAACTTCCCTTTCTTTAAAAATAGCTTTATCAAGATAAAATTTACATACAATTCCCGTTTTAACTGTACGATTCAGTGATTTTTTGCATGTTTAGAGAGTTGTATACCTATCACCACAATCTAATTTTAGAATACTTCATTACCCCAAAAGAAAAACTCCATTGCTATTTGTAGTTGCTTCCCATTTCCTGTTTCCCTAGCCCTTAGTGACCACTAATTGACTTTCTGTCTCCGTAGATTTCCCTACTCTGAATATTTCATATAAAATGGAATCATACAATACATGGTATGTGGTGTCTGGTTTCTTTTACTTCATGTTTTCAAGGTTCGTTTATGTTGGCACAGGTATCAGTATGCTATTCCTTTTTATTACTGAATAATATTCTGTTGTATGGAGATACCATATTCTATCCATGGACATTCGGGTTGTTTCTACTTTTTTGCTATTATGAATAATGCTACTATGAGCATTCATCAAAAAGCCTTTGTGTGGATGTACATTTTCATTTCTCTTGGGTATAGATCTAGAAGTGGAATTGCTGGGCCATAATGGTAACTCTAAACTGCCCTCCAAAGTAACCATACTTATAATCTCATAGCAATATCTGACAGTTACAATTTCTCCACATCTTTGCCAGCATTTGGTTTTTTTCTTTTCTGTCTATTTGATTATAGCCATCCTAGTGAGGGTAAAGTGGGATATCACTGTGGTTTTGACTTGCCCTTTCCTAATGGCAAATAATATTGAACATTTTTTTTCATGTATTCATGCATTAATTGAATATCCTCTTTGGAGAAATGTCCACTTAATCATCTTCCCTATTTTTAATAGGGCTATTTTCTTATTATTGAGTTGTAAGAGTTCTTTATATCTCCTGGATACAATCCCCTTAACAGATACATGACCTACAACCAAAACTTCCCTTTTGAGTCCATCTCCTGTGAGTCTACCCTTACCTTGTGACAAGCTGCAAGTCACGGACTTGGATTTTGTTAGATGAATTATTAATTTTCTGTAGTAGCAGAAAAAGAAAAACAATTAGCAACCCTAGTTCAGTTACAGAGTTGCAGAAACATGACGATTTCCATGTCATGAAGTGGTTTACCTGCTGAAGTTCCTTAATTTCTTGTGAAGTGAAATGTACTCTATGAGGATTCACCAGCTCAATTGCAAAGGGCCTTCCTGGCAGCACACACCCCGTCATGAAACAGAAACGTGTTGATGGAGTTAACATTTGGGCTAATGCAAGAGGGTTAGGAGGTGTGAAAAATGAGTTGGGCTCTAGAGGACTGAAAGTTTAGTGACATGACTACATCTGGGGGAGGGAAGAATGTGTGAAAAGAATCAAGGGGCTTTTTGAGGGGCTGCTAAACCCCATGACAGGCAAGATGTGAAAATGACTGCTTTCCCAAAGGTCCATGAACAAGCCTGTGTTAATTATAAAATAAAATCCAAGCAAGTGCTAACTAATTTAGTTACACAAAGGTACCGTTATCACACACAGCAATGCCCAGGTATACCAAGCTGAAATCCATCCTCCCAGCCTAATCCACTAGTGAAATGGAAAAGCTGTGATTCCATAAAGGGAAGGAACTATTAACTCTGATCATCTTTCTTGTAATGCAACAATGCAAAACGAGAGAAATGAAGGCTAAGAGAGCAGAATCACTTTTTAAATGAAGATGTGCATTTTGAAAACTGCACTGGTACTGCTGAAATGTTATCAGATGGAACAATTAATAATCAAACTTTTGGAAAAACTCGGCCACCACCCTGTTAGTGCACACAAAATTCCCTTAGAACCTACAAGTATGCAATAAGGATGGCTTCCGAACAAATGAGTCCTGTTAAGACATAATCATATAATTTATAAAGGTAGCTCCATAATTCACAAAGCCTCCTCACTGGGAGAAGCTCTGGGCTGTGCCCACGTTGGTTTTAACTAAGCAACTACAGCGAACCTGCTGTCTGAGGAAGGGTGACAGTCTGAAAGTTAGTTCTAGTCAAGTGATACTGTTGCAATCTTACCATTTCCTAATGTTCTCACATCTACATCTTCTCTTCCAGAGGAGGAAAAATTAAAACCTTTGCAAAGGAGATAAAGAAAAATAATCAGAAACATATTAGCCCTAAGACTTTTCATCCCCACCCTTTGGCAGAAACCCCATTTGTCTTAAACAATCTACAGGAGAACTCCAAGGGACAGTCATCATCCCACGTCTAACCCCAGTCTCTAATAACAATAGCAATGATAATAAGAAGCACCATTTATTGAGCACTTATATGCTGAGCACTGAGCTAAAATTCTGCATACATTATTTCATTCAATCCTTATTAGAACCTTATGATGTAGCTATTAAATAAAAGAACACCAAGATTCTAAAAGGATAAGTACTTTTCCCAAAGTTGCATGATTAAATGGCTGAGCTAGACATTTCTGATGTCAAAGCCAGACCTTAACTATCAGCTTATGCCACCATCCCATGGGATACCAAAGGCAGAGCACTTTTTAGAGGAAGGCTCCACAACAACCCTGGTCACAAGCCTATGAAAAATCTGTCATTTTATTTCTTGAAATGAAAGCAGAAACAAAACAAAGCAGAAAACATTTACTTGAGAATTAAACAATTACATACTGAATTGAAACAAAACAAAGCAGAAAACATTTATTTGAGAATTAAACTCTGTGAAAGGAAGAGGAGGTAAAAAGGGTTTAAACGCGAATTCTTTGTATTAAGCAAACCTAAGCTGGAACCACAACAAAACTAGTGTTCATTCTAAGATAAATGGATCCTCCTAGACTAAAAGCTACAAATATTACAATGGGAAATAGTGTCCAAAAAAGGTGGGGGTGGGGGGGACTGTTGCATCATAACTTTCTGAGATACAAAGCTGACGATTTCACCATCATCACCAGAGCAAACATTACCATAGGTAGGCATTATTCTAAATGTTTCATAGATGTTAACGCTATAAGGTAGGTACTATCATTATCCTCATTTTACTTACAAGGAAAACAACACAGACAGGATAGGTAACTTGCCTAAGATCAAGCGGTAGGGCCAGGATTTGAACCAAGCGGTCTGGCTCCAGAGTCTCCTAATCATTGTCTATGCAACACCACCAAAAGACAGGCAGAAGAGTTCAGACTCATGCCCACAGGAAAGCAAGATTGGTCTTCTTGGCTCAGGGATTAGAAAAGCCTGGGACATTTGGAGAACTCTGGACAGTCATTAGAGTTTGGTAAAGTTTAAGATCTCTGGACACATATATTAAAGGCTAGAACTCAGACTTACACTCTGATTTATTGATTCAGGAACAAATATCTAGAGGTATGTGCAAGGCACTGTGCTAGATACCAGGAAGATAAACAAGATGGACTCGGTCCTTATCCTCACAGGGCTTAGTGTTTGTGAAGGGATAGAGATTGTAAGATAGTGGGTAGGGCTACGACAGGAAGCATACAGGAAAATTCCTGCACTAAGAGCACAGTTGCAACATGAGCTATGAGATTTGTATTTCTCAATGGTCTAGCCACTTGGGAGAGCACAAGATGAGGAAGAACAAGAGGGCTGAGAAGAGCAAATGGGAAAGGTGGAAGGAGGGTGAACATCATTTCAACGGCCGCTTATTTCCCAGGAAAGAGTCTATATGTAAAGGTCCCATGTAGATTTTAGAAAAAGGAAGGTAAAAAAGTCCTATGAAAACTCTGAAACTATGAAAACACTGAAGATTAGCCCTCTTTTTGAAGATACTTAACTGTGAAGAAAGTAGGATTTCACCCTTTCTTCATGTCTAAGATCCTTTTGGCAAGCCAAGGTCAACTCTTTAGAGAACATAGGTTCTGAGCTGCTGTTTGACACGTACTGCCAAGGTAAAGTGGGCTCCTCCCTCCCACAGGGGCCAAAATTATGGGTCTCACAGAGAGGAGCAACCCAGTGCTGGTTAGGTAAGAGCCAGACAGCCAAGGTAGGCCTAGAATTTAAGCTGCTAGTTAGGCTCAGAAGTCTGGGTAACATGGGGCACCTGGGTGGCTCAGTCAGCTGAGCATCCAACTCTTGATTTCAGCTCAGGTCATGATCTCATGGTTCATGGTATTAAGCCCCACTATGGGCTCTGCACTGGCAGTGCATAGCCTGCTTAGGATCTTCTCTCTCTCTCTCTGCCCCTTCTCACTTGTGTTTGTTCTCTCTCTCCCTCTCTCAAAATAAATAAATAACATAAAAAAAGATTTTTAAAAAGTCTGTGTAACTTGTTGGGTGCCTGAGTGGCTCAGTCCACTAAGCGTCCATGTCTTGATGTCAAGATCATGAATTCAAGCCCCTGTTGGGCTCCACACTTAAAAAACAAATATAAATAAATAAAAATGAAAAGAAACCTGGGTAACTTGTGCTGCATTATCACCTAAGAAGTGGCCAAGTAAGCAGCTATGAAAGCCACAGGGTCAGGCTCTTCTTGAGGTGGAGAATACAGGCCACACAAGGAGTGAGATTCTGTGGACCATTAAGTCCCAAAGAACCCTCCATTCCATTTTTGCACTCCATTGTTAATAAAACCCATGGTAACATCAGTAGCTTCCAGTCAGAATCAACAGATTCAAGAGTAGGTAACTAGGGATGGATAGGTAAATGGGGAATTCAGAACGGCATCTGGGAAGCTGTAAGATACTGACTCCCTGGGGCTGTGATTGTCTTATACCTGCCCACCTCTATCTCCAAACCTCCATAATGTCAGGGAACCAGAGGACCCATAGTGACTGAGCCATAACCTGTGACTGATGGGGGAGAAGGGAAAGAACAGGACACACAGAGAGAAGTCTACCAGTGACAGCTAAGTCAGACCAGAAATCTCCAATTCATAAATTAGCCCATAAAACATCCACAACTTCCAGCCCATTAATAAAAAAGAGGTGTAGAAAGGAAGGCTCTTGAGAAGTTCAGAGAAACATTAAATCCAAACAAAGGAAGAAAAATATCTCAAATTTGGACAGTACATTGAGAAATACTTCTGGGGGTGGCACACCTGGGTGGCTCAGTTAGTTAAGCATCAGATTCTTGATTTTGGCTCAGGTCATGATTCCAGGGTTGTGGGATTGAGCCCCATGTGAGGCTCTGTGCTGAGCTGGAGAATGCTTAAGATTCTCTCTCTCTCTCCTTCCGCCCCTCTCCCCTGCTTGCATGCTCGTTCTCTGTCTCTAAAAATAGATAGATTTTTAGAAATAATAAATAGTAAATAATAGAAAACTCAAAAAATACCTTTGGGGTAATCTTTAAAACTTTATTCATATGCAATCATGAGTAACAGCTAACAACAAAAGGAAATGGAGTTAAGAATTAACTCCTTAATACCTTAAATATTAGGAAATACATGTTTAAAATTTGGTTGAGCATTCATTTTAAAAAAATTTTTAAGTTTACTTATTTATGTTGAGAGTGACAGAGACAGCACAAGTGGGGGAGGGGCAGAAAGAGAGGGAGAGAAAGAGAATCCCAAGCAGGTTCTGCACTGCCAGCACAGAGCCCAACATGGGGCTCGAACCCATGAACCATGAGATCATAACCTGAATCAAAACCAAGAGTCAGACGCTTAACCAACTAAGCCACCCAAGTGCCCTTTCTTTTTTTAAAGATTTTCTCTACACCCAATGTGGGGCTCATACTCACAACCCTGAGATCAAGAGTCATATGCTTTACTGACTGGGCCAGCCAGGTGCCCCCAGATGAGTTTTCTAAATTTACATTATGCCTTGTCTTATACCCATAAGCCTGTGAGTTCCTTTTATTCAAAGGAACAGATATTTCAAAAACAAAAACAAAAACAAAACCAAGTGCAAGAATGATCAGGAACTATTAGCAGTTTAGCTAGTATGTAGTGGCCCTCATACCCAGGGCACACAGATGATGGGCCTGAAAAATGGACAGAGGCTAGATGATTAAAGCCTCAGAAGATCAAGTTCAGTAGTTTGGATTTTATCCTGCATGTAGTCATCGACGAGTTTTCAGTAGGGAAATAATGTGACAGATATTTATTCAGTAAGTGAAATAATAAATGTATTAGGGAAAAGTTTCTTAACACAGTGACTTTGAGAGTGTGTCAACATTTACTACTCATTAACCAGGGGATTAGCAAATCAATAATATGATGTGCCAGTTTGAAGTGACTGAGAAACAAGTTTATATTTCCCACTTAGGGGAAGGGACCTTTATATGAGTAGCTAAACTGCCTCATATAATACTGCTTATTTTTAGAGCAGTGAAAAACATAGAGGTACATCAGTCAGAACCATATTCACAGAGTTGTCCCACGTGAAGTACAGAAATAACAAGTAATATACCTGAGATACACAGGGTTAGCAAATTGATGCTATCAGTCAGGCATTTCAAACAACCGATTTTATCCCCTGACAAGGAGCCAGTTAGCACTGAGGCCCAGAGGTCTGCTTTTTCTCAAGCTGTTCTTAATAAATTTCCTCAGGACACAATTACAGATCCTAAACACCCAGTACGCTTCATTTTCAGTTTGGAGATAATTTTCCCCCCTCAAATGGAAAATGAAAGCAAGCTAACTTCATGAAAGATTGCAAGGGGGAAACATAGCTGTTTCAGAGCCTCCTAGCAGCCCTATTGGCAGTGGGGCCTTCCTTGAGACCCAAATAATCAAAATTGAAAGTTTCTTGAATCATCTTATACAAAGAGAGTAAGGTGGCTACAAAAAGGGTTTGAAAGAGACTTTTTTTTACTAAAGCTTAATTTTTACTTCTTTATAACTTGGATAAATCTTACTAGATAACCAGTATGTAAATATTAAGTAGGTAAAAGCTCATGGCAATATCCCAGAGTCTTTTTTAAAAAATATTTTATTTATTTGTTTTGAGAGAGAGAGAGAATACACACACACACAAGCAGAGAAGGGGCAGAGGAAGAGGGAGGGGGAGAGAGAGACTCCCAAGCAGCCTCCATATTGTCAGTGCAGAGCCCTATATGGGGCTTGAACTCAGTCTGTGAGATCATGACCTGAGCTGAGATCAAGAGTTGGATACCTAACTGAGTCACCCAGGCACCCCTCTATCCCAGAGTCTTTACTGCTGAGATTTTGGAAAACGTTAGGTTGCTAGGTTAATTTCCTATTCATTCAGTCTTCTGAATGACTAGTCCTTCTTCTTAAGGACCCTTAAAAAGAGAGTCCACCTACCGGAGAGACAACTATAAAAGAAGGATGTGGTTTAAAGTGCTTGTCTTCCTTACTGACAAGCCAGAGAGGTGGAAGGAACAGCCGCATCTCATCTCAATCATCTGCTTGCCATTCCTAAAGCAGGCTTGTCTTAAGGTTTTTCAGAGAGAATAGATATCTAGTTGGTTCCTCAAAAAAGGTGTTGTAATTATGCTAGGAAACCCACTTTAAAGTAAATCAATCATTACTTATTGCTGACAGTTTTTCCTGATGTACAACATGACTTCCTGCAATTGAAATCTTAGCTGCTTCCCTCTAGTCTAATTCTAGGTGAAATCACAGGCTCTATGTGGTCTGTGACCTGACAGACCTACTGAGACAGAGAAAACAGAAACCTGGCAGGATCTGACTCATCCCACAAACCTGGGCTCATTAACATCTAGAAAATTAAAATACAACATAACTATCATGAAGTCTTTGTAAAATGGTAGCTGTTGACCTGTTTTCTCTAGGCCTGAACTTTATTCCAGGACATTTTCCCAGTTAAGCTGGGGAAGCTAGGCATTTGCCAGTGATTATTCTCAAACAAGAACTGGATGTGGAAGTTGCATTTTAATTTCCTCATATTCCCCCCCAAAGAGGCCAAGTCTGAGGTGTCCCAAGGTCAGAACTTAAGTGCATTCACTTAAAATAGTTTCAGTGGTTTTGAATTTGCTCAGGAAAGAACAGTCATCTTGAGAGAGGAAAGAAATCCTTGGCTCAACTCCAGCCCAAGTCAGAGGTGCTCAGGACACGGTGACCCCTGTTCATGAGACGCTGCCAGGCAAGAAGTCCAGATCTGGTGATTTACAACATTTAGAAACCTTTCCTGCAACCTCAAAGAAATCTTTTCATGAACGACAATGTACTTAAAATATCAATATTATAACACTTACTCTCGGCTTTGAATACTGCCAAAAGATGATCTGAAATTAATTCTTCCACGGAAGATTCCAGCTTCCTTTCTCCATCAATTATCCAAGGAGTTTGTGGTAGATTCCTGGAATATTTATTATACCTCCCTGCCAAAGAAACATAAGGTAGCCCAGATGGAATGGTATAATTAACACAACAGGATAAAACAACTATATATTGAGCGCAAATATCCTAGGTACCATGATACAAAGCAAGGTTTGCCCTTCAACTAACTTACAGTCTAATCTGGGGAGCCAGCACACAGACACATAAATAATTAAATTAAAAGATTTAGGGTAACAATAGAAGAGATGGCTAAAGACATGGTATAAATCATCAGATGAGCTCTAAAGGAATTACGCAATATATTTATTAATCTGATTGGATGACTGAACAAGTTATATTATGGGACACACCAAGGATCATTATAAAAAAACCCAGCAGCTACTGCTTTTATGCCTGATTAATAATACTTTTAATGCAATACTCGTTGGTGATAATATATTCAAAAGAGTTCAAATATGGGAAATTTTGAAGTTTAATTAAAAACAATAAAACAAAAAACAACTCTGACAGAAAATGATTCACTGCTTTATGAAGAAAGCTGCACTAAGGCAGGTAGCTCTCATTACCACAGGGCAGGGTATTACAGTTAAGACTACGGAGCAATTTCATCTCAGCCATTACTAGGAAATAGATGTCGCTTTCAAAACAAAAACTATCTGCTAGGTTACCTCTTGGGAAGGTCAATGAAACAACTTTTTTTAAACAATTTTTTATTTTTAAGCAGAAGCTCAATCTTCAGTCATTTTGCAGATAATACAATTATTCTTTCAAGTTTGCTTTTATGCTTTCTGTGATTATGTTTTCTCCTGATCAGTTTCAGGTCTCTGCATCTACCCATATTTCTATGGGTATTGGTCACCTCTGATGGAAACTATTAGAACTTAAGAAGTGTCATTTCCCTTTGGCATGGCATTTTAAATAACCAATCTGAGTGGACCTTGAGAATACATATAGAACCTAAAATAAGCTTGACTATCAGTCCTAGTTCTCAAAAGAGTTAATTAATCAGAACCTGGTAACAAAAATAAATAAAAAGGAAACAGAGGAGGAGTGACTTGAGTTTTCAGAAAGGAGAGTAAGTTGATAGTGTAAGTATATTCTAGACTAAATATTTTACCAGCCACAAAAACAGCACCATGAGCACACTCAATTTCAAGAACAGTGCATACAGCCTTTGGTGAGTTTGGAGGACAAGGAAACTGCCTGCAAAACAAAATAAATTTTACAGCTACTATTTTCCAGAAAAGATATTGAACCACATAACTAGGATGAATCAGCATTGTCTGAGACACACGGAACCCGAGTCTCTCATGGACTAAGCCACTCCCTAACTCTAAGTTTCAACATCATAAGGATCGTATAGGCCTCAAGTACGTTTTAACACATGAGACTGACACAAAGTCAGTCAGGGTTCTGCTACTACCTTTCACTCAGCAGGCTGCACGTTCCCAGATGATAATTTCTAACAGCCTTGAGATCTGACAGAAAAACCCATATTTATGAAGCAGAAGCCCCTCCAGGTTCTTTAGCCATTTTGCTATATTCATGAACACTTGGTGCCGGCTTAACAAATCCCTAATCATTTGGGTAAAACTGATAATCCCACCTGTGGGGAGGGTCTCCACCAGTTTTCTCTCTTTCTCTTTCTCATTCCACCTATGACCTCGGGAATTAGATCACAGGGCCAGAAAAAGTGGAATGTGGCAGACTTTGCCCTTTAAATTAAGAAACTTCAATCTGCGGACAGACAGGAAAGAGCAATACAGGGCTTTATTTTCTGTCTACCATCTGGGAACTTCCAAAGCCCTGGATTGGAGTCTATGTGTAAATGCCTTGATGTAGACTGACTCCAAACGCTTGGCTTGAAAATTTCATACAGTTTCCTAAGATGTCTTAACAAAAAAAGTCACTTAGAATCTCAGGAACCATTGCTTGTAAAGAGAGGCTGACTTTACTTTCTAAAATTTAATGTAAGTATTTCCATTTTCTGAGACTCACTTTTAGTTAATAAAATATTTAAAACCTTCCTCATAACTTTATTGTTTGAAATTTATTCAAGGATATCCTGGAAAGATAACCACGATAATATTTTATTAAATAAAATGAATACAATGAGAATGAAAATATAAGGTTTATTGTATTTCAGCATATTTTAACAAGTGAAGGGCCTTTTTCTCCCTCTTCTGCAGATGGACAATACTCAAAATGCAGGATGAGGGATGTAATGGGACCAGCTCTGGGCTGGAGAGGCAGGAGCCCAGGCTTTAAGCCTGCTCTATTATCCAGGTGAAATCTTAGGCAAGTCAACTCCCTCAACATCCTCTTTTAAAGATAAAGAAGTTAGATTTGATTCATAAATTCAAATACCAGTTCAATAAACAATTAGTGAACTCCAGTACATGCCAGGTACTGAGCCAGAGATTTGGGGATATAATAATGACTAAGATACAATCATCGTCCCTGAAATATATCCAGTGTTGTTTTAGAGACTGGATGTTAGATTATCTCTAACATTCTCTTTATTCTAAAATTCCATGATGCCGCCATGTTTCTATACTTCTACTCACTTGCGGAAATCCTCTTCTTTTATCTTATTCAACGCTTTCATAACTGCCATTCTAGTGAACACTGACTATATAAGGTAAAATGAAAAGAAAAGACATTTTATCACTGAGACAAGAAAACATCAGAGGTAAAACACAGAACACTGTTGGAGAAATTACATCATTTTAAAGGAGAGAAATACTTAATAGCTTCAAGAAGGTAAAACATAAGCATTCATACCATCAGTTCTCCCCACAACCCTTCTTTTAAATCTAGTAGATCTAGCAGAACAATTTGGCAGTTGGTTGCCAGGCTAAGAGGTAAAGAGAGCCAACTAGCCCATCCTGGCATCTAACAACTCAACATTACTCGCCAGCCACAAGGAAAGAAAACAAATCCATTGTAACAGAAGGGCATCTACAACAAATGTCCCACTATGGGTTTTTTTAAATAAGAGGAGTCAAACCGTATGGTAGATACACTAGAACAAATTAGCATATATATTCATGGCTTACTATGATAAGTCACAATGTTCTCTTCTGTTTTGTAAAATTATGCTTGACTAAAAAGAGGCACAAAGTATGCCTCTCAAGAGTTTATCATCAAATGAATGATTTTCTAAATCATATTTTGGAAAACCCCAAAGTATAGGGTTAAAACTGAAAATTAAGTGCCTATTTGTTAGGATATGAAATCTTAAGCATAAAAGAATCTCAAAAGGTCATTTAATTTACTCTCAGCAATTAGATGGGAAAATGGCCAAATGGTATGGTATCTGTGACGCTTTGACAACAATTTCCTTGTTCTACAATTCGGTGCTAGTACCTATATATTTCCTCAAAGATAACAAACAATAAAATGAGATCTTCAATATAAACATGGCTACAGGTCATTCGGGCAGGGCTTTCCAACTGGTATGGCAAAGCAATGAGCTACAGTTGTGCCAAGACATGGAGCCCTTGAATTCACAAGGGCCAAAAACCCCTGCTTCCAAATTAGAGCAACTTGTTAACCTCAGGGTGCTGAACAAACATGGTAATGTTCTACGTGTATCATGATGTGAGAAAGATGGGAAGCAGTGCTTTAGACTTTCTTTGCATTTGTAATTATTTCTGCATAGGGAATTTGACAAATCGTGCCAACTCTGTCTCCTATCCCTCAACTCCTCCTCTCCCCCGCTACCCCCTGGTTCCAAAAGGCTCAGCAACCAGTCAAAGCAAGAGTAAAGACTAACAGATGTATCTTTGGCAATAAACTTACATTCTTTTTTTTCTTTTCTTTTTTTCTTTTAGACCATGTGCATGCATGCATGTGAGAAGGGGAGGGGCAGAGGGAGGGAGAAAGAGAGAACCCCAAGTGGGATTCACATAGTCAGTGTAGAGCTCGTGGAGTTTGAATGCACAAACCTTGAGATTAGGACTTGAGCCAAAATCTAGAGTCAGACACTTAACCAACTAAGCCACCCAGGCACCCCAGAAGAGAGAATCTTAAGCAGGCTCTATGCTCAGTTTGGAGCCCGATGTGGGGTTTGATCCCACGGCCCTGGGACCATGACCTAAGCCAAAGTCAAGAATCAGACGCTTAATTGACTGAACCACCCAGGTGCCCAAAACTTACATTATTTTTAACAACCATACAGTAAAATAGATGTTAGTAAAAGTAATGCCTGAGTATCTACATAAAATCAGCTAAGTATCTGTGGCATGAAAGCTTGCCAATATCATTGTCTTGCCATTCTATCCTGGCATAGCAGAAACTAAAAACACATGCTAACTAATTTGCTCATTGACATGAAAACCAGCTCACATCAAATAAAGGGGAGTTTGTATAAATGCCCATTTGCAAATGTAGCCTGAAATAGGCATATTAATTCAGATTGTCCTAAGTAAAATAATTCATTTTGGATTATATTTCTTAAATGCCAAGTCCTAGAAAATGAGTATTAGACAAAAGTTTGGAATGCTAATCATTAACATGGATTTTCCCCAATGATGTAATTTTGGGAATAAAACCTAAAAGTCGAATTTCCCCAAACGGGTAACAGTAACATGATTGAAACACTGGTTCTAAATTTAACAACACCAGGGAGACAACCCAAACAGTGACACAATTATGAAAATGTTTGTGTTATGACTTCTGAGCTAGAGGCAAAGGTGTTCAGAGTTGAAAAAAATAAAAATAACTGTAGCAAATGGAAATATTTAAAGATACATTGCCAACATTTCTAACGCATATCATTTTGCTGTTACTTGAATATTCAGCTCAGATAAAACTCATTAAAGAATAAAAAGGAGGAATCCTTACCTGTTTGTTTTTGGCTGGCTTGAAGCAATCTGGGCATATCGCACGTCTAAGTAAAATTCAAGTTAATAAAAAAAAAAGTTAATGAGTTTATTTTGGGGTGAATAGCACTCAAATCTATTTTATATAACATCGCTGCTAAACTCAGGCTATCAGGAGCAGACAAAATGAACCTCTATACCAGATCTATTGGTTTAATCTACTAAAACAGGACAAGTTACAAAGAGGACTGTTTCATGAAAACGAAAAGCATTAACAATGTTACACAATTGACATTGTTGTTTACGTAGCAACTTACAGGAAGTGGCAATCCTCAACTGTTTCTGGGTGAGCAAAGATCACACTCACTTCAAACAAGCTCTAAAAATTATAAAGACAGTTTAAAAATGAGCAAAAGGAAACCAACACCTAACCACTTATGAATGGAAATAGAAATTAACTCTCATAGACTGGCTCAGAAAACGAATGAGAAGGAAAACTGGAATACTACTCTTCTCAAGTCAGCTTGTTCACAGGGCAGCTGGAAAGGAAACAATTTTGGTTTTTTTTTTCTTTTTGTGTTTTTCACTTCAAAGCTCAATCATTAGTGATTCTATCAAAAAAGTTTTTAACAAATTTTAAAATAAATTTGTATGATTTTTGTGCATGTATATAAATTCGATGTGAACATGAAAGAGAATTCAGGGAACTGGAAAGAGATAACTGAAAGAATTGTTCCTGTCAATATTATAATTAGAATTATTAGCAAGGCAAAAGCATTTTATTCACATGCTTAAAATCTCTGTACAAGGCTTTGCTTTTTTATTTCTTTTTTGTGTAAGGCTTTATTTTTAAGTGCTCAACCTTCTTAATGGATTTAAATTTTAAAAAAGAAATCTTAGTTTTTTATCACAAAAATGATATATACAAATTATAAAATAATCAAACACAGAATGGATTTTTAATCCCACACCACTGAGGTAGAATGTAGTAATAGTTTGGCGTGTTTCCTTCTAGCTATTTTTATAGTATAAACGTAAATGTATATACTTCTTGAGATATTAAACATATTGGAAAATTTATTTAATTAAAATATCATAGACATCTTTTCAACTCTAGAGACTGTTAGACATTTAAGTTGTTAGATTTTCTGTTATTAAAAAAAAATGCGACAATGAACATCCTTGCATACAAAATAAGCATAATTTCATACTCTATATACATGAATCTCCACAGAAAACAAAATTCCACATTGAGAAAAACAAATGCCATACCATGTAACAATTTAACCTTCTTTACTGAATATTTCTATATTTATTGATTGCATTGGATTGTCAGCAAGCCTATCAGCTACTCTAGAATCACAATAATGAATAGCTAGGGTTTTTTCTCTCTCTCTAATCTACAAAGTAAAATTAAAATTACAAGACATTCCTTTTACTCAAGAAAACTTCACTCATTCTGAATCTATTAGAACACTTGCATCTTTTTGTTTTCTATTTTCTGTTCTCACTGGTTCAACATGTAAAATTACTTATGCTTCAAAACTGAAGTTTGAGGTAAAAATATTTTGCATCAATAACTTCTCTAATTTCCAAAGTACTTTCATTACCTCATTTCCTCTCCGTATATGTGTGAAGTGGTTTTATTCTCTATTCTATCAGTATTCAGTTTAAAGGACAGAGTTTATTCATACTAACAGAGGGAAACAGAGCTATGAATTTTTCTGAATGGTGAAAATTTTTTTAACTATTTAGCTTTAAAAAATGGTTTTGTGATTTTACTTGAGTAGGGGTGTATCTGATATTCAGGGAATTTCCTTCAAGCAAAATGATAAAGCTATGAGGCCATACTATTAAAATCTAATTTAAGGGAAGCTGGAAATATGTCCTGTTTCCACATCTGGAAACCTGTCGAGCTCTTCCCTAAAATTCAATTCATTCTGAAGACTGAGGAAGGGTCTTTTCTGGAATAGGGGAGATGGCTAAATGTTCTGGTTTCAAAGGCAGTGTCTACCTAAAATTCAAAAGGAGGGACTTGAGATACCAACAAGGTAGGATAGTTTGTTTGGATCCATTCTCACTGCAGTTGATTGGTTATATCTGAAAACAAGATGAGCCACAAATAACCACAGTTGAGTATTTAAGTTATATAAATTACTCGTAGTTACTTATGTATTGCTCTGTATCCGTATGTGTCTCTCCAATTAAAACATAAATATATTAAAGGCACAGGTTAATTTCTAATCTTTTAAAGTCAGTTAGGGTACACTATACTTGTTATACATATAAACGTCTTAGATCACAAAGAAGTCTTAAAAAATAAAAACTTTCTCAATTTAAGACTGTTAGAAATATGATAAAAGTTTAAAAATCCTTGATTATTTAAAGAGAAGATTATTTTGACTAATCAAAACTCTGCCATATAATGAAGTAAAACGAGTGAATGAAAATAACAATGCTGATGATCAAATACCTTTCCATCAATGGGAACACCCAGTTCCTCTGAAAACAGGGGATGAGTTATCCACTTGTAGGCTTCTTTTAGCTGAACTATATCATTTCTTCCCAGCGACAGATTCTGCTTTCTGAATAACATAAAAATTAATTCACTGACATGAAAAATTTTACTTTTTCAACTAAAAGCAAAAAATTATGCAATTATTTAAAAATATTTATTAAGTGCCTACTGTGTGCCAGGCACTACTTTACACATTAGATAGAAAGTAGAGAACAAGCAGGCAAAAATTCCTCACCTCATAGAGGAATACTAATCATCTAGTAGACTCAAAAACCAACTTTTTAAAATGGTATACAAGAAAATAAAACAAATAAATAAATAAAAGATAGTTTTTAAGCTTCAAAGACAAATGTATATTAATGACCTTTTCTGAGCTACCATTGCCAGATTTCTGGATTTATACATCAGAAGACAGAAAGGTGTAATAGAAGGGATTGTTTATTGCTCAGAAACAACAAAACTGTGTTTTATGATAACCTCATCCAGACTAAAAATGTTTACATCTACTTTCTCCCTGATAATGGGGCTTAATTTTGGGAAATAATGTAAAAGCTGTATTTTACTGCTAAAGAAGAAACATTAAATCCTAAAATGTCAATGTGCTAAAATGCTTGTCAATTTAATTATCAGATAAATGTCTGAATAAAAATCTGACATTCCCCCCAAATCTACTCATGAGCCAATAAATAGATTTGGGGAAGTCCCAATTATGATTTCTAGCTTTTAGTTTGTATCCTAAAATTGTTATAGAAAGGAACTGAAGTGGGTGCCTGGCTGGCTCAGTCAGTAGAGCATGCGACTCTTGATCTCAGGGTCATGAGTTCAAGCCCCACATTGGGCATGAAAGCTACTTAAAAAATAGAGAGAAAGAGAGAAAGGAAGAAAGAGGGAGGGAGGAAGAAAGAAAAGAAAAGAATTGAAGTGGAAAAGAAAGAAAAACATGGATGGTATGATAGTATTAAAAGTGCTTTGTTATGTTGAGCATATTATGATACCATATCACTAACACATTAATAAGTCCTCTTCACTCAAATTATTAAAACTACAAATCAATCTTATGGTTATATACAGGGCTGCTTTTAACAAAAGAGATGTTAGGGCCAACTTGTGAATCATTTCTTCTAATGTCCAATTTTGACTACTTATATCAAATATTTGTTGTAGTTTAATTCTTGAAGACCAAAAGACACAATTAACTGAAGGTAGAAAACAAAAAATAATTTAGCTAATGGCTAAATTTAACTGATCTAAAAATATGTAAAGATGGCTTTCCTCTAAAAATAAAATTAAGAAATAGTTGACATACCCATTCTATATCCAGTTGAAACTATAACCGATAACACAGAATGCTTTCATACAATTTGGGATTGTGGTTTAACAATAAAATACCCAGATAAACCCTATATCTGACAAATAACCAAATTATTTGTCTACATTTAAGAACTTACTGAAACACCAAGTGTTTGAGCTTCATAAACTGTTCCTAATTTTCTGAATATTAGAAACATTAAGTATTTTAATAGACTATTTGATATTGTATCAACAGTTTAGTGTTACTTGCATAAAATAGCATCACAGTTGAAAAGTAAATAATGTATGAGAACACATTTTAAAAGATAAAAAGTTGAAACAAAAAATACAAGAAGAGAAAACTACTTAAACATTGTTTAGACTCAAGAGAGTACAAAGGGTTGCAGCAAAAACCAATCCTAAATATGGGTTAAAACATTACTCATGTATTTAAGAAAACTTGTATTTTAACCCCTTCATAGTTTTTGAAATTATTTAGATATCTTAGTCATAGTCCAGTTTAAAAAAAAAAATGCAGGTATTTCTACCTTCCAGATTAAAGAGCTAGTAGAAACGGTTAACAGACATCTTGGAAACCTTAACTTTATATATAAGGCAAATAAAATGCCAGATTTCACCTTCTGCCACTTTAATGTCGCTAATAACTTTTTTTTAAGTTTATTTTTTTGAGAGAGCG
This sequence comes from Crocuta crocuta, assembly GCF_008692635.1. Classification (NCBI taxonomy): domain Eukaryota; kingdom Metazoa; phylum Chordata; class Mammalia; order Carnivora; family Hyaenidae; genus Crocuta; species Crocuta crocuta. The sequence goes on along the minus strand of NW_027530368.1, from coordinate 12,802,530 downwards.
AAAGAGGGAGAAAGTTGGGAACGTGGAGGGGTAGAGAGAATCCCAAGCAGGCTCCACGCTACCACCACTGAGCCCGACACAGGGCTTGAGTTCACAAACCATGACATCATGACCTGAGCCAAAATCAAGAGTTGGATGCTTTTAACTAACTAAGCCACCCAGGTGCTCCATAACTTTTTAAAAATGATTTAGGGTAAATGTTTTCACAGAAGTCCTTAACATATGCCTGATGGTCCGTTAGAGGAATTAGTAGTCACTGAGGTAAAATCAGTCCCAATTTAGTACTTAGTAACCATGTTTCCCTCTCTCCTGAGTCAGATAACTACTGACAAGGCTGTCAACTGCAATCACGTTTGCTATAGATACAACATGACAGCCATCCCAGAGTAAAGATGAACCAAAATATCCAAGCACAATTAATTTTTTAATTCCTTGAATCAATTCTTTTTTTTTTTTTTTACAAATAGTTTATTGTCAAATTAGTTTCCACATAACACTCAGTGCTCATCCCCACAAGTGTCCTCCTCCATGCCCATCCCTCCCTCCCCCCTGCATCCATCAGTCCTTAGTTTTTGTCAGCATCCTTGAATCAATTCTTTAATGACAACTCCTCTATAATATTTTGAATGTAGAATAAACTATGGACACTGAGGGAAAAGATAAGTAGTTTATAATTTTTCTGTTTCAGTAACTATATTGAACAGGATTTTTTGAAGAGCTAAGCTTAGTTTAAAATACTTCAATAAAGAATAACAACAGCAGCTCACAACCAATGTAGATGGAAATGGAAACATTTAGAAAATCTTTAGAAAATAGCGTGCTCTGATTGTGCGAAAATAATTTCTCAAACATAGGATCAAATTTTGTTATGCCAGCATCACAAGCATTTGAGACTAATTTAATACAACCTAAATAACTCAAAACCTTTGACAGACATATTGCTATTAGCCTTCTAGAAAAGCATATATAAATAGAAAATAAATCAACAAAAAAGCCAAGTCAATTACTTCTTTTTACAAATCACTTAACCAAGTATAAGATTCTAATAGAGAAATCTATATTCTCTCTGTGCTTTTCTCTCCAGAGTACACAGGAACCTCAGGTAGTCACATGACCCTTTTTATACTGGTATAAAATTTTTAGCTTCAAAATCCAAGAGGGTCTGGAAAATTAAAGATTTTTTTCTTAACTCAGTTGGTAAGCAAACACTGACTTGAACATGTGGGGGCTGTTTAGAGACTTTGTGTATCAAACTTAGTGTGAATATTCATGTTTCACTGCAGAAATATTAATGTGTTTGATTACAAAGTACCACCTCAAACCATGGAGGGGCGGGGTATGTTATATATGCTATTCAACACATTACACTTCTAAAATCTAATAAATTCTAAATTCCAAAACACATTTGGTCCCCAAGGGTTTCAGACAAAGGACTGTGGACCTATGTTTTATATGTTTTATCCATGTATAAACTCAACTGTCTTTCTGCTTTAATTAGGATTTTACCTTGTATCTTTTATAGTATAGTTTTAGAATTTAGTTTCTAAGACCATTATAAAATATATTCTTTTGTAATAGCTCGCTAAACTACATTATATAAGTGCCTTACACATAAATATAAAATATGTATTTACATTCTTGTTAAATCTACAAAAAAAGATCCACTTTAATAGACATTAGTAAGATGCCATGCAAATAAACTAATTAAACAAGGTTGATACTTAATTCATACCATAAAATTTTTTTCTTTTTGTTAATTTCTCTAGGAGCTAGTGAACTTACTCTAAAAAAGGAGGTAGTAGTAGCAAAAGTACTTTAAGAATCAGGTAGCTTAAAATAAATAAACATTAAAAAAAGAATCAGGTAGCTTATATTTAAATGGTAGAAAAAATTCCCTACCTAAATTACTTACCCCATTTCCTGTTTTACCAGCAACCATGCAGCGTGCTGTAGGCAATTTAGTCACACCCAGAAAAAGAGAAAAGGGGAAAAATGTTCATTGAAATGAAGTTCCAATATCATTACTAAAGTGCTTAACTAATTTGCTAATCAAACTCTTTTCAGGGGAGTACTGAGTGTTCAGAAATGTGGCAATGACCTAATCTCATTTAAAATCAGAAATGAGGTAAGATGCCACTTTGCAATGCTGGGTTACCGTGGCCGAGGAATTCAACAGGGGTATCTCCCTCCTCCCTACAGATTTCTATCTCATTAATGAGGTACAAATGTTTAACATAAGTAGCTTACTTTTTTCTTCTTAAATTATCTTACTTTTTCACAGAGGAGGGCCCAAAGTGACAGAGTACATACTATGTCCCCTAAATAGAATTAAAGGCCTCAGTTTTTCATTTTTTTTTAATAGGGCTCCCACATTTTTAACTCCATCTAATTAATGATATCCATATGTAAGTGTACCAACATCTGTAAGTCACTTTGGAATACAACTAAAACTAAGATGGGTGAATGGATAAATTGACGATTAGATATACAATAAAGGAAATATAGAAAAAGAGTCATAATGATAGAATCTAGGTAGGTATATGGGTGTTTGCTGTACAATTCTTTCAACTTTACTGAACATTTAAAAATTCTTGTAACAGGGGTGGCCTGCTGGCTCAGCTGGTGGAGTGTGCGACTTTTAATCTTGGGGTTCTAAGTTTGAGCCCTATCTTGCGTGTAGAGATTACTTAAAAATAAAGCCTTAAAAAATGCTCATAATAAAATGTTAGAGAAAAGATTTGGGAAGAATTAATAAAAAGAGAAAAAGTTGCTAAAATGGAGACAATAACATTCACAGTCATCGTTGTTATAAGGATTAAATTCATGTAAAATGCTTTACACAGTAAGTGTGTGACACTAAGATTTCTCAGTTTGACATTAAGATCCCACAGCTGTCACCTTACAGAAAACTAACAACATGTCCTACCTCGGCATATAGCATTTTGTGAACATGACAGAAGCACACATGTGTAAGTCAATAAAATACCATTATGTAGTCTCTGCATCCACATGTCACAAGAGTGGCCATTCATTATCGCTATTAGAATATTGGGCCTGCCCCGCCCCTACACACACATTGTGGTTCATATGTAGAATCCTGTCCTTTGAAACTTCAAAAGACCAGAGGGACACCAGACACTTTTAGAGACTTAAAATCATTCAGAAATCTTAGGTGAATTACTTTGTTCCGACATGAGCCAACTAGAATAATGACTGGCTGAGTAAGAACTAGAGCTATTCCCAATGCCTAAACATCTCATCAGTACCTTCTGGTTCAGTAGTTTATTTACTTTGCTAGCTCAGTCTAATGCTACTGATGGCACTACAAGTCCCCATCCTTCTTTCCTTCATCTACTCAAGTCCTTTTTCAGAGAATGTGGGCATGGGGTAATACACAAATTACCAGGAGTTCAGAGACCTGGCTTTAGGCATTATTAAATTCTTGGCACTCCTAATGTGTCAAATGAAAGAATTAGACTAAGATGAATGTAATTTAAACTTTTCTGGATGGCTAAACGTCATCATTAATTGGCATTAGTTAGTATACTGTTTTGTAACAGAGGCTATTAAGACTTAAAGGACTTTAAGATCATAGAAAAAAGTGAATAATGGTCTCTCAAAGCTGAAACCTTGCAGTCAATATTGCCCCACCTTTCTTCAGCCTTTGTATTATAAGAGATCAATAAATACTTGTTTTTTCATTCATAAAGGGATATTAATACTCCCCTTCAAGGGACACTGTGGGAATTAAATAAAGTTGCGTATGTAAAGAACCAAGAAAGATTGGTGGCATCTACTAAACAAATAGTGCCTATTACTGTCATTTTTCAATTAAAACTTTAACTGCAATTCACAAATAATAAAATTATTATCCCTTAAAACATTTCCAAATTCCCTTCCCTAACATCCCAAACTGCTCTGCCATAGGTAGTTCTAGAACTTCTCTCATCATGGGTATCTAAGCTATAGAGAACTATCTTGTTCCTTCTTTAAGTGGACTCAAGACTCTTCTGTCCTTTTTCTTTTCTTTCCTTTTCTTTTCTTTTCTTTTTTTTTTTTTTTTTGGGAGAGAAAAAAA
>NW_027530368.1:12776992-12798434 GCF_008692635.1 Crocuta crocuta | reverse complement strand
GAGAGAGAGAGAGAGAGAGAGAGAGAGAGAGAGAGAGAGAGAGAGAGAATCCTAAGAAGGCTCCACACTCAGCATGGAGTTTGATGCAGGGCTCAATCCCATGACCCTGGAATCATGACCTGAGCTGAACTCAAGAACTGGCTGCTCAACCGACTGACCCAGCCAGGCACCCCTCTTCTGTCCTTTTCTAGTGACCTTTTATTCTCTGCTTTTGAAGCAAATCCTGTTTTCTACAGTCACTTTCCGGAGATGCCATCAAATCTGCCACATGTCCTGCCATCCTCTGATTATAAAATAGGGCAGAACTGGAGGTTGCCAAGGGAAACCAGATTACCATGTGTAACATAAAAATTAAATCAAATGTCTTCGGTATCTGAGATTTGCTAAAGGGTTTTTCCTTCCTAATCCTCTGCAGGCTTCCTGCTCGAGCATGCCAACAGGTTGGACAGAACTAATCACACAGCAGGAGCTGGAAGACTGAATCCCAAAGAAGTCAGTGTTGTTCAATTATTCAATTTTTACTACGTGCTAATAATGTCCTGGACCGGCTTCTGTTGAGGAAGAAAAGTACATTTATTTCTCTCTTTCAGGTTGCCAAGGTAATTTTAATAAATGTTCTATTCCTTAGTTAGTGGGGAAAAAAAATCATTCTCTAGAGGAAGCAATTTAATTCTTTCTCCCCAACAGAAGCAATGGCATTAAAGTTATCAAGTTTAATCAAATTTGGTACCAAAGGCAGCATATCATCTCCAGAAAATTCAGGAACCACACAACTTAATCCTGGACTCTGCTTTAACTGTATTACAGAATTCTAGGCAAGTACTAAATGAAGCAGCAGAATAACATGCTTGCTAATGTGCTTCTGTACTCTGGTAACACACACACACACACACACACACACACACACACACACACACACACATCATGGAAAATCTATGCCTAGGAATGGCTTTTGAGCTTAGGGTTCTGAGCTGGGGGTTCATCTAGCACCAGAGGGTAACAGTAGGGCCAAACTGACACTGATTTAAGTATAAGTGGCAGGTGGGACGGACAGAGAGAAAAAGAGGCATTAAAAATGGCATGGTGGGGAGCTACAATTCAGTAAAGCTGGTGCTTAGGTTATATATAATGTGTGCATAAATGTGAGTAGGGATTCAACAACTGGAGGTGAAACTGGAAAGGTCAGCATGTTTTAAGTGCCATGTGAGGGCACGACTCTAAAGAATGAAATCATAACAGAAGAAGTACCACATTTACGTATATATAAAATCCCATGGCGGTGTGCTCAATGAACATGCTAAAGAACGAACAATATTTGATCTTCTTTAATTCATTAAGTCACAATAACCATCATCTGCACACTATTATTTTTCTTACATGGTACCTTAAGAAAATAAAATAGTTCTTCTACCAAAAGGCCTCATTATCATACATGGGAAAATAGACTATGGGAATGGAGAGGAGTAAGCAGCTTTAAGAGATAATGAAGAGAGACTGGCAGGACTTGGTGACCAACAATGACACTAAGGTTTCTAAATTACCACTAATGGCCTTTTTAAAACTCAAAAAATCTTCTGAATCCTACACATCTTCTGGAGTCATTTATAACACATAATAACAAAGATAATGTATCAAGAGGAAAATGACAATAGTTCTGTGGAAAGCTAGAGGTATTACCCCATTCTCTCTTCTCCCAACACACACACACACACGCATATGCACACGCACATGCACATGCATGCACACATACATTTATATATTCTACCTGCACACAAATAGGCAGCTGGGAATTAGGTTCAACAACGAAGTCAGTAACAATAGTAACTCTTCTTTCCCCTTCCCAGCATACCTGCCTAACCCTTCCTTCTCTACCTCCACATTCCCCAGCTCACTATAGCCATTAGTATCTGCCTCCCCAGGGCCTGCTCCTCAGTTTGTGACAGGTTTGGGATCAGGTGTGATGGCATAAAGAGGAAGGTAAGAGAGGAGGCAGGAGAACACATTCCTATAGCCATTGCGGGGCTCTACCACCTAGCTGAGGTAAAGACTCCTTGCCCATGTCTCCTCACCTCTACCACCTCTCTGCCTCAATCTTATTCTTCTTTTCCCGAGTCTCTGATAGCACATCTATGATGTAATGACTAACAGACCAAGTCTGGATGAATAAAACTTATGTCAACTATGTTTGAAAGCCCACTCATATCCTCTACATTATCTTTCCCTACAGGGTTGAGAAAAAAATGAAGTGGGACATAAACCTTCTCACTCCAGCTCTTCCTACTACTGTTGGCAATACAACCTTTGTATAGCATTAAAAAAACTGAACTTTTTATTTTTGACAAGAGGGGAAAAGCATAGACAAATCAGCAAAGACATAATGCCCCAGAATCTTCAGGGCAAAATTAGGGCATACAGCTCTACTGACCCAGTTCCCAGGAGAATTCTACTCTTAAGTTCTGAATTTTACGAAGGAGAATTTTTCTTGCATTTTCCAACATTCTAGGTGCTGATGTTTGCCTAGCTCTGAAGGACTTATTTAATTGGAAATAACCACCAGAAGAAATTCTATGGAGGTGAGAAGGTAGGGTAGGAATGGAGGTGGGAAGAGGGATCAGAACAGACAGAAGAGTTGCAAAGAATGAATGGTTCTGAGATAGACATACAGACAGATATCACTCACATGGAATCTAAAAAAGAACCACAAAACCATATGAATAAACAAAAAGCAGAATCAGACCTATAAATACAGAAGACAAACTGGTGGTTGCCAGAGGGGAGGAGGATGAGGGACTGGTAAAATGGATAAAGAGGAGTGGGAGATACAGCTTTCCAGTTATGGAACGAACAAGTCACGAGAATAAAAAGCACAGCATAAAGAACATAGTCAATGATATTGTAACAGTGATATATAGCAACAGATGGTAGCTACACTTGTGGTAAACACAGCATAATGTATAAACTTTCTAATCACTACATTGCACACCTAAGACTAAAGTGATATTATGTGTCAACTATACTAAAATTTGAAATTTTAATTGAAAAAAAAGACAGATATGGTTCAATCTTGTCCTTTAGCATATATGCTAATGAGAGGATAACATAGCAACTGAATTTTAGATAACTCTGAAGTTATTATCAGTGAAACAAAGCTATCTCAACAATTATCTGTCAGCACCTGGGTGTGGCTAAGGGGATGCAAATATATTTCCTCCTAGAATGTGATTTTAGAGAACTAGCATCCTCACTGAAATAGCAGTTAACAAAATGAACTTGTAGATTCAAGAGACTTCAGTGTATCAAATGTAGCTCAATTTCAAGACATAAATACAATTTTACCTCAAAATTACTACCAAGAAAAACAGCTTTTAATACTAAATGTTAAGTTTTAGAATACCAGAGAGATAAAATGATTGTTAATTGCTGAGAATCTATTAATTGTTGAAAAACGTCTCTTCAATAAATAACTCAAGAACTCTATGAAGAGAACTATTTAAAAATTATTCCAAGTTATCACACAAAAATTATAAGACTGAAATCATTCTGTGTTGAACCTGATTTGCACTAGATATATTCTTAGGGATAAGCATTGGATTTTAAAAATTTAGGAGGTGCCTGAGTGGCTCAGTCAGTTAAGAGTCTGACTCCTGATTCGGGCGCAGGTTATGATCTTATGGTTCATGGGATCAAGCCTCAAGTCAGGTTCTGCGTTGACAAAGTGGAGCTTGCTTAGAATTCTCTCTCTCCCGCTGCCTCTGCCCCTCCCCTGCTCATGCTTGCTCTCAAAATAAACCTTAAAATAATCTTTAAAAATTTAGGCTCAATATTTATGCTCAAATAATTTGTTATTATAAAATAAAGACTTATGGCTTCAAGGTGGTGGAAGAAAGCCCTTTCTGTATGCTTCTCCTCTGGAAAATCATCTCAGGTAAGTTGGAGAATGAGAAACAGAAAAAGAAACTCCATCTACAATGAAATGAAAAAAAACCCCTCATCACCCCAAGTCTCCATATATGAAGACAAAAAGGGAATGCAGGAGTGGAAAGTAGGAGAACCTAGGAAGCTGATTTTTAAGTGCTGGCAAAAAGAGATACTTGCCCCTCCAAACCCAACAAAACTGAGGACTGGAGTGTAAGACAACAGAGTGTGAACTGGGCTAACAGGGAAACAGCTAACAGCTTGTATAAGCAATGAACAGATACCCAGGTCCTCTCCCTCACACCAACCAAGAGCAGATTTACACTCCAGGTACCAAACTAGAGGTATCTACACTCAGAAACCCCTGGGCAGAGGACGGCTGGAGCAAGGCCCTGCAAGGAAAACGGGAGTGTTCAGTGAGAGTTTACAGTCTGCATAGAGACCTGTAGCCCCCTCTCCCACCCTGCTGAGGCAGCCAAATCTCTACCTCTTTGGACAGAAGAGTAGAGGATCTGTCATTGGATGAACTAGATGGTTTCTGAAAAGAAAGTGATATGTGGTCTTTCTATGTAAAAAAGTCAGTTAATGACCTGTTTTCCTCCAATAAAACCCAGTCCGCAAGCACCACTATCCTGCTCTCTATAGACATAGCTTTCAATCACTTTTTAAATGCCCTATGCTTAACGATGAATGAACAAAGATTACTTACTCATTTAGAGAAAATCTCCAACATGAAAGGAAGAAAATGAAACAGTAAACACAAAAGAAGACAAAAGTAGAAGGAATAATATATGAATTCCCATGTACCCTTTGAGCCAGCTTCAAGTTACCAACATTTTGCCAATCTAGTTGTATCTATCGCCATTACCTTTTTTTTTGGTAGAGAAGTGGTCTCAAGCTTTTATTCTTATTTTTTATTTTTTTATTAAAAAAATTTTAATGTTTATTTTTGAGACAGAGAGACACAGACAGCAAATAGAGGAGGGGCAGAGAGAGGAGAGAGAGAGAGAGAGAAAGAGAGAGAGAGAAAGAATCCGAAGCAGGCTCCCGGTCTGAGCTGGCAGCACAGAGCCTGACATGGGGCTCGAACCCACAAACCGTGAGATCATGACCTGAGCCAAAGTCTGACGCTTAACCAACTAAGCCACCCAGGCGCCCCATCAAGTTTTTTTTTTTTTTAAAGAAAATCCAAGACAAATCATTTCACTTGTGAATACTGCCCAATGGAAACATTTTTAAAAGTGATATTCTTTACTACCAACTAAACTTATAACTGAAACATTTTAGACATTGATTTCAAAATACATGAGGGAGTACATAGTATCTCAAACTTCTTTCGGGGCAGAAGGGCATATAAGCAAAAACGTTTGAAAACCACTTACTGCACCTGAGAATAAGCAAACAACAGAAATGAAAAAGGGACTAGAACCACATATTTGGAGAAGGTTTCGGGTTTTCCCCTTCATTTTCTTTTATTCTTTTTAAATAACATGTTAGAAAGTACAGAATACACTGTCATTTATTTTGGAACATGATTTTGTCTGTCTCTTTCTCCACTGTATATTCTCTCAACTTCAAAGGCTTTCTGTTTCTTCAGCAAAGAAAAAAGTAGGAGGGACCCTGGGAGCGGGGGGAGCAGGTAGGGGAGAACATAGGACCTCCTTCTTCCTACTCCCCATTTCTTCCTTTTAATCTGACCTTTGGACAGACATAAACTGCACTGCTGCTGCTGCGGACTTGGGCAAGATGTGCTGAATATGGTCCAGAGTGACCACAGCCAATGACAAGTAACTGCTGTATGTCCACGTGTGTTAGGCATATATTAGTAAACAAAACAGACATAAGCCCTTGCCTTTGTAAAACTGATGGCTGAGAATCATAAGACAAGCAAAACAAACAAAGAAATCACACACTATTTTATGTGATGAATGCAATGCAAAGTGATAAAGACAGTGGAGAAAAGTGAAAGAGGAATAGGGAATGGAAGAAGCAATCTGCAATTTCAATTAGGGTAGTCAGGGAAAGCCTCACTGTGAAGGCAACATTTGAGAAAAGATATGAAAGCGGTGAGGGAATAAGCCATGAATATATCTGAGGAAGAAACCTTTCATGAAGAAGTAACAGCAAGCAAAGGCCCTGAGGCAGAAGCTGTGCTTTGTGTGTCCAGTGAATAAGCAGTAAGGCGGCCAATGTGGCTGAACAGTCAAAGAAGGCAGAAACAGATGATGAAGGCAAAGAACTGAGGTGCAGTGCTAGGGCAGGGCTGCTATAGGCCCTTGCAGGCAATTAAAGGACTCTGATTTTACTCTGAGGGAGATGGGTACAATAGGAGAGTGAGCATAGGAAGGACATGAACTGACTTACTTTTTAGACAAACACGGAAACAGAGACAGCTGTTAGGAGGCTATTGTTAAAATCCAGGTAAGTGCTCAACCTGTCTGTGCACCCTCCACCTCAGGATCACGGAAATGATTTTGAGAAGTACAGCTAGGATGGGGCGCCTGGGTGGCTCCATCAGTTGGATGAACGACTTCAGCTCAGGTCATGATTTGTGGGCTAAAAGCCAGCCCAGAGCCTGGGGCCTGTTCCAGATTCTGTGTCTCCCTCTCTCTCTGACCCTCCCCTGCTCATGCTGTTTCTCTCTCTCTCTCAGAAATAAATAAAACATTAAAAATTAAAAAAAAAAAAAAGAAAAAGAAACAAAGAAAGAAAAGTACAGCCAGGAGAATTGGTGTCTTTTCTAGTCTGGGATCTCACTAACTTTTGGTCAACAGTCTTCAGCCCATTTCCTAAAAGAATAAGCTGAAGCTTCACCAGTTTATCACCGTGGTTTTGGACCTGGTGTTGGCCTCTGACTCTATGCCTCACATTGTGCTGGATTCCCTTCCACGAAGGAGCTTCTGGTGCACAGGTAGCAGGAAGGAGGTACTGGGCCCAGGTATTTGTTCCTGCAATAGTCTCCATGGGCATTGGCCTTTAGAGCCAGAGGCTTCTTTTTACTTATTTATTATAAAAATTTTTTTTCCTAACATTTATTCATTTTTTGAGAGGCAGAGAGAAATGGAGTATGAGTGGGGAAGGGGCACAGAGAGAGGGAGACGCAGAATCCGAAGTGGGCTCCAGGCTCTGAGCTGTCAGCACAGAGCCCGACATGGGGCTCAAACTCATGAGCTGTGGACACCATGACCTGAGCCAAAGTTGGACACTCAATGACTGAGCCACCCAGGAGTCAGAGGCTTCTGAACAGTCATTATAGACAGTAAGATCAAATAGTCCAGCTCAGTGAAATTGGAGAAGATAGTGGACTGAGGACAGATGGCTGGTATGCATAGATTGCAGGCCCCCCAAATATAACGTTATAGTGGCCAAAACTCTGTATCGTGAAGCCTTAATCTAGAGATACTTCTGAATTCTTACTTTGGGCACAATATGGGTTTTAAGAAATCCAGCACAACCATCAGAGGATGAGGTTGGCTTATGAGGGCAACTTCCCTGGGGGAGCTTCTCACCCTTCCTTGTGGGACTAGGAAACCCTGTAAACATGGCCTGTGGACAAAATCAGCCACAAGGAAGAACCCAAACACCAACAAGGTCAGTTCTTTCATCTAAGTTAGGGTTCTGCTCACAGTCACACAAGGAGACACAATAAATATGTAAAAACAAAACTGCATGCCCCTAGGTATGTGTACATACTGATGCCATATATATACATATACAGTAGAATGTTCTATTCAAAGATTTCAAGAATTATAGAAGAGTACATGCATCTTCAAAAAAATTACATTGTTAAATCTAGATCAGTGGTTCTCAAACAGTTTAGTTTCAGGGCTCTCTACCTACTTAAAAATTTTTGAAGACCCAAAATAGCTTTGTTTATGCTGCTTATATATATTAATAATGATAATATTAGCACTTAAAACAATGAATTTTTAAAAATATGTATTAATTTACTTTAAATTAATAACAAAAGTCATATCTATTACATGTTAACATAAACATTAAAAATACTGTATTTTTCAGACAAAATAATTTAGTGAGAATAGTGACACTCTGGTACACTTTTGCAATTCTCTTTAATATGTCTTAATAAAAGAACATTGGGTTTTCATATCAGCTTCTACATTCAATTTGCTGCAATGGCACATATCATATAGACTCTAGAAGGAAATTATATATTATTATGAAAATACCTTTGACTCCATGGACCCCTTGCAAGGACCCCTAAGGGCCCCTGGATCACATTATGAAAACTACTTATCTAAATGTAATGGATATTTAAGGAAAATACGAATTACTAAAATTTGACTCAAGAAGAAGGAACAAAAAACGTTCCACCAAATAACTTTCAATACAGAAAATTGAGAAAGTAATAAAGATCTGCTCTTAGTATCCTTTAAAATGGTTTTATAAGTGAAGTCTACAAAAGTTCAGGAAACAAAAACAGATTATTCCTTTGTTGTTAAAATTTTCTAAGCACAAAAGATAGAAAAACTGACAATTCCCAACACTTACATAATGTAGCACACAAACCATAATCTAATTAAACACTCTAATTGCATAATTTAATATCTAACCCAAAGATAGCATATAAATAGATAATATTTGTAAAATGAATTATATTGTACTTATTCATATGTAAAAGTGCTATTTTTAGGGGTGCCTGGATGGCTCAGTCGGTTAAGCATCCTACTCTTATTTCCACTCAGGTCATGCATAGTCTCACGGTTCATGGGTTCAAGCCCTGCATCAGGCTCTGCACTGATGACCCGGAGCCTGCTTGGGATCGTCTCTCTCCCTCTCTCTCTGCCCCTACCCCACTCACACTCTCTCTCTCTAAAAATAAAATAAACTTTAAAATGGTGCTATTTCTAGAAACATTTAATGTATGTAACTGTACAAAGTGAAAGAAATGTATACTGTGATGAACACAACTATCACTGAAATAACATTAAAAAGATGCAACAAATTTTCATTTAAAAAGTAAACAATACGCCAGTCCTCTTTACATATACATACATACATGTATATATGTAAAAATCTTGGGGCACCCGTGTGGCTCAGTCAGTTAAGTGACCAGCTTAGGCTCAGGTCATAATCTCACAGTCTGTGAGTTTGAGTCCCACGTCGGGCTCTGTGCTGACAGCTCAGAGCCTGAAGCCTGCTTCAGATTCTGTGTCTCCCTCTCTCTCTGCCCCTCCCCTGCTCATGCTCTGTCTCTCTCTCCCTCTCAAAAATTAAATAAACATTAAAAATTTTTTAAAAATCTTAATAAAATACTAATAACTCAAATTTTTATTAAAATAAGACAAATAGTTCAGGAAAACAAAAGTTTAACACAAGAAAATCTATTCAATTATTTGACTACAATAGTTAAAAAGAGAAAAATATAGGGGCGCCTGGGTGGCTTAGTCGGTTAAGCGTCCGACTTTCGCTTAGGTCATGATCTCGCGGTTCGTGGGTTCGAGCCCCGCGTCGGGCTCTGTGCTGACTGTCAGCTCAGGGCCTGGAGCCTGTTTCAGTCTGTGACTCCCCCTCTCTCTGACCCTCCCCTGCTCACGCTGTCTCTCTCTCTCTCTCTCATAGAAATAAATAAAACATTAAAAAAAAAAAGAGAGAGAAAAATATAATGATTATCAATATCCATTTCTGATCTGAAAAGCTTACTAAACTTGGAGGCGCCTGGGTGGCTCAGTTGGTTAAGCACCTGACTTTGGCTCAGGTCATGATCTCACAGTTTGTGACTGTCAGCACAGATGGTCTCTCCCTCTCTCTGCCCCTCCCCCTACCTGTCTCAAGTAAATAAACATTTAAAAAAACTTACTAAACTTGGAATAGAAGCAAACTTCCTTAAACAAAAAGTATCTATCAGAAAAGAGTTAACATACACTTAATATTAAAATTTTAGAAATATCCCCATTATTGAGAGTCAAGGCAATATATAATTTAACAAAAATTACTAGACATACAAAGAAACAACAGAGTGACTTATTTTTAAGAAAGCAGCAGTCAGGAGAAACTGACTCTGCGTGGGCCAAGAAATTCAATTTAGCAGAAAGAGCTCGCAGAATTGAAAGAAGTCAGAGAAAACAACATGTTGCATAAAAAGGAACAACATTATAATTAATCAAAGGCTTCTCATCAGAAAAAAACAAATAACAAAAGATACTAGAACAACATATTCGAAGTGCTGAAAGGAAAAAATTTTGACAACCAAATATTCTATATCCAGTGAAACTATACTATAAAATTGAAGGAGAAATAAAGACTTTTCTGATTAGCAAAAACTCAAGAGGATTCATCACCAGTACATCAACATTAAAAACAAAAACAAAAACCTTAAGCTCTTTAGACGGAAGGGAAATGACACCAGATGGCAACTTGGATCAACAAGTAAGAATGAAAAACACTAGGAACGGTAAATTTGTAGGTAAACATAATAGGTATGTATAGTGTTTTCTTCTCTTAAAAAAGACATACGACTGTTGAAGGCAAATGTTGTTAACACTGCATTGCTGGGTTAAAGGTATATAAATGTAACAGATATACAACAATTGTACTAAGGACAATAAAAAGAAATATAATATTTTAAGGTTACTTACTATATCTTACCTGATTAAGATAAAGATGCTTATTATAGCCCCTAGAGCAAGGGTTGGACAAATGTTTCTGGAAAGGGCGACATAGTACACATCATAGTACACATCTGGTTCTGCTGGCCAGAATGTCCTAGCATACCTACTCAACTCTGCTATTGCAGTATGAAAGAAAAGCCTAAAATAAACTAAGCTCCCACTTTAGGAAGATAGAGAAGAGCAAATTAAAGCCAAAAAAAGTAGAAGGAAGGAAATAATAAAGATCAGAGGTCAATGAAATACAAAATAAATACATAGAAAGAGTAAATCAAGGGGCGCCTGGGTGGCTCAGTCAGTTAAGCCTCCGAATCTTGATTTCAGCTCAGGTCATGATCATGATACTGAGCCCCATATCAGGCTCCACCTGCTTAGAATTCTCTCTCTTTCTGCCCCTCCCCTGCTTGTGTGCACACACTCTCTCTCAAAATAAATAAATAAACAAACATTAAAAAGGAAAGGAAGTGGGGCGCCTGGGTGGCTTAGTCGGTTAAGCGTCCGACTTTCGCTTAGGTCATGACCTTGCGGTTCATGGGTTCAGGCCCCGCATCGGGCTCTGTGCTGACAGCCAGCTCAGAGCCTGGAGCCTGTTTCAGAGTCTGTGTCTCCCTCTCTCTCTCTGACCCTCCCTGCTCACAGTGTCTGTCTCNAAAAAAAAAAAAAAAAAAAAAAAAAAAAAAAAGGGAAGTAAATCAATGAAACCAAATACTGGTTCTTTGAAAAGGTCAATCATATTGATAAATATCTAGCTGGACTGATCACAGAAAAGAAAAAAAGAGACATAAATTACCTTTATTAGGGAATAAAATATTAATCCATTAAAGAAATATTATGAAAAACTTTATGTCAATATATCTGACAACTTAGATGAAACAAATTCCTTCAAAGATACAAATAAATTACCAAAACTGACAGAAGAAACAATAAGAAACTGAATGGATCAATATCAACTAAAGAAACTGAATTTGTAATAAATATGATCATGTTGTAAAATAACCTAAGGAATCTCCAACAAAACTATTACAACTACAAAAAAAAAAAAGTTAGGCAGGATTGCAGGCTACAAGAACCAACTGTATTTCTATAGACCAGCAATGAAAAAATTTTAAATGCAATAAAAATATAATTCCACTTATAATACCACCCAAAACAATGAAATTCTTAGGGATAAACTTTTTAAACATGTGTAAAATCTGTACACTGAAAACTATAAAGCATTGCTAAAAGAAATTAAAGAGCAAAATCACGTTCACAGATTGGAAAATGCAATACTATCCAGATGCCAATTCTTATCAAGTTTATAAATTCAATGTAATCCCAGTCAAAATTTAAGGCAAATTAGGGGCGCCTGTGTGGCTTAGTCGGTTAAGCGTCCGACTTTCGCTTAGGTCATGATCTCGCGGTTCGTGGGTTCGAGCCCCGCGTCAGGCTCTGTGCTGACTGCCAGCTCAGAGCCTGGAGCCTGTTTCAGTCTGTGACTCCCTCTCTCTCTGACCTTCCCCTGCTCACGCTGTCTCTCTCTCTCTCTCTCTCCTAGAAATAAATAAAACATTTTAAAAAAAAATTTAAGGCAAATTAATAAAAAATAAGTTGACAGGTAGATTCTAAAATGTGTATGGAAATGCAAAGGACCTATAACCACCAAAGCAAATTTTAAAGAGAACAAAGCTCAAAGATGCTGGTTTTTTTTTTTAATTTTTTTTTTTTAATGTTTTATTTATTTTTTTTAGGAGAGAGAGAGAGAGAGACAGCGTGAGCAGGGGAGGGTCAGAGAGAGAGGGAGTCACAGGCTGAAACAGGCTCCAGGCTCTGAGCTGGCAGTCAGCACAGAGCCTGACGCGGGGCTCGAACCCACGAACTGCGAGATCATGACCCAAGCGAAAGTCGGACGCTTAACCGACTAAGCCACCCAGGCGCCCCTCAAAGATGCTGTTTTTAAAACATACTATAATGCTAGAGTAATCAAGACAGTGCAGTATTGATGTATGATCCACTGATGATATACCAATGGAAAAAAAACACACAAATATATATACACATATATGGTCAGTTTATTTTCTACAAAGTTTGCAAGGAAATCAATGGGGAAACAGAAAAACAAACATCAACATTTACCTCACAGTATATTTAAAAAATTAACTCAGAACGGATCAGAGATATAAACAATAAATGCTAAAAGGAAGAAAATTTTTATTTTATTTATTATTTATTTTAAATTTTAGAGAGAGAGAGAGCATGAGCAAGGGGATGAGCAGAGGGAGAGGGGGAGAAGGAGAGAGAGAAAGAGAGAGAGAGAGAGAGAGACAGAGAGAGAGAGAGAGAATCCCAAGCAGGCCTCCATACTCAGCATAGAACCTGACATGGGGCTTGATCCCACAATCCTGGGATCATAACCCGAGCTGAAATCAAGAGTCAGATGCTCAACCAATTGAGCCACTCCAGCACCCCTGAAAACTTTTATAATAAAACATAGGAGAAGATCTTTGTAAACTTGCAGTATACAAAAATTTGTTAGCTAGGGCACAAATAGCATGAACCATATGAATAAAAAGCTGGAGAATTGGACTTTATCAAAAGTAGGAAGTTGTCTTCTTTGACAGATATCATTAAGAAAATTATAGAACCCACAACATGTGAGATAATATTTGCAACACATATATACATAATAAGGATATGGATCTGGACTATATTAAGAACTGTTACAACTCAACGAAAAGTTGACAACCCAAATTTTTTAAATGGGCAAAAGATTTGACAAAGTCAAATGTGTAGAGACTTCACAAAGATATATGAATGGCAAGTAAGTACATGAAAAGATGCTCACCATTATTAGTCATTAGGAAAATAAATATACAATCTCTACACACCCATTAGAATGGCTCAAATTAAAGAAAGTGACGATACCAAGTGCTGCCAAGAATGTGAAGCAACTACAATGCTCACATACTGCTCGTGGATTATAAACATAAACTGGTAAATCTACTTCGGAAAATTGTATGGCAGCTCCTCATAAGGTTAAACACGTATCTACCGTATGACTAAGATATTCCACTCTAACATATTTACCCAAGAAAAATGAAAACAAATATGCACACAAATAATTATACATAAAAGTCTGTATACACCAGCTTTATTCATAATAGCCAAAAACTGGAATGCATGAATGTGCAGATGTGTAGGAATGTTAGCCGTGGCTGATTAATACTTTAAGACAGTTAATATTGTTAGGCTTAACTGGCTTCAGGTGGATAAAGCAACACTGTTTTTTCTTTATGTTTATTTATTTTTGAGAGAGAGAGAGAGAGGCACAGAGTGTGGGCAGGGGAGGGGCAGAGAAAGAGAGACACAGAATCTGAAGCAGGCTCCAAGCTCCAAGGTGTCAGCACAGAGCCTGATGCGGGGCTCAAACTCACAAATCATAGTTCATGACCTGAGCCAAAGTCAAGAGTCGGTTGCTCAACTGACTGAGCCACCCAGGCGCTCCCGCCTCCTTCTTTTAAAAAAGCAACAATCGTTTTAATATCATTTTGAGTAAGAACACAGATTGCTATATACAAATAGTGTGATGATAGCTCCTAGGTAGAGTGTTAATGTTTAAATGGCTTTATTGTTTTCTATTAATGGGTGGATACAGATTAGTTTTCACCTGCTGCAACTGTACTTGAATGAAGTAGGTCTGAGACAGGTGTAGGGCAGTATATGGCTCAGGGTGAAGGCCAAAATGGGCAAATTTGCCAGATGCAGCTAAGAAAGTCCAATTAATAATTGATTAACATGGTTAAAGTTGAGTTTAAAAATTTCTTAAAAATATCATAACTTTAGGGGCGCCTAGGTGGCTCAGTCAGTTAAGCGTCCAACTTCAGCTCAGGTCATGATCTCATAGTTCATGAGTTCGAGCCCCGAGTTGGGCTCTGTGCTGACAGCTCAGAGCCTGGAGCCTGCTTCAGATTCTGTGTCTCCCTCTTTATCTCTCCTACCCCCACTTGCACTCTGTCTCTCAAAAATGAATAAACGCTAAATAATGTTTAATTAAGAAAAAAAAAAAGAAATCTCATGACTTTAGGTTGAATAGCAATCATGCTATTGCTATAATAAATCCAATATCTCCGATGCAGTTATATAGAATCATTTAAAGGGCAACAGTGTTTGCCATTTTATTATCTGATTAGCAGAAATGACATAATTCCTACTCCTTCTTATCTGATGAAAAGTTGGAAGGGGTTGTTGGCAGTAACTAAGATTAGAATAGTGATAAGGAATATAGGAATTCAAATAAAAATTTGAATGATATTGGGATCTGAATGTATACACCATATTGAGAATTCTATAATTAACCATGTAACAAAATGTGCTACTAGTAAATATATTATTGAGAAATTATCTGGTTTATTTTTATTTACTTTGAGAGAGAGAGAGCAAGTGGGGGAGCGGCAGAGAGAGAGAGAGGGAGAAGAACCCCAAGTAGGCTCAGCACTGTCAGCACAGAGCCCAAGATGAGGCTTAAACTCATGAACCATGAGTTCATGACCTGAGCCAAAGTCAAGAGTCAACTGCTTAACCAACAGAGCCACCCAGACACCAGAGAAATTACCTGGTTTAAAGCTAAGCAATAGCTTTGGGGTTTGAATGGTTATTCAGTGTCCGTTTGAAATAATTTTGTCTTGGCCCAAAAAACCAAATATTGTGGGATGAAGGTATATGAGATGATAGTTTTTATGCAGTATGGATACAGATTGCTTTTAGAGATCTTAGAAGTGATTGTTATGATTGGTAAAGTTAACATAAATAGTGAAATTAGTATAGAAGAGGTGAATAGATTTATTACCTTTATTTATAAAAAATTATAGCAATTATTTTGGTTCCTGAGATCAATGGATTATTACTTCTATCCACTAAACGCTTGAAAAAGCTGTATTATTATACATGGAGGCATGAATTAATTCTTGCATATTTTCTCAGTAAATAAGAAGTTTTCAGTTTCTAACATTAGATTCACAATCCAATATTTTTATTAACTTATATTTACGATAGATGGATGTCAAAATAATTTGGGGGTTAAATGATATAAATAACAGGGTAGTAAATGTGGGGCTATGAGACCACTTTCTCATGTGAATGATGGTTGAAATTTTTGATATGGTACATGTATTTGCCTCATTTTGTTTTGATTAATATATAATGGGAATACAGGGTAGTAATAACAACGTTAATTCCTGTTAGGATAATGGTAATGTTGTATCATGAAAATGATGATGTAATTACAAATAGTTCTCCAATTAGGCTAATTGTTAGGGGTAAGGCCAAATTGGTAAGGCTCACTAGAAGTTATCATGCTGCTATTAGTAGAAGGATAATCAGTCATCCCTGAGCTAGGATTATAGTTCATTTGGGAATCTGTTCATAATTTGAATATGCTAGGTAAAATAGTGTTGATGTAAGGATGTGGGCACTTATTAGGGCTATAGCTCCTACATAACTTCATGGTGTTTAAATAACAATGGCTATAATTATTAGTGCTATGTGGCTGAGAAAGGAATATCCAACTCGGTGATTTAAAAAAATTTTTAATGTTTTTATTTTATTTTTGAGAGAGAGACAGAGTGTGAGCAGAGGAGGGGCAGAGAGGCAGACACAGGATTCAAAACAGGCTCCAGGCTCTGACCTGCCAGCACAGAGCCGGACACGGGGCTCGAACCCACTAACCATGAGATCATGACCTGAGCTGATGTCAGTGCTCAACTGACTGCAACACCCAGGTGCCTCTGCAAGGAGTGATTTTCAGTCTGTTTTCTGTGGACAGATGGAGCTGGTTATAATTATTCCTCATAAGGATAATGTCACACAAAAAAGGATATACATGTAATTTGTTAGGTTAGTACTGTAACTTGTCATACTCCATAGCCGCCTAGTTTGAGTAGTATGGCTGCAAGCACTCTGGACCTAGCAGCGGAGGGTTTGAAACATGCTTCTGGTAATCAGAGATAGAGGCCAGAGAGAAGTATTTTTACTATAAATGCTGTTATGCATGCTAGTCATAGGAAAATATTACATCAAGAACTAGATACTGTTTCATTTCAGTATTAAATCATTAGAAAGTTTAATGAACCTGTAAGATTTTGGATAAAGATTAGGGCAATGAGAAGTGGGAGTGATCTTACTAGCATATAAAATAAAGTCCTGCTTTTAATCATTCTGTTTGGTTTCCTTAGTGGGTGATGATGATTAGGGTTGGAATTAATGTTGCTTCAAAGAAATATAAAATAAGATTCATTCTGTAGCAGTAAAAGTTGTATTTAAGAATATTTGTAGCATAACTAGTATTGTAATATGTAGTTTTTAAGGAAGGTTGGTGATTCTTTCATCTAGTGATAGATGAAACTGGCTATGGGTATTAGTGGGAATGCCTATGGTTTTACTGGTGGAAGTAGCCAAAACCCATAAATGAACTTAATACCCATTTATAACAGTATAAATAAGCTGCAATATATTCATGCAACAGAAAACTGTATAACAATGAAAATGAACAAATTATAGGTCCACATAACAATATAGATGAATCTCTTAAAAATAATATCAAATGAAAGAAGCCAGACACAAAAGATATATTATGTTATGATTCTATTTTATATAGATCAAAATCAGGTGCATTTAAACTCTAGTTTTAGGGGCAAAGACAAGGGATAACTACTGATGAATATAAAAACAAAACTTATTAAAATGAAAATGAAAATATTTCTATTCTAGAATAGAGGACAGTTCAACTTCAAGGACTCATCATGTAATCTGTGTTTTCTATAAGGCCATTACTTAAGTATGAGAAATGAAAGACTAATCAAACTGAAATAAGACTTTGCCTAAGACATCCAGCAAGTTAACTAACAGACAAACTGTATCGCAAGTTCAGGGGGGAAAAAAGTCTATGTGCTAAACAGATTGTTTATCTGGGAGCACCTGGGTGGCTCAGTCGGTTAAGTGTCTGACTTCAACTCAGGTAATGATCTCATGGTTCATGAGCTGGAGCCCCACAACGAGCTATCTGCTGTCAGCATAGAGTCCACTACAGATCCTCTGTTCCCTCTCTCTCTGCCTACCCCTCATGCTCACTCTCATTCACTCTCTTTCTCAAAACTAAACATTAAAAAAAAAGACACAGGTGGTACATCTTAATCTTAATTGCAAAATAACTCAGGTTACATCATGAATAAAAATGTTATCTAACAGAAGTGTCCTTAACACATACGTGCTTTTATTTTTTTTTAACAAATAGTTTATTGTCAAGTTGGTTTCCATATAACACCCAGTGCTCATCCCCACAAGTGCCCTCCTCCATGCCCATCTCCCCCTCCCCCCCGCCACACCCATCAGTTCTCAGTTTGAATACATAACGTGCTTAAAAAAAATCTTTTGGAATATTAATTTCACATTCATGCCTGGTTACTGATTTACTAAATAGGTTTGGAATGCACGTGCCCAATTCCTTGATAAGTAGAGGATTTCTGTGATGCTTTTAGAACTATGATCCAAAGTCTCACTAAAATCACTATCTCATGGTTTCTTTTTGTTTTAAATGTTTATTTCTTTTTGTTTTGAAAGAGAGGGAGACAGAATCCCAAGCAGGCTGCACATTGTCAGCACAGGGACCCATGCAAGGCTCAAACTCAAAAACTATGAGAATTGAGCCTAAATTGGAGGCTTAACCGACTGAGCCACCCAGGTGCCCCACCATCTCGTGGTTTCTGACATGAATTTATAGTGGTAATACCAAATGAACATCATGTATTTATTATACATCATAACATCCTAGCTTCAGAGAAAATTTAAAGTTTATTTATTTACTTTGACTGAGAGAGAAAGCACGTGTGTGTGTGTGCACACACGCACACACATTGGGGGAGAGAGAGAGAGAGGGAGGGAGGGAGGGAGGGAGGCAGAGAATCCCATGCAGGCTCTGTGCTGTCAGCACAGAGCCCAATGCAGGAGTTGGTCTCACAAACCAGGAGATCATGACTTGAGCAGAGATCAAGAGTCACATGCTTAAATGACTGAGCCACCCAGGTGCCCCGAAGAAAATTTAAATCCTATATATATGAACTGAATTCTGAAAAGATTATGAATCTTAATATAAGCATAAAAGGGCTACCTATGTTGACACCTTTACATCTACTTCATGATTTCATTTCCTTTTGCATGCTTCACGACTACATTTAAATAAAATCCATTTTCTTTTCCCCCACCCAAGTTAGTTCCCCTTACATTATCTCTGCTCAGATACAGCAACATTTAACAATCACCTAAGAGACAAACTGAGATCCCAGCAGAAAAAAAACATCAAGAATTTCAATCATAGCAATACTTCAACAGTTACATGAAGAGCTTTTAAATTACAGTGTAATGAAAGCAATATATGACTCTTTAATTTGCTACATGTATATTATATTTGTGGGGGTTTTTTAAATAAAAAACCTAACCTCTTCTTTCTGCTAGTGCCTGCTCTGAGGACTCTTGTCACGACTGTACAGACTACCATACATCCAGCTAATCTCTGACATGCTAATTGTTAAACCAAAAGATACAAGCAGCAAAAAGGAAGTAGTACTGGAAACTGACAATCCAATGTTCAACTAAAGTCTTTTATATGAGTTTTATAAATGATTAGAGTATACAAATGGGTTCAAAATATTTATAGCATTAAAAAATTGGATAACTATGCGTAATAAAAATAGTGGCGAGGATTTCACNAGGAATGCACTTGTAATGAGCGCTACATGATGAATGGAATTGCTGAATCACTTTTTTTTTGCTCTTGAAACTAACAGACACTATATGTTAACTATACTGGAATTAAAATTAAGAAAAAATAATGGCAAAGAGAAATAGTTTTTCTTACAAAAAAGTTTCTCAGATGAACATTCCCACGAGGGCCTTGAATGGTATGTACTCTAGAAAATGGATTCCATTAGTACTGATCCTGTATTAATATCAATGAAGAAAAACAGAGCAGGTTTTACTTAAAAGGGAAGATGTGTAAAGATAACTTCCAGTATTTTAAGCAGTACAACCTAATTTTTTAAATGTTTATTTTTGAGAGAGTATGGGGAGGGGGCAGAGGATCTGAAGCAAGCTCTGCGCTGACAGCAGGCTCAAACTCATGAACAATTAGATTATGAACTGAGCCCAAATCAAGAGTCAGACGCTTAACCAACTGAGCCACCCAGGCGCCCCAATCTAATTTTTTAAAAAGGAAGCAGGAACACCTGCAGCACTTCCATTAATCAACACCTCTTAACTGACCAACCTAGTCTAAAACTATTTCGTTGATCTTTCCTTTTTCTAAAAGAAAAGAAAGTACTAGTAGTATTTCTTAAGAAAGAGGTTGTTGACAAGTCAGTAATGAAGTTGGATGAGTCTGACTTCAGGGTGGTGCCTGCACCCAGCCCCTCTTTTTGGACATTTGGACTTATGTGTGACTTGGCTGAACACATTACTGGCACGCTCACCTCCAATTATTAAAGGACTGTAACATCATAATTCATCAAGTCACACACACACATACCAATCATCCTAAGATCAAAGGAAACTCAAAAGTAGCTCCTCACACAAATGACTGGAAATTCCTCTATTTTAAGATATCTGCTGTAGTAAAATATTCGATTCAAAACCTCTTTTCCATCTACTCCTGTCATCTGATAACAAAATTTGAACCCAACTGTCATGGGAAAGTCTTTAAAAATGTAATTTTTATTTTATTTTTAAAAACCGTATTTTTAGAAAATCACCAAATACTGGTGATTTATCCTCATTCTTGTTAAAATAGTATGAGGTGTGTGTGTATGTGTGTGTGTTTTCCAAGAATCCTTCCCCTAACTTGGAAGATACTGCATCCTCTGGAGAAACAAAGTACAAGTGAAGGTCAAAACCTACGTTAAGTGTCTCCTATAAACACAGCAACACAATAACCCACTTTGGTAATCTTACCAAAGCATAATTTAGGCAGTAGGGTATAGCAATAATCAAAAGCATAACCCTTAGAGTAGACAGATGAACATTCAAATCCTAGCTCTGTTATTTATTAGTAATATAACTTTGAGTTTCAATTTCATCATCTGTATAATAGGGATAATGATACCATCTGCTTCAAGGGGTTGTGGTGATTAAATCATACATATTACAGATATCAAAAAATATATATCAAATTATATATCAAAGTAACAAACATAATTTGATAGGTTAGAATTAATAAGTCTAAAACCTGGTGGTGACATCAGAAAAAAAGAACAGTTGTCATGACTTCTCTATGTAACAAGAGAAACCCAAATCTGAAATAGGCAGAGCCTAAATTAGAAGTTCCCTTTTTCTGAAAGTCAGTTTACTGGGCCACAAAGTCCTAAAATTAATTTAAAAAAAAAGTTTGATAAGGAACTCAACAGTTGGCAAGTAGCAATGTGATAATATATTTAATTTGATAGGGAAATTGAATTTTAAAGAAAAACAATTTGCTTTATCTTGTATTCCTTATTGTATTTCTTATTTCTTGTAAAATTTAAAGATGCAAAAGTATAACAATTCACTAGAATGGGGGACCATACAAATTAAAACAATAAACTTCAAAATTTAAAGGCTGCCTCATGTTCTTACTGTACTGTACCCTATTACCTCTCAACTACCCACATGGGTTGATAAGCCATAGCAACTCTTCTCTCTTGCTGCCTTCTCCACCTATATTTGGCTAGTTCAAGCCAAGAAAAAAAAAGCTAGGAAGTAGACATATACATACTCAAGTATTTAACCATATGTCTGAAGACCCTGCATTCCTTTTTATTAAATTAATTTATTTTATTTTAGAGACAGAGTATGCATACCTGGGGGGGTGGGGGGGGGGGGGGGGGGGGGAGGGAGGG
>NW_027530368.1:12511456-12776975 GCF_008692635.1 Crocuta crocuta | reverse complement strand
GAGAGAGAGAGAGAGAGAGAGAGAGAGAGAGAGAGAGAATATCTTATGCAGGCTCCATGCTCACCATGGAGCCAACTCAGGGCTAGATCCCATGACCCTGGGATCATGACATGAGATGAAATCAAGAGTCAGATGCTCACACAGCTGAGCCACCCAGGTGCCCTGCCAACTGCATTCTTGATTTCAATATACATATTATTAAGGTGGTGGTCTTTAAAATTAGCCTTGTTTCTAGTCCTGCTTCACCATGGCATCTCATTCCCAGGAATAGAATACGTTCCTCTTTGCTACATGCTGCGATGACCTTGGGAATGGGTTTTGTTTTATATGTTGGGCTCCTCTGTGCCTGCACCCCTAATAATGCATTATTAGGTCTCTTTAATACCTGCTCTGACTCCTGGACAGATGGACTTCTGATTCTTCATCCTAACCAGGACTGGGGTTCTGTATAGAATTTGACTAATTGCATATTACTCAACCTTTCTCCCTTGGAACATGTGTCCCAGCTATATATTGACTAACAGAATCCTGAACCAACTACCATGTCTAGTCCCATGTCCCCCCTAACACAGCACCTTTGACTAGATTCTCATTCTGGTGAGCCCTTGATCCTTATTTATGTTCTTGAATGTATGGCTTAATAAGGTAGTTTTAAAAAGGTAATAGGGGCACCTGGGTGGCTCAGTCGGNGTATGGTCTAAAAAAAAAAAAGGAGCACAAATCAGGGAGGCACCCCAAATTCTAATAAATATGACACATTAGGCAAGCATTGGTTTTCTCCGCTTCAAATGAGGATGAGTGAGATGATTAGTGAAACAGTCCTAATCTTTAAGACTGAAGAACAAATCATCCAACCTATCTTTTTTCTAAATCATAGATATAGGGGATTCATTGACCTGTGAGAGATTAAAAGGTTAGCAACTCCTGGATTCTCCATCAGAGATTCTGAATGGATTTATTTATACTGAGGGTGGGACATGGTCAGAGCTCTGCAAATCACAGCCATATACACATCATCGTTTTTTAGTGAGTACCATAAAAAGCTGGGAGCTTTGTTCTAGTTCACCAATGTCTCCTACAGATCAATAATTCTGTGATTCTAATGATGCAGACCTTCATACACTTACTTGTGCTCACAGGGGCATGCTTTGGGAGTAACTTTTTATAAGAAATAGAGGTTTAAGTTGCTTCATGTCCTCTGAAGGGTTTTTAAAGTTGCAGCCTGTATATCCAAAACATAGCAAGGTTACTATCCCCCCAACCCATCCATGAAGAGTCTACTGAAAGATACTTACGGAGCAGAGCCAGTGATCTCTATAATTGTGCATGTTTTTCAGTGTCTCATGCAGCAACCTTATAAAAACAGGTTCTGCGTGATTTAGTGGACCACACAGGGATTGAAGCAAGTTCTAACCAACTAACCTAATGAAAAAGAGGGTTACAAATTCTGAAAGCTCCTTAGTAAGTCTGGAAAAAGTTTGTTAGTCAAAATGAACCTTCAGTTGCTCTTAAATGGTAGGTGAGAGAGAACACACACTGATTAGGCAAGGTGTTTGTCATGCAAAATAGAATGTGAGAAGTCATGGAACATGAACAAAAAGCTGAAACTACACATGACAAATCAGAGTCAGGTTAATGAATGAACCTGCATACACAATATGAACTTGAAAGCATAGTCTCCGTATTTGAAAAAGTGATTTCAACAAATTTTGTTCTATGATTTCAACATAATTAGAAAAAAACATCGCCCTTTAGAAAACATAAGTGCATCAATCAGTTGGAGGGGGCAGGTTCTGGAATATTCAATTAAGAAAGATCCTAGATTAATAGCCAGAAGTTTAAGAGGCCCTATAAGTACATGCAAATTTTTGAAACGTACATGTTTAGGAAAGGGATTCAATTGCTTTCGTTAGATTCTTAATGAGATGATGATCCCAAATTCGTTATGAACTCATGGATTTAAGTAAATATCCAATCCTTTCAATATCCATTTGTCAGAATTTAAGAAAAAAGACTGTAAATATAAACTGCCACCACAGAAATGGTACTGCTTTTATTTTTGGTTAGTTTTCTAGGGCTATGTATAACTTCTAGTACTTAGTGCAAAGCATGAAGATACTACAGGTATAATCTAGTACTTAGCGCAAAGCATGAAGGTACTACAAGTATAAAAATGAAAGGGTGGGTGGTGCCTGGGCAGCTTAGATGGTTAAGCGTCAGACTTCAGCTCAGGTATGATCTCACAGGTCGTGAGTTCAAGCCCCATGTCAGGCTCTGTGCTGACAGCTCAGAGTCTGGAGCCTGCCTCTATTCTTTGTCTCCCTCTCTCTCTCTGCCCCCGTTTCCTCGCTCATATGCTGTCTCCCTTTCTATCTCAAAAATAAAAAAATAAAACATTAAAAAAATGGAAAGAAAAGTTTTGATTTGACAAATGCAACTCCCAACAAGTTGCATAAGAATCAATAAAGTGAGAAAACAGTTTCTACACACTACTAAAAAACCAAACTGATGGTGCAATATTGCCCTCTACTGGACCACACTAATAAAGATGAACCTAAAAGAACAGGACTTTAAAGCGTTTATTTTTAAAACGACTTAATGGAATGCTTTTTTCCCATAAATGTAAGTTTAGTCTAATATTAGCATAAGTCTAGATCATTCATTCTATAATTTTAGTGTGGCACTAATTTTAATGTGGTGAAGAAGTCTAGAGAACTCAATCATGAATATAAGGTAACAAAAAAATAACTAATGTAATAAATATTTTTCTTAAAACTATATAGGATCTTGGAATTGAAAAAGCTGAACAAAGTTTCTAGTCTAACCATCTATATGGTGTACATTTCCTGTCAAGTAGTTACCCAGCCTTAGCTTAAATATTCTGGTATAGGAAATACACTATCTCTGAAAACAGTCAATCCTGTTCTGGATAATTCCTTATAGCTGAAAATTCTTTCCATCCTGATTTCATCATTGAAACAGAAAACCCCTCAAATATTGAAGAGCAAATTCATCCCACTACTCATACATTCTCCAAATTAAATAACCCGAGTTCCTGCGGCAGTGGCTCCTTGACCAGGTTTCAGATGTGTCCACCGTTCAAAATGCACTCCTCGGTATTTGTTTTCTTTGGCTACTATAACAATTCACTGCAAACAAAGTGATTTAAAGCAGTACGAATTTATTATCTTCTAGTTCTTAACTGTATTATCTTACAGTTAGGTCAGAGGTCTAACACGGGTCTCACTGGGCTACAATAAAGCTGTCAACAGGGTTGACATTCCTTTCTGGAGGATATAGACTAGAAGGATGCATTTCCTTGTCCCTTCTAGCTTCTAGGGGCCACCCATATTCCTTGGTTCCTTTCCACTATCTACAAAGCAAGCAACATTGCATTTGACTGTTATTTTATAATCACATCTTCCTCTGACTCTGACCTCAGCCAAGAAAGGTACTTTTAAGGACACATGTAATTAGGTTGAGCTCACCCAGATAATTCAGAATAATTTCTCCATCTCAGGATCTTTAATCTTAATCACATCCATAAAACCCTCCTCCTTATTTTCCCCATGTAAAGTAAGGTTTCCAGGATTAGGGTGTGGACTATAAAATAATGCCTTTCCATTTGCCCTTGTTCCTCCCAAAGTAGTATGCTCCATCTGAATACGGCAGTCCATGAATGGCCAGCACTGGGCTAAACAGGATGGACCACCACCTTCATCTTTCCAGACACTATACTTTTAATATCTGGACTAAAGTCCAAAGAGGTTATACACATCAATCCCCTAATTCTTACTGGGGAATTAACTATTATTAATTAGTCTTATTAATTAGTCTTATTAACTAAAACACTTACACCTTGTCTATAAACACAGTTTTTAAGTCAGTCCTGCTCTGTCCTTTACTTCGCAGTTGTTTTTCTAAATCCATGTATAAGAACTTATGTTTACTCCTGTTACATTTCAGCTTGTTAGATTTTCCCTATTCTTGAGATCTTTTGGATCTCAATTCTAATACTCAGCCTATCTGCTATATTCTTAAGTCTGTGTCATGCACATCTGTAGTGAGTGCTACCGTTATATCATCACTGGTAGAAATCATGAATGAGATGTCTGAAAAGAACCTTGCAGCAAAGAATCTCTCCGAAGTTGCGTGATTCTTGAATTTCAGTGTGTACTTTAATTGTAGAAGGGCTTCTATGCCCTCTATCTAGAGATTCTGATTTAGGAGGCTTAAGACAAGGTCCGGCAATCTGCTTTCAACACCTTTCTCCAAGCGACTTTCAATCTGCAGAGCACACTTGGAGGAACACTGTCCAGTGTGAAATCAGTTACGAATCAGTTCCGTTTGGGTATGTCCAGCCATGTACAACCCACCCAACTGTCTTCACATTCTGCTCATGTTTCCTGCCACAGGAAGTTATCATGAGAAAAAAACCTGGTCAAATGACTAGCTAAATCCCAGTCACACAGCTGGTACTGTATTTCTATTTCCCTGCTCTACCAGTCCTGCAGGCCTACACAAGGAAGAAATGATGCAGACATAATTTGTTCTTAATGAATCTGTTTGGGGTGTTCACCAAGTTTTCCTTACCCTCAGTGCCCACAATTTACTTTTTAGTTCTTGATCTAGAATACTGCCAGGGGGTTAGGGTCAAGCTCACCAGTTGGTAGTCAACAAAACCATCTTTAGAAAATTGTAGCTGTCCTTATCTGTCTCGTCATCTGGAAAATCTGCTATCTTTTAAGAGCTCTCAAAGATCATGGACAACTGCAAGTTCTTTCTGAATCCATCCTGGATGTCCAGGCCCAAAAACCTGAACTCGATTAGAGTAGCTTCACCATGTGGAGCTCTCACTCTCCCTCACCAATCAATGATCATTTTACTCATTTATGCTGGACATCCTTTTCCTTGATAGAAAGGACAGAAACAAAATAACATTTTCATAAGTTCCATTTTCTCTGTGTC
Organism: Crocuta crocuta; assembly: GCF_008692635.1. Lineage (NCBI taxonomy): Eukaryota > Metazoa > Chordata > Mammalia > Carnivora > Hyaenidae > Crocuta > Crocuta crocuta. Next base: position 12,772,007 of record NW_027530368.1, on the reverse strand, counting down.
ATCCATCACCAATATACCATCAGTTCCAAATAGCAGACCCATTCCCTTTTTCATCTCTTTCTTCTTGTAATCATAATTTAAAGTACCCTAAGTGTTCCTGAGCAGTTCTTGCAAGCTTCTACTCATTAGATTTTATTTTCCAGTTGCTGTTACAGAGCCAAGCCTCCTTCTTACTCTGACTTTTTGCATTACTCTGACTTTACCTTTCCCATATCTTTTTTTTTTTTTGGAAAAGAACTTCAGTTTGGCAAAAATTTTACAATTAGAGTTGGAGGATATATACTTAGGGGCTCACTAGGCTAGCCTTACTACTTTTGAAATGTTCTAAAATAAAAGATCAAATAAATATACATAAATATATAAATACATAGGTTTATATAAATACAGGGAGAAAGAGATGCCCCAATTTCTTCTTCATTGAGATGTATTTTTATCCTTAAACTTTCTTTTATTGGTTGGGATTATTTGGTTTTACTTAAAGTCTGAATTGTACTTTCTCTAAACCTCCCAATCCTTTTATCTTCCAGCCAGATTCCTCTTCCATTTTTCTTTGACTTCCTTTTCTTTGGACTCTTTGACATCTACCTATCAAAAGTGTAGGATAAAAAAAAAGTGTCAGATATATTATTATGCTTGTTTCTCTCTTCCTATCAGGAATATAAATTTTAAAAAGTACTCAAGGGGGCGCTTGAGTGGCTCAGTCGGTTAAGCATCCAACTTCGGCTCAGGTCATGATCTCACAGTTCATGGGTTCAAGCCTTGCACTGGGTTCTGTGCAGGCAGCTCAGAGCCTGGAGCCTGTTTCAGATTCTGTGTCTCCCTCTCTCTCTGCTCCTCCCCTGCTCATGCTCCATCTTTCTCTGTTCCAAAAATAAATAAAAACTATTAAAAAAAAAAAGTACTCAGTTTATTATCAGACTAGATTATTCCTGCCATTATCCTTAAGGACAGTGGTTCTCATGGTGTGGTGCTTTGTAGCAGCACCAACATCACCCAGGAGCTTGTCAGAAACACAAATTCATGGGTCCCATCAAACTACTCATCAGAATCTCTAAGGATGGGGCCTGGGAAACTCTCCAAATGAGTCCTATGCATATTAGAGTTTGGAAACCACTACTTTAGGAGAAGACACTGTTGTAACTCAAAAGCCACCAATGTGCTTTTAACCAAATGTGATTTGCATCAAGTGCCTAGACACTGGGAGTCCCTGATACTACTGTAAGCACTAACCTTTATGACATAAAGGTTATGTAAGCACATAACCTCTTATGTCTGCAACTCATCACCTCTTCCTTTGGCCAATGGTCATACAATACACTTCCATGCCTGTATCTATCCCATCTCTCTCCTTTTATTCTCCTCTGGATGGTGTTCAGTATCCTTCCACTCACAGGATCTCTGATCTCAATGCAGGTATATAATTTCTTGCCATTATCACACCATTATACCTCTTTTAACAAATCTGACTCTCATAAAAAACACATCCTTACTTTGTTACATTCAAGTGGTGAGCCCAAATCCAGAAAGTCATCATCATGGTCATGATATACTTATAAATGATATACATAACATACTACCCTTTATAATCTCAACTTTATCATTCAAATTTCATATGCTGTTATAAAGACTTTGGAGCCTCTAAGTATTACATCCAGTTAGGTTCAAGATTTGTCTTTTGTGACTGCCTGAATATCGCTTCCATTTATTCTGCTTATCATGTCTTACTTGATGTCTAACAGGGTTTTCCAGTTAATCTGCTTGTTTTCCTCCTCTTTAGCACTATTCAGTCTAAAACTATCCCAACCAGAGCAGACAGTTCCTAGGAAAACACACAAAGATATATTCTACCTCTCTGCCCATATTCTCCCAAACTCAGTGCAAGAGGATGGTTATATCAACTGAGAGCTTTTCCACCTAAGCTTTTAAATTAGTGCTTTTATAATGATGATATATAAAAACTATAGCTGTAGCTAGGAGGGACTGCTTGGGCCAAATATAGAAGAATTAATATAAATTTAATACTTTAATTTAAAAAAAACACCTTTACTTGAGCTCATCCCTTCCCTTGGTTCTTTAGTAAGGAGACATATAGGATTACCTTGTTGATAAAAAGTTATTTGCTTTCAAATCAATGTATCTGTGATCATATTTTTTTTCTTTAGAAGTGGAAAACACTGAATCATTCAAATTCACTCAATTGCATATTCCACTCCGAATTATGAGATAACCAGCATCAATCAATTCCACATGTATTAATCTTTATCTTACACGGACAAACAAGTTCTAAGTTTTACAAGATCTAAGTTGAAACACTATAATGTAGAAGAAACATGCTACTAAAGAAGTCACAGAATTTATATTCAAAATGCAAGAATACCCTGAAAATGTGTAATCTGTTTAAATTGGGATATGTAACAAATTAGTTAACTAGTTTAAAAAACAATTTATATCCACTCTAGCGTACATATCATATCTCAACTTCAAAGAAGCAATAAAAGACAGCAATAAAAGAAAGTAACAAAACATAATAATGAAAGAAAATCACAAAATGAACCATAAACACAATTTACTAAAGAAATCTGAATAGTATACTGCACATAATACTGCATACTTTAATAATTAATATTCTTAAGAAAAGAATGGGTAAAAATATATTACTCAATATAAAGGAAAGCAATGAGTCACTGAACACACATGTGGAAATGTATTAATTCTCCAATAACTGGAATAATCACATATTTCTGCTAAATCTCATGGTTAAAATCAGTTATAAAAGGTAAATAAAGGGGCTCCTGAGTACCTCAGTCAGTTGAGCATCCGACTTCGGTTCAAGTCACAAGCTTGCATTTCATGAGTTGGAGCCACACATCAAGCTTGCTCCTGTCAGGGTAAGGCCACTTCAGATCCTCTGTTCCCTCCTCTCTCTGCCCCTCCCCCGCTCATTCTCGCTCACTCAAAAATGAATGTTTTTTAAAAAGTAAATAAAGTTTAAGCAGAATAATTCTGTCTTTTAAAAAGCATTTTCCATTTCTAATATGGAATATAAATACTTCATAAGTATTCAATAACTATTAAATGGATATGTTAAAATGATCACTTAAGTGATAAAAATGGAATACAAATTTTAATGTCAAAAAGAACTTGGTGGTAAGATATATAACCGTACTTAGAAAATATGCTTCTTATTTCTATGTTTATTACTCAAACACTGTAACTTTTTATGAGTCACTTAACTTTCGGAAGTCAGTTTCTCGCTACCAAAACTGGATTCTTAAAATGACCTATCCGTGAAAAACACTTTGACTATTCACTAGAAATGATTTTATGTGCTTATAAACCTCTGTACCTCATCATCATCTCCTTTATTCTATTAGTTCAGTCATCTTGTCATCAATAGATACTACTTAAAAACAATACTCTTTTTTACTTCCCAGCTCTTTACTATTCATCCAGCTTCAACAAGTCAAGTTAATCTTCAGCCTTTTGGAGGCTAATAAACATATAATTTGCTACAACATATTTTGCTCACTCAAGAGAGTGATGGTATAAGATACAATGTTCGGGTGATGCTTTTAGATTCTTAGGGAAAAAACACCTTACAAACATAAATGGATATGTTTAGAACTCGTTGTAAATTGAGATTACAAGGGTCATTCTCCTTATAATTCATTTAACAGTATTAACAAAGATAGTTTTATGTTTTCATGTCAGTTTTGACACACAAAAATGTTACAGTAATGATTACTATTATTTTTTTCACTTAACAAAGGAAAAAGTTAAAATAAACATGAGCCCATTTCTCTCCGTTTTTCCATGGACTCCAGAAAATAAGGAGGTTAATCATAACTGAAATGACCCCACGCCAGGACCATTATAAAATGTATATACATCTGCCCCAAAACATCTCTGAGGTCCTGGTCAAATCTCTTTCTCTGATCACCATGTCTCACACAGATCTAAAGCTTAATGAATACCTGCTAATAGAATGAGGACCTTTAAAAAAAAAACAAAAACAGTCCTTTTAATGGCATAAGGAACACTGTGTTCTTCATGAAGTTCTTCAAAAAGTGACTTAAACTAGTCACTTCACATATTGAAAATGAGAGAAATTCTCTGAAATCTCTACCTTTCAATTCCTTTAGAGGACTCCTGGCCTTTGGGATGTTTTTCATGTTCAAAGGCGCTAGGCTTTTATTATATAACTTTCCGCAGAAGACTGAACCATGTGATATTCTCAGCCCTGCTGACACAATAAATATTAAAAACTAAAAAAAATAAATAAGAGACAGTCCTATTATAAACTAAAATAATAATTCCTTTTTTAAATCCATTCATTCAACATTATTAAGCAGCTATAATAATGCCATGCTTTCAATCATCAATTATTCAATAAGCCCATAAAAAGTAGAAAATATGGTAAGGCATATTCTTACATCTCCATTTTTTGAGAAATTTCTAGCATGCATGTCACATACAGTTTTATGCATTTAAATGACCTTACCTCTCTTACAGATAGCTGTGGTGGGAAGGAGACTGAAAATACCAAGTTGGTAAATTCAAAACCAGAGGCCTCAACTTTTTGGCACACCTAAAAAAGTATTAAATAAAAGCATTTTTTAATTATATAAAACAGTATTATATAAATTCTCAGGAATTGCTGCAAGTTTTATACTCATCTTCATAACATGGATTTTGGGGCTAGGAGATTACACTACACCTGTAAACTTTCACCTCTGGGAATTCTCATAAGTATCGTGAAATCAAATATTTGCTAACTATAACCCTGAACAACTGATATCACAAGATACCAAAACAGCCAGGACTCACTTGCAGAACAAATCTGTTGAATGTCAAAACAGTTTTCTATTATATCACCTCCTAATTAAAAAAAAAAAATCTTTTTAAACACAGTAAAGTCAAATTTGGCGCTCCTGACAGCTAGAAACAAAAGACCATCCCACATTCAATCATGTACCTTCCACAAGACGGTAACACTTGTCATTTCAAGACATTAATAGGTATGACTAAGACCTTTTCTCTAATCCCTCAGCTATGTTAAACAGCAGAGGGAAAACGGCTATATTTTTCTTCAGTTGAGTAACACTCATGACTGAAATGCAAGGACACGTATTTCATTAACTTTCAGGTATCTTGTTAATAAAAAAGTAATTTGAGAGTAGGCTTTAAAAAAAAAAACTTTAAAAACGTTTTAATGATCCATTGATGTTAAACAAGTTGATGTGAATGATTTTGCTCCTTTAGATACAAGCATTCTAGGCCTTAGAACTGAAAATTTCTACATAATCGCACATATAATAAAAAACAGATTATTTACCTTTTTAATGAACTCTTTTTCACAGAATTCTTGAAGAATTCCTAGACATACATTGCACACATTTAAATTTGAGTTCTTAGAAGCGATGCTACCGTCTTCCATAACGGAGACCCTCCCCTCTCCATTTTGACTCAGATTATCAATCCCATCAATTCCATCTTCTAGTTCTTGTAGTCGAATTTTCTTGGGAGGTGGGTTTGGAATATCCAAAATGAATTCCTCGTTTTCAGTTTCCAAAAATTTCTGTAGTTCATTGAGCAACTCCTGGAAAGTTAATTTGAAGAGAGTAATAACTCTTTGACAATGCCCTTAAGGTTAGGATGAAAACAGAAGTGAAATTACCATATATCACAGACTTATACAATATTGATTTATATCAATTTTGGAGAAATCACTTAACCTTACTAGCCAGCACTAGCTTTCTGGGGAACTTAAAAGAGAATTACCTAACTCCTACAATATATGAGTGAATGTTTTTCCAAAAGAGTTTTATATATTAGTGAAGCTAAAGTCCTAAATCGGAGGCAGAAAAGTTCCACTAACAAATTTATTACAGATGTAACTCGTTTTACTGTGCTTCAGTCTATTCTGCTTTGCAGATACTGCATCTTTACAAATTGAAGTTTTGTGGCAACCTTGCATCAAGCAAGTCTACCAGCACCATTTTTCTAACATTTGCTCACCGTGTGTCTGTGTCACATTTTAGTAATTCTCACAATATTTCAAACCTTTCCATTATTATATTTTTTATAGTGACCTATGATCAGGGATTATAACTCTCTGGAAACTCAAATGATGGTTAGCATTTTTTAGCAATAAATTATTTTTTAATTATGTACATTTTAGACATAAAGCTATTACACACTTAAAAGACTACAGTATAGTGTAAACAAGTTTCATATGCACTGGGAAACCAAAAAATTAATTTGACTCACTTAATTGTGATATTCCCTTTATTACGGTAGTCTGGAACCAAACCTCTAATATGTCCAAAGTATGCTTGTAATTTGGTTTGTAGCTATGTCATGAGGATCCTTCACTTCCTAATTTTAGATTTAAAAAAGCTTCATTTCTAATTATTAACAAATAGAAATACAAACTGAATTCTATCCTTGTTAGGTTATTTAATAATCTCAGAAGCACTAAAACCTCATTTGTACAATATTTGTTTAAAATGAATTCTGAAAACTTAGAGATTATACGTCTATTAAGTAAAAATAATTTCAAGACAAGTTACTAAACAAAGGTAAACAGATGGTGGCAGTGCTGAAATTTGGCACCATAATTACAAAAACCATATATGCATTAACTGAAAGAAGCCTTCTACTACATTCTGGTTTGCCTAATTTCTGTCACCCTTTATAGTAGAATGTTAAAAGTTGCATTCCCCATTGTTTCTCGGCCTTTTGGCTAAGATCAAGTATAAAAGTTGCATTCCTTTGGAACTGTTCTCATATTTCAGACATTCCATTCATCTAAAATCTCAGAGGACTTTTTTTGTTTTGCCTAAATTAGACAGATTTTATTACTCAGTTTTTGAATAAATATACTTTTTGAAATTCACTCAGATTACAATTTACTGACTCTAAAGCATAAAAAAATCTTTCACTAAAACAAATCTAATTCATTTTATTAAGACATTAGCTCTCCTATTTTATCTTTAACAGAAATATTCATATATACATACACATATAGGTATACTGTGACCCAGACAAATATGTTTTATTAGCTAAGTTCTAGAATGTCATATAACATAGTATATGTGTATGTGTACATAAATAGTAATATGACTAGAAAAGATCAAAACTTAAGTACGTTTACCAAAAAAACATTCTTCAAATATTTTCATATTTACATAATGATACAAATAAACACTAAGTTTCTTTATAAAAGATATTTTTTAAATATCTTACAACAAATGCATAGAATGATAAAATAATGTCTGAAAACTGTGTAAGGAGAGTTATACAAAACCAGTCTTATTATTTTATAGTCATAGTGTGTATAAATGAATATACACATATATATTAATCATCATAGCATAGGTACCATTTTCAAAGTGTTTTCACATACTTTATTAGATATTGTCCCTTAAAATCCTGTGAGGTGGATGTTATCATCATTCCCATTTAGAGAGGAGAAAATTGAAGCTGGAACTGGGATTCAAATCCATGTCTTCTAGCTCCAAATTCTAGGCTTTGGATTCAGACAGATAGTTCATATCCTAGCTTGCTCACTTAATAGCTGTGTAAATTGGGCAGGTTGTTTAACCTCTCTGTGCCTCAGTTTCTTCATCTGAAAATAGAGACAATCATAGTATGTACTTACCTAATAGGTTATTATTAAGATTAAATGAGAGCTTGACATATAATAATGTTATATGAACACTGGATATAATTATTATTTCCAAAATAATAGAAACAACTAATACATAGGGAAAATGACTGATATTTCTAACTCTTAAGCAATTTTTAAAAACTGTAAAATGGGGTGCCTGGTCGGTCTGACTTCAGCTCGGGGCATGATCTCCCAGTTTATGAGTTCGAGCCCTATATCAGGCTCTATGTTGTCAGCATAGAGCCTGTTTCAGATCCTCTGTCTGCCCTCTCTCATCCCCTTCCCCACTCTCTCTCTCTTTCTCAAAAATAAAAAAATAAAAAATCATAAGAAACTGAGTGTTTCTTCTGAGTATGCATATATACGGTTTATATAGGTATATTTTCACATATATAATTATTGTCTCTAAAAAGAACATCACTATTAGAATCAAGTGTATTTCACAAAATGTTACATATTTTATGTGAAAGTATTGCTAAAAGTTAAATCTCTGTGTATATTACTATAAATGTCAAAGATCTCTGTATATTATTTTTGTTGTTATTAATAGCACTAGATAATGATGATGATAAGCATTTACTTCTGGAGGATTATAAACACCTATTTCTAAGTACAAATGGTAATACAGAAAACAGAAGAAGAAAAAAAATGCAGCCAAATCCATACTTAGTAGCAGATCTCAGGACTGTCATCCTCCTCCTGTCACATATCGCTAATGTCTGATTAGAAGTACTATTTTTTGGTATCTAATTTTTAGAAGTATATACAAACATTACACACATCAGGATGTGCTCCACAAAGATCCCACTACATTAAGTGTTAGATATAATCACTTAAGAAGGAATTTACACTTTTATGGTACTAGTGGAAATTCCATAATTACCATTATCAGTAATTATTGTATTATAGTTTTTTTTTAATTTAATGAAGAGCAATGGATAGATGCTTGCCCTCAAATGTGCAGTTAACCATTTTAGAATAGAGAAACTTTCTTCAGAAACAAATTGAAAGTACCTTGTAGGGAAGTTTGTAAGGTGCATGAAAATCCACACCACAGAATCTGAAGATACATCTGGGACAGGTACCAGTACTGAGCAACAACTGGGCCACATGCTTATTTTCCTCAGTCAGTGGAAACATTGTGAATAATTATAACTAGAAAGAAAGAAAAAGTAATGAATACATTTTGTGTTTTACTTTCACAGACAAATATGTCATCACCTCCAGGGATAAAAACTAGCTTTAATTTGAAAACACTATTTCATACTCTCCAATAATATACCTCTCATTTTATGCATATTTAAACATAAACTTGAAGGACATTTATTAGATGGATCAGGTAAAAGTTTCTAATTATCAAGGAATTTAGCTTACAGCATCCTGGATTATTGATAAAGTATGTCAATATAACTAAGTCGATCAAAAGAAAAATAATCTAGAATGGTTGTCTCTGAGGAGGGTAATAAAAACAAAGAATACAGGAGTGAAATTTTGTTATTTTATATCATTCAGATATTTATACTACTCAACTGTTTGAGAACACATAGTAAATTCAATAAACATTTCCTATTAGAAATTAAAAATGAGTTTGCTAGGAAAAAATAATCAAAGCAGTCTATATAATATTTTACTACCCTTACTGATAGTTAAGCAGTCAAGTATTTAAAACAAAACTGATCAGTAGATCTAAAAACATCAATTATAGTCTGATGGAATAACTAAATGACAACCAATTATTGGCAAAATGAGAAAAATCTGCTCCTTTGACGCACAAGTAAAACCTCCCCCCACCAAAAAAAAAAAACCCTCAAATTACATGCAAAATAATTTAGAGTAACTATTATCTAAAACAAGTTGCTAGTTTTTGCAATGTGAATTAATTCCCTTAGAAACAAATACTTGAGAATGGGGTAAAATCCAATATAAAACTCTCTTATTGCCAAGGAGTGGTACTAAAATTGAATTACATAATCATTCTGTTTTTCAAATATATTCTGATTATTATATCCTCATATTTTAAAATGAGGAACCAGCAATATTTTATAAAACAATAATTGCATGGCAGTATTGTGGTATGGTATAAATATGGTCATGCATATAAAATACAGTGACATCTTTTTAGGAGAGCCTGGGTGGCTCTCAGCTAAGCATCTAGCTTCAGCTCAGGTTATCTCATGGTTTGGTTCGTGGTTGGCTTGTGGTTCCCCCTGTGCTGACAACTCAGAGCCTGAAGCCTGCTTCCCATTCAGTGTCTCCCTCTCACTCTGCCCCTCCCCCCCCACATGCTGTCTCCATCTCTCTCTCAAAAATAAAACATTTCAGAAAAACAGTGGCACTTTTTAATTCGTGCAGTTTTATGATTCAAATGAACTTGCTTCAAATTTGTGGAAGGGTAAGCTCTTACCAACTCCTTACTCTGAAGATGTAATTCTTAAAATTAGCTTGTTTTCCAACGCTTTAAAACCCACTACTTACTTGCAAGTTTTAAACGTTTATGAACACCTTATCAAAAGTATATCCTTTACACAAATAATGAGGAAGGCAGGTATAGTGTATACCTATACAGAACCTTCACCATAAAAATCAGTTCAGCAGCCAGGACTAGAAAAAACAAACTCCCTCTGGGGCGCCTGGGTGGCTTAGTCGGTTAAGCGTCCGACTTTCGCTTAGGTCATGATCTCACGGTTCGTGGGTTCGAGCCCCGCGTTGGGCTCTGTGCTGACTGCCAGCCTGGAGCCTGTTTCAGTCTGTGACTCCCTCTCTCTCTGACCCTCCCCTGCTCACGCTGTCTCTCTCTCTCTCTCCTAGAAATAAATAAAACATTAAAAAAAATTAAAAAAAAAAACAGACTCCCTCTGGCTGAGTTCTAATTCAGGTAAATACAGTATGGGAGCCGATAGACAGGAAAAGAAGAAACTCAAACATGCCTGGATACACCAGTGAGAACTTTGTGACACTGGGATTGAAGCTCTGATTTAAGGTTGCCTAAGTACATTTGGGCTCAAGGACATTTTCATAAAATGACAGAATATATGGAGAACATTTTGTACTTAGAGAAGCTCTGGGTGGTCATCAAGATATACAAGTAATATGAATTCCTTCTGCCAGTCCATCTAATCTGCTAGTTTGATGCTGAGAAGGGGTTGGCATTCATTGAGGGACTGATTATCAGTACAGTATATCCCTGATTGCAGTCTCCTCCCAGAGAAACAATTCTTGTCTCTATCTTTCCTTCTCCTTTCCATTAGTTAAGGCCAAAGATTTCATTTAGATCAGAATTAATCTTTAAGAAACAAACCCTCCTCTCTGATAAGTGAATGAGTAAGTTCTTTAAAAGGACATTTTGTATCAAAGATTTCCCTAGGGACTTAAGTTAAATATTTTTATTAAACAAATGCTTTCTAGGGGCACTGGGGGGTGGTGGTGGGGGGCTCATTCCATTAAGCATCTGACTCTTGATTTCTGCCCAGGTCATTCATGATCTCCATTTGTGGATCGAGTCCCATGTGGGGCTCCTTGCTGACAGTAAGGAGCCTGCCTGGGATTGGCTCTTTCTCTCTCTCTCTTTTTCTCTCTCAAAATAAATAAACTTTAAAAAAAAAAAAATGGATGCATGCTAAGGATAAGATCATTCCATTTGCAACAACATGGACAGACCTAAGAGATTATTATGCTAAGTGAAATAAGTCAGACTGAGAAAGATAAATACCATACGATATCACCTATAAGTGAAATTTTAAAAAAAAATTTAAACAAAAACAAAATGAAAAAAGTAAGAATCTATGTAAATACAAAGAACAAACTGATGGTTGCCAGAGGGAAGGGTAGAAAGAAATACAGGCTTCCAGTTATGAAATAAGTCACGGGAATAAAAGGCAATGGTATTGTTAATTGGTTGTAGGATGACAGATGGTAGCTACACTTGTGAGCAGGGAATATCAATATAGAGAAGTTGAATCAAGATGTTTTACACCAGAAACTAACGTAACATTGTGTGTCAAGTACACTAAAGTAAAAATAACTTTTATGAGAAAAAAAAAGGATGCTTTCTTTCCTTTGGCTCAAAGACTAATGTTTATTACTCCATTAAGCACACTTAAAGGCAGCATGCAAAGTCAATAAACGACACATTACAGTCTCTTGGCGCTGAGAAGTTCCCAAACCGGCTGGGAATTAGGAAACCTCAAAGAGAAAACAAAACCCTCTCTTCAGCGTTTATGCGTTAGTCATGGAGCGGTCTTCCAAACCTGTCAATATTATTTTCATTTAGCAACAATCTAGCGACTTCTCAAGCATGTTAACACTAAAAGGAGGAAATTCATTGCCTTAAATTTGGGTGTTTCATTTTGAGGTACAGCACTTAAAGTATTTCATAAGATATCAAAAATAAGTTATTCCATTTGTTTATTATCTTTGTGAGCAAGCCCTGAGAAATGCATCCCATACTGTAAGGTTTTCATTGTTGGTTGCCTTTGTTAAGATTTTTGCTTTTCGTTTAAGTGCTTCTTTTACAGAAAGAATTGGAACAAGTATCGCAACATAGCCTCCTCCCACGTGTTAGTGTCCCTACCGGGTTCGAGTCCCTTCTCCACAAACCAATGATACCTGGAGGGGACGATGGACTTTATTTTCAACTCTTGGACGATAACTGGAACCATTCGTAGCAAACAGAGAAGAAGCAGGGGCAAGAGAAAAAAAAACACCAAAATGGCCAGATTGAGTCTCACATCCCATCATCTTTTAACACTCATTTCCATAGAGGAATGTGTCATTCGTCTCGTGGGAGTGGGGAGGAGTGGATTTTCAGATCTTCATTCCGCTAAAGTTACACTCAGCTGTAGAATCTACTCTAGACTCCTGGAAATTCATCCAAGATCTAATCCCGAGTCTCTCCTTTGGCCAAGCATGCCCTTACCCCTTCAGTCAGGTCCAAGAAACTTCCCACTCACCCCTCCTTGATAACAAGGCCGCTCCGGCAGAAAGGAACGACCCCATTCATCCAAACCTCTCCAGCACCCAGACCGCACTCCCACCCCTCGGACCTTACAGCCTCACCTTCTCCCGCGACGCCGGAGCCTGAGGTTTAACCCCTTCCGGCCCCCAGAGGGAACGGGGAAGACTAAAGACAACGCACCTACTGCGTGTAGCAATTCTGTTCCCCGAGGAAACGAGAGCTTTAGAACGAAAGTACCAGGCCCTCTCGCAGGGCTTGAATAAACTCTCTCCCCTTATTGTTTGCGAGGAAACCAGAAAAATTGCCGGGTGCGCCGCCACATCCCCTCACCCTACCCCCACCCCTGCTGGGGTAGGAGTCTGTGGGACCAAACACCCCGCCAGCGCCGGACTAGTCCCAGAAAAGCCTCCGTGGACTCCGACGTCTAGGAAGTTCTAGTCGCTGTCAGAAATATCGATGAGCCCTTAGCCTCAGGTTTAGAATGGACATTCTTACTAAAGCAAATAAAAATAGACTGTTTCCCACCCCCGTGGATTAGCGGCATCCTCCTATCCTCAGGCCCCAGCTAGCAAAGCACTACAAGCGACATCCTGACTGCAGGTGTGGGCGGGGTGGAGGGCTCGGTGTTCTGCCCGTTGCGCCTGGCGCGCGAGGTGCTAGTGTACCCGGGCCTGGAGCGTCCCGGCGCGGACCGGGAGTCGAGCGGAGGCGGAGGAGATGGCTTCCCAGCCGCCGCCTCCCCCGAAGCCCTGGGAGACCCGCCGAATTCCGGGGGCCGGGCCAGGACCAGGACCCGGCCCCACTTTCCAGTGAGTGTGGGATTCTTCAGGCCGCGGGTGTGGTGGGCTGGAGCAGGAACTTGGCAGGAGACGGTTGAGGCCGTTGTTGGGCTGAGATGTCCCCTCCCCCAAACCAGACTCCTACGCTGAGGATATCAAGGTGGGGATGGGCTGCCTATGTGGTGAATTTAGATGTCAAACAGCTGACTTGACGGCGTTTGGTAGAGATACTCTTCAGGGATCCTCTGGGCGCCTCACTGGGTCCCGCTGCTTGGAAGCAAGGGGACGGCTTCTTGCCCCTTCCTGTCAGCGGGACGCCCTGACAAAACTGCTAGACCCCCTTTAAAGCGTTAGACTTTCGGTCTTCCGCAGATGAGAGTGGCTGGCACTTGCCCAGCCCCGGCTCCATAGGGAACAAAGTCTCTTCACAGCTCTCAACAACCTCTCGAGAAGTTGGTGAAAGCCCAAAAGGTCGCTTTTACGCAACTGGAACCCGAGCCTATAAACTTTGCGTTGTTTTCTAGCATAACTCAGCAACGTTTTGGATAAATGTTTGGAGAAGCAACTTTCAAGCGGAGTTCTAAATCCAAGGCCTATCGATGGCTTTTGTGTGCAAAATAGTGTGTCATTTTTCTAAGGCCTGTGTGTTTTGTATTTGTTTTTAATCAGTGTTAAATGGATAAAGGGTTAAAATAGAATGGAAGAAGACTTTCACAACTTTGTTTCGTGTTGGGTGGATCGTTAATTTAGGTGATGACATTCGAATGTCATCACCTATCATATAGTAGGTTTGCCTAGCACGTAAAAATCCCCAGTATACTGAGATGTATTTCTGTGTTCTAAAATCTTGTACTCCTTGGGGCGCCTGGGTGGCTCAGTTGGTTAAGCGTCCGACTTTGGCCCAGCTCATGAGCTCAGGGTTCGTGGGTTCGAGTCTCGCGTCGGGCTCTGTGCTGACAGCTAGCTCAGAGCCTGGAGCCTGTTTCAGATTCTGTATCTCCCTCTCTCTGACCCTCCCCTGCTCATGCTCGCGCTCTCTCGCTCTCTCTCTCTCTTTCTCTCTCTCTCTCTCTCAGAAATAAAAAAAAAAAATCTCGTAATCCTTAAGCGTTATGATGCGTGAACATATTAGCCACTTAATTTAATAATGATAGATACGTAACAAGTAATAAGCCTTAATTATACTGTTAAGCCGGGACGACACTTTTCTGTTACCTTTTTAATGAGTGATTTGACTTTTAAAAGAAGTGTGGACAGCTATCTGGAAGACAGAGATTTTATACTTGGCATCTTGTTTATGTAAAATTAACCATTTTTTTCATTGTGAATTTTAAACGCGTAGAGACCAGTAGAGAGTAAGATAATGAATGCTTGTGTATTTACTCCTAGCTTTAAGAAATGTTAACATTTTTCCAGATTTGCCCCAGATTTTTTCATACTTTAAAAAAATATTATAAAAGTGGTTAAGCCTCCCATTCTTATTTCCTGTTGTAACTACTGTCCCTATTTGATGTTTAGTGTACCAAATCCTGTTTTTATACTTTGAAACTTTGGTACCTAGGTTTGTGTGCTATATGTATGTGTGTACAGTGTTCAGTATGTTTTTAAACTTTAAATATCTTCAAACTGTATCATTTTACAAAATGTTTTCCCCTTAGATATTATTGATTTTGAGATTTATCTTGTTCATACATATAGCTGTAGTCCATTTTAATTGCCATAGGATATTCTGTTATATAAAAACAAACTATTCTGTTGTGTTAAAGTATTAGTTATGTATTAAGAACTGCTGCAGTGACCATTCTTGTGCCTTTCTCCTTGTCCACATTTCCAAGAGGCTTTCTAATGATGTTAGTGGGAATAGAATTGCTTGGTAGAGGGTATGCTTATCTTTATGTATTAACTATTGCCAAGTTGCTCCCCAAAGTGGTTTTATACCAGTTTTTACATTTTCAGTAGCAGGGTATTCTGTTTCTATGTCCTTTCTCACATTTGATGATGTTATTTTTTGGTTGTGTATTTGTCAAATCTAATGGATGTGAAATATTTTCATCTTTAATTTGGTATTTCTGTGATAAAATTGTCCTTTTGAAAGTTAATTAGCTATTTGAGATTTTTCTGTTGATATCTTTGGCTCACTTTTTAATTGGCTGTATGTTTGCTTCTTAACTTGTTAAGACTCCTTGATTCATACTAATTCTGTTTGTTTTTAATGTCTTTCAGGCTGTGGCTTGTCCTTTTGCTTTATTTATGTTGTGTTCATTTTTGTTGTACGAATACTTTTTAATTTCAGTATAGCCAAAATTTTCATATTTTATTCATGTTTTTTGTATCTTGATTAAGAAACCCTTTCTGTCTCAGATCAAGAAAATTTATCTCTATTTTCTTTACTTTAATTTTTTAAGTTGACTTATTTTGAGAGGGAGAGAGACTGAGACAGAGAATCCCACGCAGACTCCACGCTGTCAACACAGAGCCCTGGGGGAGAGCATATAGAGGGGAAGGGGGGGGCATGGATCTCACATCACAAGATCATGACATGAGCTAAAATCAAGAGCCTGACCCTTAACTGATTGAGCCACCCAGGCACCCCTCTAAATGTTGTTTTTAAATATCCTGCATTTCACATTCATGTCTTTAATCCACCTGAAACTGTGTTGTACAAAATCAATGTGAAATAGAGAATCTAGTTTTTTTCCATGTGTATAACTGTCCTGGTACCATTAATTTATATATTCCATGCTAGTTTATAATGTCATCTGCATCACATTAAGTTTTCCTAAATGTGTGGTTTTGTTTGGGGAACTTTCTGATACATTCTATTAGTCTTTCTAATGTTAGCACCACACTTTTTAATCACCTTTGATATCTGGTCTGTCAGTAACCTCCACACATTGCTGTTCTTCAAAATCGACTTTGTTACATTTAGCCTTTGTAAAAAGACTTACTGTGATTTTTATTGAAACGTTATATATTTTATGAGAATTTGGACCTTTTTGCCTTAAATAATGTTTTGTGACTGTCTCCATGAAGTACTTTTCCAACTTTTATATCCAGCAAAATTCAGACTTTTAATTTGTTCTGATGGTTCGGTTGAAATCCTCTTGCGTTCCATGTTGACAGTCCTGTCATTTACAAATAAGCCAGCATAGATAACCAACAATCTTCTATTGCTCTTGACTTTCACTGGAATGCTTCTCTCTATGAAGTATGATGTTTGCTTTCTGGTTTTGATAGTTCTCCTTTTGAACTTCCATCTCCTTGCTCAGATTTTTATTTTAAAGGAGTATTACAGTTTATCAATGACTTTTATGCATTTATTGAGATAATTGTATGTATTTTTTTCTTTGAAATGTGGTTTATTTACATCAATTAACTTTTTAATGTTGAATATCCTCAAATTTCTGGACGAACTGCTTAATTGTGACTATTTGTAAAATACAATGCTGAATTCTGTTAGAATATTTTAAGATCTTTGCATATATATTTCTAGGTGAAATTAGCCTGTAATTTTCTTTCTTTGTACTATCCTTTTTTGGCTTTTTATCCAGGTTGCATAAGTACAGAAATTTTTCTATTGAGTCTTATTCTTTTATAGGTATTTTTTCCTTAGTAGCCTTTAAGATTTTATCTGATACCTTGGTCCTCTGCAACTTTATTGTGCTCCGTTCAGGTATGAATATACAAACATGTATATTTTTTCCTCCTGTTCAGTATCTACAGTGTTCCTGCTCACTCATAATGTTCACTGTAAGGATTTAATCTTTTAATTCAGTAAGATTTTCACTAATTATATCTGTTGTTCAAGCAGTATTCTTTCCCATCTCTTCTTCTGGGGGACTTCTGTTAAACATTGTATCAGGAATAGTTTCCACTGCAAGTAACAATATCTGACTTTCTGAGCTTTGGACTATAAACACATTTCTTGTTTCCTTAACAAAAAGTCTAGAGATCCCCTAATTCAACATTGTCATTAGGGACCTACGTTTTTCCTGGCTCCCTTTTTAACATTTTTTTTCTGTAAGCTTTCTGAGAGTTTGGGCCATTTCTGTATTAGTATTTCTTTGAAAGGAATCTCTTTTTTTCTCCCGTGCTTTAAAGATTTTTCTCTTTGCTTTTGGTTTGGGGCCATTATGGTTTGTTTGGCCTCAGTGTAAACAGTTTTGTTTGTGTTATTTTCGGTGGGATTCATAGAGATAGTTGAATCTGACTTGATGTTTTTGATTAATTTCAGAAAAGTCTCATCCATCATCTCGTCAAATACTGCTTCTGCCCATCATTTTTTCACCCCTTTGTCTCCAACAGCATATATGCTCTGTATTTCACTGTACAGCCCCATACCTTATCCTCCTTTCTGTATATATCTTTTTGTTACTCATATTTCATTCTGGGTATTTTCTTCAAAATTCTCTCCTAGTTCACTGATGTTTTTCTTTCAAAATGTCTCATCTGGCATTAAACTAGTCATTAAGTTCATAGTTTCAGTTATTTTAATTTTTGGTTTTAGAATTTCTATTTGGCCTTGTTTATACTTTCTATTCCCTGCTGAAAAATCTCAATCTTGTCTTTTTTCCTTGAATATTTTGGTCTTAATTGTTTTAACTCTCCACCTAGTAACTCCATTATCTGTACACTTATAGATCTCTTTGATTTATCTAATGTTCTATTTTTTTTTAACATGTAGTTTAGTCTTCATATAGGCACAATTATTTTTTAATGAGAACTGGACATTGTATGTAAATAATTTAAGGCAATTTGAGGCCTAGGTTGCTATCTTCCTCTTGAGAGTTTGACTTTTGACAGGCATCTTATGCCACTAGCAGTCTAGGATCAGTTGAATTCAATCAAGAATTGAACCAATTTGAAGCTGTGGTTTTAGTGCCTACAAGGGCTAGCCTATTTCCTATATACCATTTCACCCTTATTCCTACCATGTGGCCCTTTAAGGTCCCAGTCTGAAGTGTGGGGTTTTACAGTGGCCCTCCTCCTTAGCGGTTCTGAGTTCTGGTTTTTGTTTTCTTAGTACATGGTATCTATTGAAAGCTCTGCTCAGCTTCTCGTCCTGTCAGCCATGTATTCCAAAACTGACCATTGTCCCTTGAAAAACATCTCAAAATGAACTCTGAGTTTTCTCTTTCTCCTGGATATTGACTTCATAATTCCTCAGTGCCTTGTTCTCTCATGTCTTATACAGATACTGTTGTATGTTTTTACCTTTTCTAGTTTTTTTTTATGGGAGGATTAGTCTACAAGTAATTTTCTTCTTGCCTCATAGTTTCAAGATAATCCCTGTGGCTGTGAGCTTCCATCATCTCTAAGATTTGTAATGGAGGGATTTTTTTTTTCATATTTACATGTCTTAATTTCATTTCAATTTTTATTTCACAGAAATTATTGCTTCATTTATGTCTCTTCTACATTTTTGCAATCCTTGTTGAGCTGTTATATAAAACTTATTTTTCCTTGAATGAATTTTCATCTTAATTGTTGATTTTTGTAAGTGGTTTCTTAGTGTTTTGTTTTTCTTCTTGTGTATGACATTTTTGATATGTTTGTTTTGAATAGGCATTTTTGAGCTGTGTTTCCTCTTCTTTCCCTTCTACATTTATCTCTCTCTGTCTAGATTCTACATTTGTCTCTCCCTGCTCCGTTAGCATGCATCCTCCCATGTAAGAATCAGGTTTAAAAATGGTGGCTTAGATTAAGGATATCAAAGATTAACTCACTGTGTCAGTAGTTAATGTCTTTCATTTCCTGGGCTTGAGGACTTGTCAGAGTCCTACCCTTCTTAGTTCTGTAACTTTCTAAAAATCTTAGTGTTGTCAGCAAGTTTCATAATCTCTTTTTAGAAGCCAAAGTGGTGCATCCCAGCGCACAGCTTCAAGCAATGAATTAACTCCATTAGAATGGAGCACTTAGTTCTTGTTACTTCCTAGAAGTCTAAGTCTTGGTTGTCACTGCCTGATTTCAGACCCAGAATTGAGTAGGCCTGTAGCTTCACCCCTCCAATCATTTTGCATTTCTGTTTCATTTCTGTTCTGTAAATCTAGATATGCTTATTTTTTCTCTTTATCTATTATTGCTCCTGCTTTAGAGCAGAGCTACTTTATGAAAACCAGGAAATACTACATTGTTAGTCAGCTGGCCCTTTTTAAAGTTTGGTTTTACTTTTTGTGATATGATATAATAAGAAGTAAACATAACCCATGAATTCTTCTTGCCAAAAATGTTAACATGATTCTAATTAAACCTTTAGATGAAATGTTTAACTGGAATTGTAGGGGGTAGAGATATATTTAAACAACATTTTGGGAGAACACAGATCCAGAATGTAAAACCTCCTAAAAGAAAACTGGCTGGACTCTTCAAAAAGCCCAGGGCATTTAAAAAAATGGGATGATTCTAATTTAGAAGAAATGAGGAGACAACCAACCAACTGCAGTGTGTGAACCTTAATTGAATTTTTGTTCAAAAAGTCCACAACAACCTAAAAGACATTTGTCCCTTATAACTCAATGATAAAAAGGCAAATACCCTAATTTTTCAAATGAGCAAAATATCTGAATAGACATTTCTCCAGAGAAGATCTAAAACTGGCAAATAAGCACATGAAAAGATACCCAACATCATTAACTGTCAGGGAAATCTAAAACAAAATCACCATGACATACCACCAGTTTGGCTATAATGAAAAAGATAAATCATAACAAGTTTTGGCAAAGATGTGGAGAAATTGGAACACTCATGCACCACTGGTAGGAATATAAAATGGCACAGTTGCTTTGGAAAACAATCTGACAAGGCTGTAGAAGGTTAAGCATAGTTACTGTATGATCCAACAACTCCATGCCTAGGTGTATATACCCAAGATATATGAGAACATGTGTCCACACAAAAACTTGTACATAAATGTTTATGACAACATTAATCATAAAAACCAAAAAGTGGAAACAACACTAAGGTCCATCAACTGATGCATGGATAAATATAGCTCAGCAGTAAACAGGAATGGAGTACTGATAAATGCTACAATATGGGTGAAACATCAAAACATTATGTTAAGTAAAAGTAGCCGGTCATAAAATATCATATATTGTATGACTCATGTATAGTAGATTCTCATTATTTGCAGATGCCATATTTGCAAATTTTCCTACTCACTAAAATTTATTGTAATCCCAAAATCAATGCTCATGGTACTTTCATGATCATTTACAGACATGAATAGCGTGGCAAAAGATCTGAGTCATCTCAGATGAGATGTGCTGAGGTTGAACAAAGCAGCACTCTGGCTTCTTGTTTTAGCTTTAAGCTTTAAACAGGTGTCCTTTTAACAATCAAATGGATGCCACATTTTTTCATATTTTTGTTGGTGATTTCGCTATTATGAAACAACCTCTAAGTATAATGCTGAAGTTCTTTGTTTCCCCCAGGAGCAATGATTCTATATTTGTTAATTCAATGTTCATAGCAACTTTATAGAGTATAACTATTGCAAATAACAAGCGTTAACTATATGTTAAATAACCAGAATAGACAAACCTATAGAGACAGAAATTAGATTAGTCATTGCCTATGATAGGGAATAGAGCAGGAAATGGGTAGTGACTGCTAATGAATATGGGATTTCTTCCTAGGTTGATGAAAATGTTTTGGAATTACATAGGTTGATAGTTGCATACCTCTGGTATCTCAATAAAACTGTTTAAAGACACTTGAGGGTAATGGATATGTGGTGAATATTAATTGGATAATGATATGGAATTATTAATTTTTAGAGATATAAAAATGGTATTGTTTTGTATGAAATATTTTTGCTTGTAGGAAATACATGCTGAGGTATTAGAAGTAATGTTACAAGTCTACAAGTTAATTTCAAATCGTTCAAAATTTTTCAAAAGACTAGACGGTGAAAGTTAATGTGGCAAAACAATAGTAGTTGTTGAATCTAGATAGAAGGAATGTGGACATTCATTGTACTTTCAACTTTTTTTTTCTGTTTGAAATTTTTCAAAATAAATTGGGTTGGGGAGACTTTTGGCACATTTAGTACAGAATATACATCTTTTGTTATTTTAAGTCTTAGGTGTGTTAGGTGGTTGTAACAGAAAGCCAGACTGAATGTGGACACTGAATGTACTTGTATATGCCAGAAATAGCATTAAAACCAGAAAAAAGTAAGAAAACTTTCTTTTTTTAATGAAGTATTTACATTTAATTCCTTATAATTTTTAAACTAACATATTCATCAAAATTTATAAAACAAAAGGATATATAAAGAAAAATAATCAGTATTAATAGTCTGTGATATATGTGTTTTAAATATTCACTAAAAAGAGACTTCAGCATCGTGTTTGTATCAGTACCTATTATAAGCTAAGTACTGTAGTAGGTGATAGAGAAACAAGGATAACTCCTCTACCTGTGAGGAGCTCACCTTGTAGAAGAGGCAGACATGGATACAAATTTAAGATACTGTACAATGATGGACAAAGAATTGTGGGAAGGACTTCTTATCAGGGCAGAATAAGGGGAAAAAAAAACCCTATTAAGGACAAATAGAAAAGCTAAGCGGAATATAAAAACATCTGCTTGAATGCATTATAGAATAAATAAGATAAAGATTTATGGAGACCAAATCCAGAGAAGGATGGAAATCCACAAAGGTGAGAGTAGATTCTCATAGAAGCTGCTGCTGATTCCAAAAGAAGCAGTTTAAATGATGGGAAGGTAGTTGAAGAGCACTTTTGACAGATTGTTGGAGCATGGTTAGAGTCTAGTACTCCTCCAAGATGAGGTGCTGATAAATTACCCATACCTTATGTTATGACCCTAAAAAGATACATCTGTCTAGATAGGAGGGTGTAAAAGCAGACATATCCTTACAGGAACATAAGCCCAGCTTCAGATCATCTCAATCCCTGAAATTAGATTAAGGACAATCATGGGTTGATAATAGCTTTAGCAGGCTAGTTTGCCTGAAGCTAACTAGAGGATAGTTCAGAAAATAGTATCCAGAATGAAATGCATCTGGAGGAAGGGAGCATCAACCAGAGTCTCAAATTCTTGCTACAGTTCTTCTTGTATGTGTCATGTGTAAGCAAAATTAAATAGCAGGACCCAGAAGGATATTAGATAATGTAAATTGAAACTAAATGAAACAACAGATGAAAAAACAGATTCAAAGGGACTCTAGAAATTGGAGTTACTGAAGAGACCTTAACTTAAATTAACAATGTTTAATGTGTTGAAGGCAATAGAAGAAAACATAAGGAATTTTGGCAGATAATTGGAAACTATCAAAAGGAAAAGGAATATGTGGAACAAAAATACAGTAACCAAAATTAAGAACTCATTGGGTATAACAACAGTTTAGACTCTGCTAGAGATAATTAGAGCGATGTTCTAAGTGTATTCTGTAGCTACCAAGACTGTGGCTGCTGTTTTTCTAACTATGAATTAGCAGCCCACAAAAAACTAATGAAATTTTGGCCAGAATGTAAAGCAACATTAATACTAACCATACTATTTAGTTCAATTGGCATTAAGAATTCATTGATTCACCTTATGGTAGAAGATCCTTATCTTGTGATGAATTGGCCCTTTTGAATAGCAGTGACCTAAAGCATAGTTTGTCTCTTCTTTGCACAAAGAGACAAAAAGGCAGGAAATCTAGAAAGGAAGGGAAGAGATTTAGAGGATTAAGCAAGGTATAATTTAAAAATAGAGAAGATGAGGGGTGCCTGGGTGACTCAGTCAGTTAAGGGTCTGATTTCAGCTCAGGTCATGATTAGACGGTTTGTGGGTTCGACCCCCATGTCAGGCTCTGTTCTGACAGTTCAGAGCCTGGAACCTGCTTCAGAGTCTGTGTCTCCCTCTCTAACCCTCCCCCACTTATGCTCTGTCTCTCTCAAAAATAATAAAAATTTAAGAAAAATAAAAATCAAGAAGATGAGGGCCATCTGGGTGGTTCAGTCGGTTAAGCATCCAACTTCAGCTCAGGTCATGATCTCACAGTTTGTGGGTTCAAGCCCCATGTCAGGCTGTGTGCTGACAGCTGAGAGCCTGGAGCCTGCTTCAGTTTCTGTGTCTCCCTCTTCTTTAATTAACATTAAAAAATTTTTTTAATAGAGAAGTTGAATAGGCCTATAATTATAAAGCAGTGCTTCTCAAAATGTTTGTGCTGATAGCTAATACCTTTATAAAATACAGTAAAAATATAGCAATGTCAGATTACTTAAACAGTCTCATACTTTTCTCATTATAGATTGGTACATATGACTCATAAATTAGCACTGGTCCACAAACCGTATTTTAAGTAGCATGATACTAAAGAAATTGAATTTGTAATTAAAATCATAATCATCTTGATAGATGTTGAGAAATCATTTGATAAAATTCAATGTTCATTGATAGTAAAAACTTAGCAAATAGAAATAGAAAACAGGACGCCTGGGTGGCTCAGTCAGTTGAGTGTCCTACTTTGGCTCAGGTCATGATCTCACGGCTCGGCTCATGAGTTTGAGCCCCGCATCGGGCTCTGTGCTAACAGCTCAGAGCTGGAAGCTCGTTTTGGATTCTGTGTCTCCCTCTCTCTCTGCCAGTCTCCCACTCATATTCTCTCTCTGTCTCTCTCTGTCTCTCTCTCTCTCTGTCTGTCTCAAAAAGAAATATTAAAAAGAAATTTTAAAGAAAAGAAAAAAATAAAAACTACTAAATTTACAATAACTCTACAGTAAACATAATAATCACTTCTATTCAAGATTATATGACATGTCCTAGGTGCAATACTTTCCTTAATAATCAAAACTGTAAGAATTGAAAAGAAATAAACCTATCATTATTCATATACAATAATGGCTGCAAATCCTTAATTGAAAATCCAAAAGAATCAAAAACAAGATTGTTGGCTATAAGGACCATATTCAAAAAAATCTATTACTTCTACATAACAGTATCAAAGTGAAATTTTAAAAGACAACATTTACAGTAGCATCAAAAAAAAAAAATCAAATATACAGGAGTAAATCTAAAGGAAACCTGCCACAAGGAAACTATAAAACATGGAAACTCAATAAAGTTATTTTTAAAAACCATTATTCAGTAAAATCTTTAAAAGATCTAATAGGGCCACCTGAGTGGCTTAGTTGGTTTAGTGTCCGACTCTTGATTTCTTGATTTTAGCTGAGGTGGTGAGATCCAGCCCCATGTCTGGGCCCCCATAGAGCCTACTTGAGTCTTTCTCCCCCTCCCTCCCCTGCATGCTCACTCTTCTCTCTCTCTCTGTCTCTCTCAAACAGACAAACAAAATGAAAACAAGAGCCTAATAAATGTGGGTTGAAACTCTAAGTATTATAAAGATGTGGTTTATCTCAAATTAACCTATACATTTATTATAATCCCAAACAATCTCAGTAGAGTTTTTTAATAAGTATTTTTTAAATCCTTATTTATTTTGAGAGAGAGAGAGCGTGCATATGCTTTTACGCACACTAGTTGGGGAGGGCCAGAGAAAGAGGGAGAATCTCAAGCAGGCTCTGTGCTACAAACCATGAGATCATGACCTGAGCTGAAACTAATAGTTAGCCATTTAACTGACTGACCACCCAGGCACCCCTTTTTGAGGGAGAGGGTGTGGAACTTCAAGCTCTGATTCTAAAATGTATATGGAAATTCAAAGGGTCAAAAAGCTAAAACACTCTTGGAGATGAAAAATGTTGCTGGATGTGTTTTATTGATTACTACTAAGACCTGTTATAAAACTATAGTGATTAAGATAGTGCCATTTAGGGACAAGGATGGACAAATACCTAGTTGTAACTAATTCTGAGAAAATAGATTGAAGATACTGCTAATAATATCAATGTAAGTAAACAAGAAAATAGCAGCGTTTCTCTTGTTCATTTTAACATTGAGATTCTAAGCATGTGGATATTAGAGACTAATCCTTATTCTTACCATATCTTCAGGAGATCTGTCATTAACACTAGGTATGTAAGAAGTGTTTAATAGTTACTTTGAATTGAATTTATTATGTACTTAAGTTACTAATTTGAATCTTTTTTTTTTTTCAGATCTGCTGATTTGGGTCCTAATTTATTGACAAGACCTGGACAACCAACACTTACCAGAGTGCCCCCACCTATTCTTCCAAGGCCATCACAGCAGACAGGAAGCAGCAGTGTGAATACTTTCAGACCTGCTTACAGTTCATTTTCTTCAGGATATGGTGCCTATGGAAATTCGTTTTATGGAAGCTATAGCCCTTATAGTTATGGATATAATGGGTTGGGCTATAATCGCCTCCGTGTAGATGATCTGCCACCTAGTAGATTTGTTCAGCAAGCTGAAGAAAGCAGCAGAGGTGCATTTCAGTCCATTGAAAGCATTGTGCATGCATTTGCCTCTGTCAGTATGATGATGGATGCTACCTTTTCAGCTGTCTATAACAGTTTCAGGGCTGTATTGGATGTAGCAAATCACTTTTCCCGATTAAAAATACATTTCACAAAGGTTTTTTCAGCTTTTGCATTAGTTAGGACTATAAGGTATCTTTACAGACGGTTACAGTGGATGATAGGTTTAAGAAGAGGCTCTGAGAATGAGGACCTATGGGCAGAAAGTGAAGGAACTGTGGCCTGCCTTGGTGCTGAGGACAGAGCAGCTAACTCAGCCAAATCTTGGCCAATATTCTTGTTCTTTGCTGTTATCCTTGGTGGTCCTTACCTCATCTGGAAACTGCTGTCTACCCATAATGATGAAGTCACAGGTAAGAGTAATAGAATAGTTTCAAAAAACACATTACAATCTCGAATTTCAAGAATAGATTTGTTAAATTGATGTTCTTTATATTCATTTGTATTTAATATTTTGATCCAGTTATATTTTCAGTTAAGAACTTGGAAACTAGGAAATCAATATATAGCAAAAACAGGCTTACTGATTTATTTATTGTTTGTTTAATATATCAGTACACATTGCCTAACTACTATTTAAAGGGTACTTGATGCTGTAGAGGATACAAAGATGCATAGGTCATAATTCCCTCATCTTTCTAAAACCTACTGGCAGGGAAGTGGATAAGATAATATACAGGTAATTATAATTTTGACCTTGAAAAAGAGAACAAAGTTCATAATAAATATCCTAGTGAATGTACTGTTGGGTTTTTCATAGTGTTAATTATAGAATTTACTTTGGAGGAGGGTGGTGCTTTTCTCTTGGCAAATAGATTTATACAGTTTACACCATAGCCAGTGAACACTAACCCTAACCTTAATTCTTAATTCCTAATTTTGTAGACAACACCAATTGGGCAAGTGGTGAGGATGACCATGTAGTTGCTAGAGCAGAATATGATTTTGCTGCTGTGTCTGAAGAAGAAATTTCTTTCCGTGCTGGTGATATGCTAAACTTAGCTCTCAAAGGTAACAAAACATGAATAAATTGGAATTACCCATGAATTTTTTGAATTTGTAAATGTAGTATTAAAAACTGCAACAAAGGGGCGCCTGGGTAGCACAGTCGGTTAAGCGTCCGACTTCGGCTCAGGTCAAATCAGATCTCATGATTTGTGGGTTTGAGCCCCGCGTCGGGCTCTGTGCTGACAACTAGCTCAGAGCCTGGAGCATGCTTTGGATTCTGTGTCTCCCTCTCTCTCTGACCCTCCCCTGCTCACGCTGTCTCTCTCTCTCTCTCAAAAATAAATAAAACATTAAAAAAATTTTTTTTAATTAAAAAAGCAGTGCTTTAAGAAAAAAAACTGCAACAAAAGATCTTGGTCATTGTTAGTTAACTCAGATGTGGTTGCTAGGAATTCTCTTTTGTGTCAGTTTAGAACTTCCAGATATGGGGATGTGGAGGAAAATGCCCAACAGGGTTGTTCCAATGGTATCTCACTGAGATAAGGAAAGATTTTGTTTATATAATCACTTTTAAACTCAAAACTTAAATTCCAAACTCTGTTAATCCCCACACAAAAACATGAGGTTAACACTACATGTAACAAATCTGACAACCGAAAGAAATTCTTGTGTTACTAAGTATCCCTGTCAGTGTTATTTGCTTGGACTGGTATTGCTTTCTTTTTTATTTGAATAGTGTTTACTTCAGAAACTTCAACATGAATATTTTAGGAATTACTGTTATGAAATATTAAAGAACTTCAGCAAGAAATTTATATACATCACAGGTTAATTTTTGGACCAGGTCACTAATAGTTTTTAATGGCTCCAGGCAAAATAGCCTTTTCCCTTAGCTTTCCTTAGTAATGATCAGAATTTCTATGGATTTGCAAAAAATTTGTGTGTGTTTGTGGGGACTCAAGTTTGCTAGGAAAAGTAACATTTGGTTAAAATCGTAAAAATACTAGTGACAATAGTAACAACTATCCTTTATAGTATAAAGCACTATACTTTATATCTTTCATTTAACTCTTATAATAATGCTGTGATGTAGATACTATTATTATCCTGAACTTGTTTTCTTATTAGAAAACTGAGACTCAGAATGACTAAATGGGATCATAAAGCTAAGATGTGAACTTAGGCTTGTCTGACTTTAGAACCTGTACTTGTAACTACTTTGACTGTTTCCATGTGATTAATGGAAGCTTGAGACTTTAATTAGTTCTAGTCATTATATAGGGGAAACAAATACCTTCAATGTTCATATAATTTGTTTATTGTATAAATAATTGAAAATTTTGGATCGAATTTGTTAAGTCTCTGCCTCATCCCTCATACACAAAACCTACATTTCTAAGTATTATATTCATATTTTTCTTCTAGTGAAAGTAGCACTTTCCTATTTGGATTACAAAAGACTGATTTCTTTTTAAGATTTATTGTTAGAGCTAGGACCAATACAAATAATTATTTAATCTAAATAAAGTATAAAGAAGATCAAGTATGATTTCTTTCGGGTACATTTATCTCATATTATTCGTCCACTAATGACACTTCTTAACACTTTAGCTTTGCTTCTTTGTTTTCCTCCATTGCCCAAAATACATTTGAGCATTTAGAACAAAATCAGTCACAGACATGGTTGATTTTAAGTGTTTTATTTTTTCTCTCTTGTAGAGTATTAAACTAAAAAATGTTATATTGTGCGTAACTTACGGTGTTGATCTAAAACTCTAACAGTTAAACTGCTTTTTAAAAGTATGAGTGATCTTTAAAATACCAAAATGCAGGGGCGCCTGGGTGGCTTAGTCGGTTGAGCGTCCGACTTTCGCTTAGGGCATGATCTCGCGGTTCGTGGGTTCGAGCCCCGCGTCGGGCTCTGTGCTGGCTGCCAGCTCAGAGCCTGGAGCCTGTTTCGGAGTCTGTGTCTCCCTCTCTCTCTGACCCACCCTTGTTCACGCTGTGTCTCTCTCTCTCTCTCCTAGAAATAAATTTTAAAAATTTAATAAAATAAAATACCAAAATGCAAAATTGAATATATTAAATAAATCTTTCCTACTTTAAGCTTAGAGTATTGCCTTACCTTTTTGTCATGTGGCTAGAGATAACTGAGGTCTTTATTTTGCCCTTCTTGGATTCAAGTTAGCATTCAGCATTTTCAGAATTATTCATCACAATCACAGAGAATGAATTTTATACTTTGGACAAAAGTTATGTAAAGAAATTTGACTCTTATATATTTTCTATACTTCCTTGTAACATATTGAGAAGGCTTGAGAAATTCATTTATTAAATTTCAGTTTAAAATATGAAAGACAGTGATGTTAGTTTTAGCTTTTGGGAGAACTGAATCTCCTTACTCTGAATGGACCAACTGATAATAAACTTCATGTTCTTCAAGGTTGAAAATACAGTAAGTATAAAATAAATTATAAATTATAAGAAAGGACCCTAGAACTGTTAAGCCTACTGATCATTTGATTCTGAATATATAAAATACATAAGCATGTAATGTAATACATGTAATATATCTGTGTAAGTATAACAGATTTTTCCTAATATTTTATTATTAATATTTTGTTGGACTCCAAAATGTGTTATAATTACAAGGCTGTCTTTTCTTCCATCAGAACAGCAACCCAAAGTGCGTGGTTGGCTTCTGGCTAGTCTTGATGGTCAAACAACAGGACTTATACCTGCTAATTATGTCAAAATTCTTGGTAAAAGAAGAGGTAGAAAAGCAGTGGAATCCAGTAAAATTTCCCAGCAGCAACAGTCTTTTACCAACACAACACAAATTAAAGGAGCCACGGCTGCTGATTCTTTGGATGAACAGGAAGCTGCCTTTGAATCTGTTTTTGTTGAAACTAATAAGGTTCCAGTTGCACCTGATTCCATTGGGAAAGGTGGAGATAAACAAGATCTTTGATACCTTTCATGTTTGCCTGCAATTGAACTATACTTTTTAAAAATTACTTCCTGCAAAGAAATTAATCTACAATCCAATGAACACAGTTGTTAATGGCTATTCTGGGTGTTTTGCTGCTAGAAATTATTAAAGTTGTACACTAGTATGTTGGTCTAGTGACCTGGTTACATATTACGAGTTCTTAGACCATGAGGATATTTGTTTCATCTAGATTTTAAGATTATGGAGACTGCTATCATTTTCATCTTATTTAAAATCCTATGTTTATTGAAAGAGTAAGATTGATGAACTATAGAATATGCTGTTTACTACAGTAGGGATCATTAATGCTTTTTAAAGATAGAGATTTGGAATTGATTTGGAATCCTCAGATACCGAGTGATAACATAGAAATATGAGAACAAGCAAAAGGCTATTAATTTTTTTTTACAACTTTAAACTGAATAATAAAAATTTTCTGATCTGTGTTATATCCAGTCTTGGGTTTGTTTTAGGCAGTAATATATTTTTACCTACTAACAATTGATACTTTTACCTTTTATTGTATTTTTAAAATTTCATCTTGAAAAGGTCTTGAAAAGGTCACTAGAAGCATGGTTCTAGAGTGATATTTAGCCCTTATAGTTTTTCCTGCTTATAGTAAAAAAGGCTGAAATTTCTCTTTCTTACAGATTATTTCCATTTCTTCTAAGGATCACAGAACGTTTTATCCCTTTACAGTATGACTAGTTTTCATCCTGGATAAATCAGAATATATAAAAGATTTACATTATTTTTCTCCAGCCAAGACTCAAATCTTCTGAATTTACATTTACAGTATAATCACTTCCAGCAGTAATGATTTAAATCTTTTCATGGATTCTCTGCCTTTCCCTTGTATAATTACTTTTTAAATTCCATATTCAGACATTGAAAACATGTCACATTAGATACACATTCTTTTAGGTTTTTACTACTGAGACTATAAATGCAATGCCATTTAGCATATGATAAAACTATATGACTTGTTTTGTGTTTAATAAATATTTTAAGTGCAGTTAAATTTCAGTACACTGAATATTTCCCCACAAAATTGGAAAATCCATACAAAATTGGAAAATCCAAATGATCATACTACAAAATAATACTTTCAGGAATACAAATGTACAAAAATACATATACAGATATTTGCTGAAAACCTGGGACTATTTGATAAAGATTTTGATTTAGTATTTTCATCCTACAGACTTTATGTTAATCAAGTAAGTAATTCTAGAACAGTTCACACTAAAACATAATTTCCAAATGTATGTTCAGCATAGAACTTAACAAAAGTCTTTTTGGGAGCCTCTAAAATGACAATATAAGTAACATAACTTAAATATGTTATTTAAGATACAAATATTGATCTCATGCAGAAAAAAATAATAAGATCGTAGAATTTATTTATCTTAGGCCTATTTTTCAAACACCA
Source organism: Crocuta crocuta (assembly GCF_008692635.1). Classification (NCBI taxonomy): domain Eukaryota; kingdom Metazoa; phylum Chordata; class Mammalia; order Carnivora; family Hyaenidae; genus Crocuta; species Crocuta crocuta. Next base: position 12,740,814 of record NW_027530368.1, on the reverse strand, counting down.
AGATATTATTTAGTCTTCAAGTTGAGATAAAGTTCCTTGTATATTATTTTCCATTTGTGTTCTATAATTAGAGGTTCTGCTGCTGTTAGAATAATTTATAGAGATTTTGTCCTTGAAATAATTTTTGATAAAACATTATTAAATTTGGTGTTGAAACATCTAAATTGGGGGTGCTTGTGGCTCAGTCTGTTAAGCATCCAACTTTGGCTCAGGTCATGATCTTACGGTTCATGAGTTTGAGCCCTGCATTGGGCTCTCTGCTGTCCGCACAGAGCCTACTGAAGATCCTCTGTCCCATTCTCTCTCTGCCCCTCCCCTGCGCTTGTGCTCTCTCTCTCTCTCAAGTAAATAAACGTTAAAAAATTTTTTTTAAAGAAACGTCTAAATTGATTGCTAAAAGTCAAGTCAAGAAGGGGTGAAATGCTGAGTCAGCATTAGGATAGCATCTGTGACTATTAAGGGTGCATAGGAAGAAGAGTATGGCACAGAATGACAAAAACAATTTCACTTTTCTTAGGGTGTTTGCTTTTTGGTTAAGTATGCTAAATTGCAATATACATTATCTGACTGGTAGATACTTGTGTCTGAAAATTCCTTTTCAATTAGAATTCTGTAAAAGGAATTTAGAATAAGAAATTTTGGAGCCTTTTTTTATCATGACAGTTTTAGTAAAATTTTTTAGTTGAGATTAAATGTAATGTTCACAGACCTAATATTGTTATTTTTAGGAACTTATTTAAGGAGTACTATTTTACAGAAATTACTAACTGAAACCAAAACATTTTCAATTAAATAGAACAATAAACACAAGTTACAGTAAGAAAACAGATTTTATTTAAAATTTTTTTCTGATTGTATTTTATCAGTTTAGAAAGGAAAAGGTAAGAGGACTATAAATTGTAATGTTTTAACATTTTATTTAGGTACTTGATTCAGTCTATCATATGTCATAATTATATGTTTACTTGAATATAGCTGTCCTTTATCTTCTGCTTTCTTTAATGGAAAACAGAACAGAAATTGTTCTTCAGTTAAAACCTAATTTTTAATAGATTGTGAAGTTACTTTTATTGGACAAATAAAAATATATGAAACTTGGCTGACGTTTTTTAAAAATAAACTGTTAACTCTTTGCAGGTTGAAATTAATATAAAAATCTCTTTTTCTTCATATCGTGTATATTAACTACTGCAAACCAATTTGTTCTATTTCCTGGTGATTTAAAGAAAAAAAATCAAATTTACATTTATATAAAAAACACCTAAAATGTTATAAATACAAGACCACAAATCTAGGTTTTGGGAGACCTATTTGCTAGTCTTGGTTACCACTATGAACTTACTGTAAGATTTAACTCATTATTTTTCAGTTTCCTCACTAATAAGATGAAGGATAGCTGCTACATCGGTCTCACGTGAAGAGTACTCTTTAAAAAATGTAAAGCAGGGGTGCCTCGGTGGCTCAGCCAGTTAAGCATCCGATATCAGCTCAGGTCACGATCTCCCAGTTCGTGGGTTTGAGCCCCACGTTTGTGCTCTGTGCTGACTCAAAGCATGGAGCCTGCTTTGGATTCTGTGTCTCCCTCTCTCTCTGCCCCTACCCCACTCACACCCTGTCTCTCCCTCTCAAAAATAAACATTTAAAAAACTGTAAAGCAAAATCAAAAGTATGATGTTACAGCAAGTATATGTTTTGTAAACTGTATATTGAAACTTTTCACATTCTGTAGAAATGTCACAAAGGATTTATATCCATCTAGAATTTCTGAATCGCATATACTTAATTAAAAATCAAAATTCACTTGTAGTTATAACTTTGCCTAAAATGCATTTTAAAATATTGATGAATACTAGAATGGCCTAACTTAGAAAAACACATTGGAATATTTATTACACATGGGAAATTTTGTTTCTTCAGCATTGCCTTTAAATGTTCTTTCATATTTTTTATTGAGCTTATCTTATTTGGGAGAATGAATTGTTTCTTTTAAACTCAGCAAATGCATGAATCCCGTGGGATACTTATATTATGCTTCATGAATAGTTTTTCACAGTTAAAGAAATTATGTTTAACCTAAGTCTTAATGTTTCTGTTTTATTTGACCTTTTTTTTCTTTCTCTCCTACCTGCGATTCCATACTCCTTATTCCCTATTATATTTAATGTTAATCCATACAAGGCATTTTCCAAATTTGGGATATATTTCCTTGAAATTTGCCCCAAGGTAAATATAAAATATTTATAAAATATGTAAATATATACATCATATCTAAGTATATATAAAGTATACATAAATATATAAAATTTTAATGTATATATAAAACCATATATTTAATATGTGTTCTATATAAATGATAGTGTAGTGTGACTCTCATTTTGCTTCTTTCATAAAATACTAGGTTTTTTGACCTATTCATATTATATAATGTGCTTCTGACTGGTGCATATTATTCTACTGCATCCACATACCACAGCTGATCTTTTCCTCTAGTCACAGATACTTAAGCTGTTCTCAGCTGTTCTTCCTTCACAAACTTGTACATGTCTTCCTGTGAAACTGCCCTGTAGTCTGTATGGGATATATGTCCTAGTAGAGTAGAATACCTTGGGTTGGGGGTATATGCATATTTAATTTCAATTAAGTAATGCTGAATTGTTCTCAGGAATGGTTGCACCCATTTTATACTTGGACCAGTAAGACTGAGGGTTACATTTTATCTACATCTACATCTTCAGCACCACTTGATATATTTGATTTTTTATGTATCTGATATATGTGAAACTTTTTTTGTCATTATCTGCATTATCTGATTACTAATGAGGGTAGGCATATGCTTTTTAGTCATTTTGGTTTTCCATTCTTTGGAAAATACTATATTGTACTTATAGTTTACCCTTTTTTTTCTATTGGGTTTTTATCTTTCTTACTGATGATATAGTACAGGAAATTTTTTATAGATTGTCAACATGTTATTGTCAGGTTCAGACATTGGAAATAACTTAGTCTTGTCATTTGTTAATTCTTGTCTTTGGTGTCCTTCATGGAATAGAAATCTTTGATTTTCCCAATTGTGCTTTTTAAGTCTTGTTCTTCTCAGTTTTATAGTTTCCCCATTTCCATTTAGGTCTTCAGTTTAATTGGAATATATTTTTGGATATAGTATGTGGTATGAATCCAACTTTTTCTCCAGCTTGTCATAAAAGGGAATGGGTTAACAAAACTCCTTCTCTATAGGTATGGGGAAATGATTTTGGTTTTGCCTCCTCCTTAGCACAATTTCCTTGGAAATCTATTGAGTTAAGATAAATATAGAATGCCAGCTGCTTATGCAGCAACATTTTGGTATTGTACCAAAAACAACACAGGCTTTGAGAATTCTCTGAGTAAGGGAGGACTGTAACTGAGCTTGTTCCTCATTGCAGAGGCTTGGAACCTACCATCAGGGATTTTTTTTTTTTTTTAAGGAGACTTATTTATTTATTGCTTATTTGTGTTTTTTTTTTTAATGTTTTATTTATTTCTAGGAGAGAGAGAGACAGCGTGAGCAGGGGAGGGTCAGAGAGAGAGGGAGTCACAGACTGAAACAGGTCCCAGGCTCTGAGCTGGCAGTCAGCACAGAGCCCAACACGGGGCTCGAACCCACGAACTATGAGATCATGACCTAAACGAAAGTTGGACGCTTAACCGCCTAAGCCACCCAGGCGCCCCCATCAGGGATTTTTACAAGATAGTGGTTCCTGTGGCACATGAGGCTTACCTGAGGAGAATACCCTCCTCTACATGATCTATATTTACTGTGGTTTATCCTGCCAAGCTAAGTGACCTTTGTGCTGAGCTATATCCTTTTGGGTCTCATGAGTGTGAACATCTGCTGGGCATGCAGAGTAGGACTGCAGTCCATTTTTCTAACCATTACCTAACAATCCATATTCCCCCATTTCATTACATACCAAGTCCCCATAAACATGAAACTTTCAGGCTCTCTCTCTTCTGTTGATATAAGTCCATTCCCTTCTTTCCAAGGACAGCTCTGCCTTAATATTACTTTGTGAAAATGTCCTAATATATGACAGGTGAATTTATTTTGTCCTACTTTGTGAAAGTTACCTTAGCTATTTGTGGATTTGTATTCTCTTTAAGTTATAACATCAGTTTATCATGTTCCCTTTTTTAAAAAAAAAAAAAAGCTGCTGAGATTTTGATTGGAATTACATTGAATTTAGAGTTTAATTTAGAAAAAAATGACAAGGTTAAATCATCCCATTCATGAACATAGTTTCTCTCTCCATTTATTCAGGACATTATGTGTATGTGTGTGGGTTGGTTTTTTGTTTGTGGTTATGGCTATTCCTAAGGACTTTATAAATTATGTTGCCATTGACAATGGTGTCCTATTATTTCTGGTACAGAGAAATGTACTGAACTGGGTATGTTCATCTTGTATTTGCAGCTTTGAAGAATGCTCATTCTAATATTGATTCTCTTGGGTTGTCCATGTAAATGCAAGTGCAAATAATGACAGTTTTATCTCTTCCTTTTCAGTCCTTGTACTTATCATTCTCTTTATTTTAGCCAAGTTGCCCATCTGTTTTTGACACTGGCTGTGGTTGCAGGCATTTTTATTTTTTTCTACCTCAGATTCTACAGTTGCTCTATTAAATGTGATACTTGCTGTGAGAGTTATGCTAGTCTTTTATCTAAAGAAGTTCCCTTCTATTGCTGTTTCAAATCTGCGTTTGTTTAGATTGTCTTTTGATTTTTCACCTCTAGTAATACTAGTATGATAAATAACATTGATTTTCTTTTTTTTTTTTTTTATGTTTTCTTTATTTCTGAGAGAGAGAGAGAGAGACAGTGTGAGCAGGGGAGGGTCATAGAGAGAGGGAGACACAATCTGAAACAGCCTCCAGGCTCTGAGCTGGCTGTCAGCACAGAGCCCGACGTGGGGCTCGAACCCACGAACCATGAGATCATGACCTGAGCTGAAGTCAGACACTTAAACGACTGAGCCACCCAGGTGCCCCAATAACATTGATTTTCTGATATCAAACCATTCTTGCATTCCTGCTTGATACTATTTTTTTCGATGAAATAATTTGTTTTACTAAAAAATATATATAAATGAGTGTGAAAGATAACTAATATAAAAGTGAGGTATTAGCAAGGCACCTGGGTGGCTCAGTTGGTTAAGTGTCCGACTCTTGATCTCAGCTCAGGTCTTGATCTCAGGGTCATGCATTCAAGCCCCACTTTGGGCTCTGTGCTGGGCATGAAGCCTACTTTAAAAAAAAAAAAAAAGGTACTAGCATGCAGAAACCTAGCTGTATATAGAAGGCAATATTGTTGCTGTTTGATAAGGTGTCCCAGGAGAAGATAAACTGAAAAGAGGCACTGGATCATAGTCTGGCTTCAGTTTACAAGAACCTTTTCTGGAGAAGTCGTTGGGCAAGGTCCTGAGCAAAAATTGGGAAACAGGGTTATCCATAGTTGGTGTATTTTGGAAAGTGCCAACTACTAGAACTGAGTATCTGCCTGTAACACAGTCCAGGGGAGTGGACTGCTTAGGCTTTTCTGATTTTAAGTTTCCTGTGGCCATCCTTCAGCTCTCAGGAGTAGATCACTTGTGTGTTCTCAAATGATCCAGGGAACAGGGCTTGAAGGAAAAGAGCAAGGCCTTTATCAATGCGCAGTTTAGCTAATCACATACAGCTAATAATCTGGGCCAGGCTTCCCCAGGATCTCTCACATTAAAAATAAGCTGTAACAGAAGGTAATACTACATTTCTCTTGAGTCCTTCTACATTAGAGAACTGGTGGTTCTCTTTGTTTCAAGGTTTCCATTTTCTTAGATAGTCTTTTCTTCCCTCCGTTGTATATCTTTGTCTTTCATGATAAATATTTTTCTGAGGTTTCTGCTGATTTTTGGTTGTCTGCTTATGTTTAAAAACGAGATCAGGGTCGCCTGGCTGCCTCAGTTGGTAGAGCTTGTGACTCTTGATCTCAGGATCCTGTGAGTTCAAACCCCCCACATTGGGTGTAGAGCTTGCTAAAAAATATTAATAGTAAGAGAGTAAACAGCTGATTGAAGACCTTGAGCAGGCAGGTTGGGCTGGTTTGTGAACTTTATGCTAAAGCTAGTTTGGAGCGTATGCATAGGATTTGCTAATATTTCCCTGAATTCAATTATCCATCTAGTCTCAGACAGAGTAACCTACCAAACTTACAGAATGTTCAGGAAAACACCGGAAAGCACGTTCACTGTAAGTAGGCAGTCCACTGAGAGTAGAGAGGGGCTGGAAAACTACACATGTACATTTTTTTCTTGCAAAATCACTCATCAGCTAACACTCCTTCCCTGAGAAGCACTAAGATAGGGAGGGAAGGTGGGAAAAAGTAAGTACCAGAGGGTCACTCTTGAGAAAAACTTCCCTGTGGAAACATGGATTAGGAAATTATGTTAGATTGAATTTGTATTTTTATTTTATTTTTTATTTTTTTAAGTAGTCTTTGCACCCAAGGTAGGGCTTGAACCTACAATCCAGAGATCAAGAGTCCCATGCTCCACCAACTAAGCCAGCCAGATGCCCCTGAACTTCTATTTTAAATTTATGTTTGCTTTTCTTTGGGAGGGGATTTTCACTGCTGTTTCTTTTTCGTTTTTCTTTTTTCTTTTTTTAATGTTTTATTTATTTCTAGGAGAGAGAGAGACAGCGTGAGCAGGGGAGGGTCAGAGAAAGAGGGAGTCACAGACTCTGAAACAGGCTCCAGGTTCTGAGCTGGCAGTCAGCACAGAGCCCGACCTGGGGCTTGAACCCACGAACCGCGAGATCATAACCTAAGCGAAAGTCGGACGCTTAACCGACTAAGCCACTCAGGCGCCCCTTTTCTTTTTCTTTTTAATGTTTTATTTATTTCTGAGAGAGCGTAAACAGTGAAGCGTCAGAGAGAAAGGGAGACACAGAATCTGAAACAGGTTTCAAGCTCTGAGCTAGCTGTCAGCACCGAGCCCGATGCGGGGCTCGAACCCACAAACTGTGAGATCATGACCTGAGCCAAAGTCGGACGCTTAATCGACTGAGCCACCCAGGCACCCCACTCTTTACTGTTTCTAAGTGGACTATGTTTAAAATCTCCATTTGATAGCTTCTCATGGCTTTATCAGTTTTTACTACAAGTTTTGTACTTACCATTTCCTTATTTTTAAAAAAATTTTTTTTTAATTTATTTCTAGGAGAGAGAGAGATAGACAGCGTGAACAGGGGAGGGTCAGAGAGAGAGGGAGACACAGACTCTGAAACAGGCTCCAGGCTCTGAGCTGGCAGTCAGCATAGAGCCCGACGCGGGGCTCCAACCCACAAACCGCGAGATCATGACCTAAGCGAAAGTCGGACGCTTAACCGACTAAGCCACCCAGGCGCCCCACCATTTCCTTTTTTATAGATCACATTTTTTTCTTCAGTTTTTCCTTTTTTTTTTCTTTTTAATTTTTTGCTGTAGAAAGCTTTATTGTTTCCATTTGGGAGAGGGATCCAGGGTGGTTGAAAAGCTGCCTAGTGGCTGCAGGGAGAGAGGCTCCTAGTCCTGCTTGAGGGTGAGCCTTTCAAAGAGATATCCCGCAGCCTAGGGGCCATCCCACCTGCAGGGGTGAGTCAGGTGATCACCCATCTTCTTGATCCCCTTCCCATCTTGGTCCTCCAGAAGTCACAGAGATGAGGGTCTGCATGGGCAGAACCCAGGGCATGCAGAGCCCAAAGGGCCTGGTTCATGTTCTCCAGAACTGGGGCAGCTTCCGTGGTGTCCAGGGTTTTATTACACTCATCCTGGAACAGCTTCTGCCTATCCTGGTCCTGGAAGAGGGTGCGGCTGCCTTGCTGATTTTCCATCTTCTGAGAACAATCAGCACCCTCGCACTTCTCAGCCAACATGCAGAAGTGGCCCACGCCCTCCAGAGCCCCATTGTCACGGTCGAAATAGAAGCCCAGAGAGAGGTAGGTGTAGGAGGCCTGCAGGTGCCTGTTGACCAGGAGATTGACAGCCCCCTCCACCTCAGTGAAATAATTCTGAGGAATCCAGGAAGCTCACGGTTGATGGGTAACAATGAGCTAAGCTCCAAATAGGGTGTTGGTGGGTCCCAGAGGCAGAGGATGGCGGAGAAGATAGCTCCGAAGGTTGTGACTAGAAAAAAGGTTGGAGGGTGGTTGGGAGGCTTATAGGAGGGGGCGTCCCTGTGTTCCGTCCAAACACTGTCGATGCAAGAGACAGATCCAGAGGGACTGCCAGGTGCGTTGCTGCTGCTTTAGGTTTGAAAACTATACATTTCTATTTTTATTCTTGTGGTTACTTCTAAACCCTAATTGTGTTTATTTTTCTCTACCAGTGTTTAAAGTTTTCAATATTGAAGTCTTTTTTTTTTAATAGTTTATTGTCAAATTAGTTTCCACATAATCAATATTGAAGTCTTAAAACCACACAAGAATGTTGGCACGCTATTGTCCTCCCTGCTTTCTCTTCTAGACACTTCTCCCTATTGATCCTCTGCCCCTGTTCCTTCAACAATGTTGGGATCACGTGAAGTTTTATTCTAGATTCTTATGGTTAATTTTCCATACTTAATATTTGCCTAGTTGAAGATATAACTTGTTTGAGTTGATTATTTTTCCTTCCTATATGTTTTATACATTCACTTATATTTTTAACTATGAAACTAGTAAAATTGCATGGTTTTAAAAACATCAAATTGTGATTTCTTAAAAAAAAGGAAATAAAGTAGTCCCCGGCCTCACTCCAGATTCCCAGAAACAACACATTTAGCTTTTCTGCTACTTTGTTTTTGCTTTATTTCTAAATAATGTGCTCGTCCAGTATTTCTTACCAATTTTAGAGATTGTCTCCCTCCCACCCCCCATGGAAATTTGACTGCCTTACACTACTATTCCACATTTCCTCTGCAGCCATTTCAGACTCAGAGATGGACGTTTTGTGTCAAGACTGGCAAAGCAGCCATGCCAGTTTTGGAGCACCCAGCTTTACTGTAATTTGAGAGAGAAATAAACTTTTATTGTGTTTAAGCCACTGTATTTAGGGTCTCTTTGTTAAAGCAACTTAGTCTGTACTAAAACTGATAGAGGGATGAGCTTATGAACATAAAAGGGTTAGACTTGGTGAGGAGGGGGAAGTAGATGGAAGTCTCCGATAAAATTACCCATTCTGCATAAAAGGCAGAAACATCTGTATGATGCCAAAGGTTCTTCCTTGGGCAAAGGTCATTGAACCCAACAGTTGATTGTTTGACCTTGGGCAAGTCACTTGAACTTTCTCTTACCTTGGAATACAAAGATTGAAGAAGTCCATCTATCAAGGATTCTTTCTTGCTCTGTCATTCTGTAAAGGGATATTGTTCTTGAAAAGACTAGAGGGTGATGAGAAAAGGTTCAAACATTAAGTTCCTGAATTGATCGTTTAAAGATGGCATAGTATTATATGGATCAACAGCAAGAGCAAATGTTGTGAATGGGGTCCAGGAATAGAGCTCTATTCTATCGCCACTTGCAAACTGGTTGATTCTTAACTGACTTCATTTCTTTTTATTGAACCTTGCTAAAAGCAAAGAGTGTCTGGGCGCCTGGGGTGTCTGGGTGGCTCAGTAGGTTGAGCGTCCGACTTCGGCTCAGGTCATGATCTCATGGTTCCTGAGTTCAAACCCCACATCAGGCTCTGTGCTGGCAGCTCAGAGCCTGGAGCCTGCTTCAGATTCTGTGTCTCCCTCTCTCTCTGCCCCTTCCCCACTCATGCTCTGTCTCTCTCCCTCTCTCAAAAATAAATAAACATTAAAAAAAAGAATTTACCTAACTAAATACAGAGCTTACCTAGCTTCAGTGTTTCCTTGGAATAAAAATAGTAAAAGAATTTGATAGTAAAAACAGCAAAAAGTCAGAGTTGATACAATTGGAAAAAAACTCCTGACAGTCACTCAATCATCAGATCTCATTATAGTAATTAACTCATTTGGTTAGAGCTTTATTTTTTTCTGTCCTTTCTACATTTAGTTTTAGTCCTCAAACTAGACTTATTGCAAGTGAAAATTAAAAGTAACTGACACAGAGGCACTTGAGTGGCTCAGTCTGTTAGGCCTCTGACTTGGGCTCAGGTCCTGATCTCACAGTAATTTCAAGCCCCACTTTGGGCTCTCTGCTGTCAGCACAGAGCCTTCTTTGGATCTTCTGTCTCCCTTTCTCTCTGCCCCTCCCCCACTCTCTCGCTCAAACATTAAAACATTTATAAAAAATAAAAATGAAAAAAATAATTGACATGGGGGACACCTGTGTGGCTCAGACCATTAAGCATGCAGCTCAATTTCGGCTTAGGCCATGATCTCACTGTTGGGTTCATGAGTTCCAGCCCCATGACGGTCTGGCTTCAGAGCTGGATAATTTCTACTATTATACCAAATCCTTTTCTATACTCTCTGAAGACTTTCACGTACATCTTCCCCTTGCTTTAGGGATCAGTTAGCAACATACCTTTCACTTGGTCACGTGGCACAATTATAGTGTCCATATTAACTCTTCTGAATGTGGAGGTATCACTGCCCCGAGGCTTTCTTTTCTCTTACTATGACCCATGTCTTTCAAACAATATTGTAAGAGTTGAGAGTGCAGCCCAGTTGTCTGAGTAGTGAGCTGATCTACCTACAAGTACGTTTCCCCATTAGATGCTGGGAAGCATTAAAACACAGGCCTAGGTTTGTGAACATCACATGCAGCACCCTATAAACTCTTGTCATTTGTGTGTTTCATATCACAGCTTAGAATATTTATAACATCTGCCAATCTAAACTACTAAGGGAGCCCTTTGCAAGTTCTAACTTGGGCATCTGATTTGTTATTTCTATAATTTGTTATTTCTATAATTCTGCTTTGTTATTTTCTATTCATTATGGAGCAATGATTCGCTGACAGTGTGTAGCCTCCTTGGGATTCTGTCTCTCTCTCAAAAATTTTAAAACACTAAAAATAAAAAAAGTAATTGACACATAGTAGTATTTACCCTATAAGACTGAGCCTTATATGTCTTACTTGGTTCCCAGTAATAGTGGTCACCACAATAACACATGTAGAACCTATCAATGTGAATGAAAACTGAATTTCTAACCCAGAATTGTTTACATTTTTCAAGAGATGCCTCCTGATAATGACAATGCTTCACCCAAGATACTTCTGGTGTCCTTCTAAATGATACAACTTTACCATTCTTCCTAACCTAAGCACGTATACCAAAGTGACCTACACCGCCAACTATTTCATCCATTCTTGATCCGAGTTCTTTTATCTCACGTGTTCCTATTTCCTCTGGAGTCAAGAGTTGGTCACTTACGATCCAGTCAGGAGGATCTGGTTGCTAAGAAACAAGACGCTAGGTGGGTGAGGACGCTGCACTGCGACAAACCCAGGAGTGAAAGCAAGAGAGGGAAGGGGAAGGCAAAGGCGCGGCGCAGCAGGCGCTAGCCGCAGCCCCTTCTGTGGCCACCCGCCCCATCCCTGCAGGAGCTCGTTGTTCATTGGTTCCGCCGCTGAGGCGCTGGCCTGTGATTGGTTGTACGGCGTGGGGGCCGGAGGTACTCTGCAAGCGGGAGGGGCGATGTGTGTGAGTACAGTGGACAGGCTTGCGGGCCGGGTAGCTGGAGCTTCATGGCGCGAGCGCTGGCTGTGCTGGCCGCTGCAGGTGACGAAGTCGCAGTGAGGGCCACCGCGGCCCCGGGCAGGTGAGCGAGACGTCGAGGGGCCTGGGATGCCGGCGGGAGGCGGAAAGTGCGGCAAGGGGCGGTACCGCCGCCAGTCAGCGGCTTCACGCCGCGGCCTCCTCCTCCGCCGGGCGGTGCCGGGGTCCCGCTAGCCCAAACGCCCCCGAACGTCCCCGCGCGCAGCCTGCAGCCCGCCGGCCTTCCCAGCCCCAGGTCCCCGCCGCCGGTCCCGCCCGCGCCCCCAGCTGAGGGAGCCCCGGCCTCCTCCCGCCGGACCGCGCCCTGTGTCTCTGCCAGCATCTTCCCTCAGCCTTGCCCCGCTGCCCGGCGCCTTTGTCCGCCCCCAATCCTCTCCGCGCCTGGGCAGTTTCTGCCCCTACGGGGAAGGCGGGGACACCAAAGGCTGGGGACCCCTGAGGACGCTCTTCGCAGTGAGCCTCTGCGCCCAAGGTTTGCACGGCTTTGATCTGTTTGTCCTGAGTTGCGGATGTGATTTTATTCTTTCGTTCGCGGTGAAAGCCATCTGCTTCGGTTCTCGTTGGTGGTCAGGAAGCCTGGGCACCGGGCTTCTCCCCTGGAGCGGGACGACTCTATTATCTCCCAACCTCAGTTACGTCAAAGGCCTTTGACCTACCTACTGTACCGGTCCCTACGTTTAGCGTCTTTCCTTTACCTAAAGGAAAAAGACTCTGTCTACAAAAGCCTTTTTCTTTTGAAAAAAGAAAAAAAAGTCAGACGCCAGTGGTGGACTTATATTTGGCCTTAATTAATTAATTAGATTGATTTTATTAAAACATTTAAATAAACCAAGATTGTAGGAAGGGGGAGTAGGACGTGAAGAGTGTTCTTAAAAAGTGTAATGCATTAAATAGAATATTTATTTCTTGTAAATAACGCGTTTGACCTTAAGCATTAATTAACATTAAAAAATATTTTAGCATGGATGGGACTAGATTTAGTAGAAGTGTAATTTGAACTTCAGATTTTTTCTTATTTCCACAGTTTTTGATAAGTCTGTACTTTGTTGTCAACAATGTAGTGCACTGTGACAACTATTCCAAGAGAATTTATGAGAATATCCTGTATATTATAAATGAATATCATATTTGAAATATATGCAAACATTTTTAAATATTTGATATGGACAGTGTTTTTGATTAGCTAACAAGTGCCAGCATATTGCAGGACACAGTAAATATTTTAGAAATTTTTAATGAATATTTTTGGAAGTGAAGAAAAAAACAGGACCCAAGTGCCTTGCCCTGAATTCTGGAGTAGACTGTTTTCTACTGAGATCCAAACAAATTATAATGAAATGCCCTATGTTCTAAAATACATTTCAAGTTGTGTGGTATGAAAAGTGATGATGTGCTAGACATACAAGTGGGGATCAGTAAAGCACTGTAAAATCTATGTACAACTGGGCTCAAAGAAATGTTTTACAATCATGAAACTGCAGGTGGCCCTTGAAAATGCAGACGTTGGAGTGCTGACCCCCACCCCAGTCAAAAATAGTCCTATAACTTTCAACTCCTCAAAAACTTAAGCACTAATAGTCTGCTGTTGACCACAAACCTTACTGATAACATAAAGTCTATTAACACATAGTTTGTATATGTATTATATACTGTAATCTCACAATAAAGAAAGCTAAAGAGAAGAAAATGTTATTAAGAAAATCGTAAGGTCAGCTGGGGAGCCTAGGTGTTCAGTCCAGTAAGTGTCTGACTTCAGCTTAGGTCATGATCTCATGGTTTGTGTGTTCAAGCCCTGCATCAGGCTCTGCGCTGACAGCTTGGAGCCTGGAGCCTGCTTGTGATTCTTTGTCTCCTTCTTTGTCTCTTCCCTTCACCACTCACACACACTCTCTCTCTCAAAAATAAATAACATTAGAAATTTTTTTTTAAAAAAGAAAGTCATAAGGAAGAACAAATACATTTACAATCCTGTACTGTACTGAAGAATGTCTGGGTGTATACTCAAACCTCTGCTGTTCAAGGGCCAGTTGTACTCAGTAAATAACAGCTGTTATGTGTGTTCTTCCTCTGCTCCTCCATGGCTCCCCTCTGCTTTGGTTCTCACCAAATGATATTAAAATTATATTTGTCTGTTAGTATCCCTCACCAGACTACAAATTCATTGAGGACAGGGACCATGCCATATTTATTTTTGTATCCACACTGCTTGGCGCATAGTTGGGACTCACTAAATGTTTATTGAACTGTTTATTTGGGAAACTTTGTATAGCCTCTTTTCTTGTTGATTCTGTTGCCTGAGGATCTTGGACTCCCTTGGCCACTGGATATGTCATTCAAGGGCTCCTGAATTGAATTAGAGAATATGACAGGAGGACAGATGGGTGGGGACCCAGGCGAAGAAGCAAGGGAAGCCTCCACTGTACAGGAGTGTGTGTGTATATGTGCTTTGGCTTTTTATATTTGAGTGGCAGGGTGTGTTTGGATGTGTTTAAGGATTAAACCTTATCAGGCCAATGCTCGTGTTTTACCTCAAGACAAGGAAGAACACTCCAAAAAAAACCTTCAAACTTCTAGAAATAATACTAATTACAACTGTTGCTATAATCTCCCCACCCTTTATAACTAATAATCACACAGCACAATAACAATGATTATGCTTATCCTATCATGTCAGATTATCCCGTTTTTAAATTTCATTTGATTGCATTAGTAAAATTTAAATATACTCAGTCTTTATTGTTTGTATCATGGACATTCACTCACAGAAGAATAAAGGAAATATTAGTTGGGACTAGAGTAAAATTATAATTCTTTTAATGAGCTTTTGTTTTTGTATGTTTGTTTGTGTTTTATTTGTTTTTGTTTTTGTTTTTGTTTTTTTTACAGTTAAACTCCACCATCCATGAATTGCTAATCAAGGTACAAATCAGGCACACATATGGATTTTTTTTAAGGAAGATATATTGTATTCAACTTTTTCCCCCAGTGTTTTATTATGAAAAGTTTTAAACATATAGAAAAGTCAAAAGAATATTATAGTGAACACCTGTGTACCCAACCACTTGTATTCTACCATTAATATTTTATTATACTTTTTTATCACACAATTTATCCATCTGTCCATCCTGTGTATCTGTCCATCCACCAGTCCATAATATTGAAGAGATTTGAGCCATATAGTCTATGTGTATTTTAGGTCACTTTTATTCTTCCTTTATAGATAGCATATGATATTTAGGAATAAATTGTAAATGATTTATAATGTTCTAAAAACACTTGGATTTAATATGTAAATAAATTATTTGTCTTTATTTCTAGTTCCGAAAGATGAGTCGTGGATATTCAGAGAACAACAATTTCTTGAACAATAACAACCAAATGGTGTTGGACATGATCCTTTATCCATTAATTGGAATCCATCAGACCATCAACTGGGAAACTGTGGCAAGGCTTGTACCTGGGTTAACACCCAAAGAGGTAAATAACCAACCCCCAGATAGCTCCTGGAAGAATCAGAAAAAGTGACCAGTTTAAAGAAACAGCTACTGGGGTGCATGAGTAGCTTAGTCAGTTAAGCACCTGATTCTTGATTTCGGCTCAGGTCATGATCTTATAGTTGGTGAGTTTGAGCCCCATGTGGGGCTCCATAGCACTGACAGTGCAGAGCCTGCTTTATATCCTCTGTTCCTCTCTTTCTGCCCCTCCCCTGCTCACATGTGAGCTTGATCGCTCTCTCTCTCTAAAATAAGTTAACTTAAAAAAAAAGGGGTGCCTGGGTAGCTCAGTCAGTTGGACAGCCAACTTCTGCTCAGGTCATGATCTCACGGTTTGTGAGTTTGAGACTCATGTCGGGCTCTGTGCTGACAGCTTGCTCAGAGCCTGGAGCCTGTTTCAGATTCTGTGTCTCCCTCTCTCTCTCTCTCTCTGACCCTCCCCTGCTCACGCTGTCTCTCTCTCTCAGAAAAAAAAAAGAAAGAAAGAAATGGCTACTAAGAAATAAATTTGAATTTTATATATTCATATGCATGAATACTGATGTGCATATGATATAATTTGACTAGATACAAGCTACATAAATTATTATTTATATATATTACCTACCTACCTGGTACATTAACCCACCTGGTGTGTCTAAATTCAACCAGTTGTTTATATAACAACTGAAAGTTCACTAATAATATCTAAATTTAAGTAACAAAACTGTTACTGGGAAATTATGGGTAGATTAAACTTTTGTAAATTAAATCATATGTTATTAAATCCCTAATGCTATGCTTCTCAAATTTGAGTAATAGATCTTTTTAAAGGAAAACCTTGTAAACTCCCAGTGTTGACTTAAATTATTTTTTTTTTAATGCTTATTTTGTTTATTCTGAGAGACAGAGTGTGAGCAGGGGAGGGGCAGAGAGAGAAGGAAAGAATCCCAAGCAGTCTCTGCACCAGCAGCACAGAGCCTGACACCGGGCTTGATCTCACAAACAGTAAGATCATGACGTGAGCTGAAATCAAGAGTTGGATGCTTACGGACTGAGCCACCCAGGCGTCCCTTAAATTACTTTTATTATAATGTAAATAAAATATGCACTAACAATACTACTTGTAAACACCCATAAACCAAATTTACGTATTATAGACACAAGTAAAAACTAAAACCAATACAATTTGAACCAATAATGGTTAGCTACGGGCTCCTGGGTGGCCCACTTGGTTGAATGTCCAGCTTGATTTTGGCTCAGGTCGTGATTCCAGGGTTGTGGATCCTACCCCTCACTGGGCTGCATGGAGCTTACTTGGCATTTTCTCTTTCTCACCCTCTGCCCCTCTACCCCACTCACACTCTTTGTCTCTAAAAATAAAAAAGTAGGGGCATCTGGGTGGCTCAGTTCATAAGCTCCCGACTTCAGTTCAGATCGTGATCTCAAGGTACATGGGTTCAAGCCGCACATCCAGCTCCACATTGACAGTGCAGAGCCTGCTTGAGATTTTCTCTCTCTGCCCCTTCCTCTCTCACACTCACACGTGTGCGTGCACTCTCTCACCCCCTCCAAAATAAGTAAATAAACCTTTAAAAAACAAAGGTAAAAAAATAATAATGGTTACATAATGTGGTAAGTAATAGTGTTCTGCTGAAATTAAATTGCTGCTTACAAGGCAAATATTGTGTGGTCTATCATGGCACAAAATATTTTGCATTCAGCTTGTATTGCCTTGTGCCTTTCAAAGACTTCATTCTTCCTCCACTCTTCTCTCTTTAACCTACTATGAAGACCTACATTGCACCATGACATTACTAGCCTTCCCTTGACACCAGTGCCTATCTATCAAGAGATAGAAAGATTCTTTCCCTATCTTATGCTTTAAAAAATTAACCTTAGATGGGGTGCCTGTGGGGCTCAGTTGGTTAAGCATCCAACTTGATGATTCTCATAGTGGTGATTCTCATCGATGATACACACTCTATCTCTCTCAAAATAAATAAATTTTAAAAATTTACCTTAGACAATTAAAGTACTTCTTAGTACAACTTAATTGTAAACAGAAAAGCAAATAGGCGCTGAAATACTCTGCTATCCTGATGTTTTAGATGATTTTATTTTATGCTCAGAATCAAAACTTAAAATCTAAAAATTGTTACAGAGAGCTCTTTGATTTCTGGTCATTTATCCATGAACCCTAGTTTGAGAATCATTGACTTGAGACTTTTTGCTGTTAATAGGAATCCTAAAGTAGGTGAATCATCTCAGAGTTTTCTAAAAGTAGAAATGAATTAGTGATTTTCCCAGTATATTTTAAACATATTCACCATTGCCCTGGTCCACCATATATACTCAATAAATACTTGTGGAATCAGTGAACGAACCAGGTTGCACTATCTTTTGCAGCTGAGAAAAACTGTACCCACAAGAAATTACTTGACCTCAGTTATGTTATAGATCTTTGTGAAATGATAAGGAAATTTCTTTTTTCAAGTTTATTTATTCTGAGAGAGATTGAAAGAGAGAATCAGTGGGGGAAGGACAGAGGGAGTGGGGGACAGAAGATCCGAAGTGGGCTCTGTGCTGACAACAGAGAGCCTGATGCGGGGCTTGAACTCATGAATTATGAGATCACGACCTGAGCAGAAGTCACACACTCAACCAACTGAGCCACCAGGCACCCAGGAATTTATTTTTAGTGTATAGTTTCACTCTGTAATTTATACTTTTTCAAACCTTCTGGTTAAGTTTTGAAACATGTCAACTTTTAAAATGGAGCAAACCTGTGAATTCAACTACTGTTCTAACTTTTTATTGTAAATATCTTCAAACATAGAGAAAAGTTGAAAGAATAGTACTACACCCCTATATTCTAATATGGATGCCTTATTTGTTGATCCTTTTATGTGATTTTTTTTCCATGTTATTTAATAGTAAGTTTCAAACACTGTGACACTTCTCCCCATAGACTACAGTGTACATTTCCTTAAAAATAGACATGGGGCCCCTGGGTGGCTCAATCAGCTAAGCATCCGACTTTTGATTTCAGCTCGGGTCATGATCTCATGGTTCATGGCATCCAGCCCCACGTTGGGCTCTGCACCGGTAGCATGGAAGTTATTGGGAAGTCTCTCTCCCTGCCTCTCTGCCCTTCCTCAGCTTTTGCTGTCTCTCAAATAAACATTAAAAAAGAAAAAGAAGGACGTGATTTCATAACCATGGTACCAAGAAAATTAACAGTAACTCTATCATATCTAATATTCATTGTGTATTCAAATTTAATGAATTGTTGAATTATTTTTTTAACTAAAATACAACTAAATGTGAACCAGATTATTTTTAAGTAGTGTTAATTTTTTTTAATGTTTGTTTATTTTTGATAGAGAGAGAGAGCAAAGAAGGGGTAGAGAGATAGGGAGACAGAATCCCAAGCAGGCTTCCCACTGCCAGTGCAGAGCCTGATACAGGGCTTGACCTACAAACCATGAGATCATGACCTGAGCTGAAATCCAGAGTAGGACACTCAACTGACTGAGCCACCCAGGCACTCCTAAGTAGTGTTAATGTTGTTTTTAAGTTTTGTTTAATATTTATTATTGAGAGAAAGAACGAGCGAACAGAGGAAGGGCAGAAAGAGAGGGAGACAGTGAATCCAAGCTGGCTCCAGGCTCTGAGCTGTCAGCACAGAGCCCAATGTGGGGCTTGAACTCACGAGCTGTGAGATCATGACCTGAGCCGAAGTCGGCTACTTAACAAACTATATGTATTTTTATGTATTGGGCACCTGGGTGGCTCAGTCGTTAAGCATCTGACCAGCTCAGATCATGATCTTACAGTTCGTGAATTTGAGTCCCACATGAGATGAGCTTGTGCCCCACTTTGGGTGAGGCATGAGCCCTGCTTTGGGTGAGCTCAAGTCCCACTTCCAGTGAACAACAAGCCCCACCTTGGGTAAAACATGAGCCCCAAGTGAGCCCTGCCTCTCTCTGTCTCTCTCTCTCTCTCTTTCTCTCTGCCCCTCACTCACTTGCACATTCTCGCAAAAAAAAGAAGGAGTTTTTATGTGTTTAACTTAGCTGAAATAATGTCTTAATTTTTCCAAAGTGCACCATTTTGCAATCCCACCAGTAATGTCAGATAGTTCCAATTTCTTCATGTCCTTGTCAACACTTTCATTTTCTGTCTTTTTGAATAAAGCCTCCCCTTATCGGTATGAAGTAATAATTCGTTATGATTTTTTCTTTTTTTATGATTTTGATTTGCATTTTCCTGATGGCTAATGATGATCAGTATCTTGTCATGTGCTTATAAGTCATTTACAGATCTCTGGAGGAATGTCTGTTTAGGTTCTTTGCCCATTTTTTTAATTGGGTTATTTATCTTTTTATTGTTGAGTAGGAAGAGTTCTTAATATATTCTAAATGCAAGTCCCTTGTCAAATAATATGATTTGTAAATATTTTCTGCTATTGTGTATGTTGTCTTTTCATTTTCTTGATAGTGTCCTTTGTAGCACAAAGGTTTTAAACTTTGAGCTCTGGTTTTTCTGACTTTTCTTTGTTGCTTGTGCTTTTAGTGTCACAGCTAAGAAACCATCACTTAATCCAAGGTTATTTTCTCCTAAGAATTTTATAGTGTTAATGCTTATATTGTCTTTGGTCTTGTATTTAGTCTTTGATCTATTTTGAGCTAATTTTTGTGTGTGGTATATATAGGTAAGGGGTCCAGTCTCATCTTTTGTATACAGATATCATGTAAATTTTGCTTAAACATAAAGAACAATTTAACAATATAGTTGAAATTATTTATAGTTTACTTCTTTGCTTAAACAATCATGCATTCATTTCAAATATTCAGAATTCATAATACTCTTATTAAGTATTAGAAATTACTGTAAAGCTTATTAAGCAAGATAAATCTACATTCATTTTCCAATATAGCTATAAACTTTACCTAAAAGATATCAAAAGAACCCGTGTGGTTTTTTTTAAGACTTTATTTCTAAGTAGTCTCTACACCCAGCGTGGGGCTTGAACTCAACCCCGAGATCAAGAGCTGCACGTTCCACTGACTGAGCCAGCCAGGTTTCCTGGGAACCTGTGTTTTATTTAAAAGCCTACCTATCACTTTCTCCATGTTAAAAAAAACTAAACTCGGGGCGCCTGGGTGGCTCAGTCGGTTAAGTCTCCAACTTTGGCTCAGGTCATGATCTCATGGTTCATGGGTTTGAGCCCTGCATCGGGCTCTGTGCTGATAGCGGGCTCAGAGCCTAGAGCCTGTTTCAGATTCTGTATCTCCCTCTCTCTCTGACCCTCCCCTGCTTGCGCTGTCTTTCTCTCTCTCTCTCAGAAATAAATACAAAACATTTTTAAAAAAGTAAAAAAACAAACTAACCTTATTTTGTAGAAAAAATGAATTCAATAAAACCATTTATTTTTTTATCCTATACATGTATATATGAATCTATACATTTTTCTAATGATGTTATAACATTTGTTTTTCTTTATTTGCCCAAACATTTATCATTTTTTCAGTCTTCATATAAAAAATATTTTGTTTCTCATTTATCATATTATTTTTATTTAATTTTAAGACTGTTTAAAGACAGAGCATATTGACTGCATAATATGTCTGTCTATACATACATATTTTTTAAGCTCCTTTTTTCTTAGTTTTCAAAAGACTAAGCCTTAAACAGGCATTTCATGTAATAGTAACTGTATAAACAATCTTTACTGAAAATAGTGCTTATCTAGTGGATATTGATAATATTTGTGTAATAAATGAGTGATGCCATACCCAATGCTTTATTCATTTAATATGTAGACATATATGTCATATATATTTTTTTCCTTTTGTACGTCCCACATTACTTGGTCTGCTCTGGAATTTGCCACCCATGTTGATGATGGTGGAGATTTAAAAATGGATGCTATGGCAGTGTTGTCTGACCAAGATCCACATTAAGGAAAGCATTTTATGCAGTGACCTAAGACACACATAGAAATGACATTTCCATGAAGGCATACTTAGCGTAGTATGTTTAATGCACTTTTGATATTTTCTAATAAAATTTTACATTTTTTTTTCCCCCAATTGCTGATCTGGACCTTCTAAGTTGATTTCTTAGTAACTGATGGGTTAAGGGGAAAACACTGTGCTGGAACACACTGTGCCCAAATATGTGGCCATGTATTTTGTGCAAGGTGAACCTCACTGTTGGTAAGAACAAACAGTGTAAGTCTTTGTTATAATAAAGAAAATCTAGTGTCACAAATCAGATTCTTTTTGATTTGCTTTCCATTGAAGATTAAAATTTGGTCTGATTCCTGGTGGGAACTCAGTTAATGTAAAAATAATAACCAAGTTTTTAACTAAATTATTGAAATTGTCAACTGATAATAAATGCAGACCACAGGGAAATAAGGTTAATAAAAACGTTCTTCATTTTCCTATAGCAGCATAAACATATTATGCCATTGGGTCAAAGTATATTAATATAAGTTCTTCCCTGAATTCTAAGGAAAAAAAAAAGTCAGAAGTTTTTGTATATTGAAATGTGTGCTGATTTTCTAGGTACCCAGCAGATAGGTATTCACTTGTAAAAAATGATTATAGAAAAGTATTATGAAATAGAAGGCAAGAAAATAATCTTCCTATTGTTTAGTTAAGAAAGACACGCATTTCCTTCCTTTGATGTAATTACAGTGTGCAAAAAGGTTTGATGAACTGAGGAGCAGCGGAAGCTCACCTGTTGACAACCAGTATAATCCCCTAATGGCTGCTGGAGAGAGTCCTGTGGAAACGTTAGCCACGTATATCAAATCCTCACTTCTTGACATGCAAGGAGAATTTCAGGAGACTCCAGTTGGTCAAGATGCAGTTTCCAAAACAGGTAAGGTTTGAAAACAAAATACAGCATTTGTTCTTACCATAATTTTGCAAAATATGTGTTTCAGTCAACTTTATTTACTTAAAGGCTAATATAAACATTTCTGGAAAACCTACTAGTATTTGTATCTTCCTGAATTTCAGAAAATTGTCTTTGCTATATTTGAGAAATGTTTTAATATTACCATACAGGTCAAACACTATTACTAAAATAAAAGCTATTTACTATATCAAAATTTACTACTCCAGTCTGTTGGCCTAGTTATGTCATAATTTCAAAGAGATTTGTTGACCTGTACCTTCTACTTAATTTTTTTTACTGAGAAAATATTGCTTATTCCTCATGTTATTGATCTTTTTTTACAGCTACCTTTTATTGTAGTCATCAGTAGCTTCAAATGACACAGTGACAGGGTAGAAAAGATCTTTTCTGCGATTATTTTGGAAATAATTACTGATTTTAGAAATCCTGAGTGTAGTAAATGATTTGAATCTCAGCAACAGCAGAGTACTGATATAAAAACTTGCTTCGGGAAGAGAGAACTATATTGTTGACTTTTGAACATTTGACCCCTCTGCATTCACACCCTATCGTTTTGAAATCTTCAGTATAATGTTAGCAGTGTGTGATCCTATTTTTATACTGTTTTTTCCATATACCTTTAGAAATATTAAGGAAGATACCACCTAACAAAATGCCATCTTTAGCCTTGCAAACCCATGCATTTACAGTATAACCATTCAGTAAGTAAAAACCCGTTCTCAGCTAGAAACGCTAACCTCCCCCTTTGTTTTTTGTATGTGTTTGTTTCTGTATTTAAGGAAGACATAGTATAGCTTCCACAAGGAATTGTTCTTCAGAAAGTGAAAATTGTACTACTCGTAATGGTGGAGAAAAGACTGAAGAATCTGAAGGGTAGGAGGCTGGTTCTTTGCTAGATAAGATTTAATATGAATATCAACTTTAAATTATAAAATATATAATTGGTTATTGAATACATCAGTTAGAATAATTTAGGAATTTCACATTATACAATGGTTGAAACTGTTTGAATCAGAATAGTTCATGTGTTGAACTATAACAATTGCTTGACAGCTGAATATATGACTTATTCATGTTATAATTAAATTGGACTATAGTTTTCCATTTAAAAAATTCATTTTCATATTTGTAAATATTAAGAATAGCCTCTTCTAATATAAAACTTTGAAAAGCAAATTTTAAAACCCAAAGAAAAATCTCTGCCAGTAGTTCTCCAATTTTATTAAAGAAACTAAATATGTATTTTAGAACCATTGGAATATAATTCTGATTATGGAAACATTAAAAATTAGAATATACCTTTCAGTATATTGCAAGTTTTGATTGTTTTGTATATTTTACATAAAATAAATTAACATATATTTTAAATATTCACTTTGATAAATGGATACACCATGTAACCATCACTCAAATGAAGATATAGAACATTTCCATCATATCTGAGAGTTCCTTTCTATATTTTCAGTTCTGATAGTTGATTTTTGGTTTTTTTTTGGTAACAGCTTTATTCATATATAATTCATATGCCAGAACTTTTGAAACAGTTCTGGAGATGGATGGTGGTGATAATGGCATGACAGTGTGAATGTACTTAATGCCGTTGGACTGTACACTTAAAAAGGACTAATATGACAGATTTTATGTTATGTGTATTTGACCATAATAAAAAAAATTCACCTTTTTGAAGTGTATAGTTCAGGGATTTTAAATGTACCCACATAGATTTTTAGCTGGTAGTTTTGTTTGTGTAGCACAAAAATTTATCAGGTAATTTTCTTGCTGGGATTGTCTAGTATTTCATATTGTAGATCTAACAGCCATAGAAACAGTATGCTTCATTATACAAGCCATAACCTGTTTATATTTTGACCATAATTTCTTTGGAAGAATAATTTGTGAAGAGGTATTTAAATTCCTTTGACTTTGACAATAGTGTTGGTTAATAATCCTTTTTCTGGTAGCCCAGTTTTGTTTCAAATATAATTTTTTTGTATTAGAAAGTTATGAAGTTCCATTGAACATATTAAATTCATGTTGTAGGACAGTGTGTGTCTTTTGATTAATTCTCTTTTGTAATGACATAAAAGTAGTTGTGGATCATGCTGGTATTTCTTTTTGAGGTGATACAATTTTCAAGGGAAGGTAAATTCAAGGACTATATATTTTTTGAAGCAGTCTTTCTGATGCATCATCTAAACTTATTCTTAAGTTATTTTTAAAATATGTTAATAAGCACGTTGTAGTCTTAATTCTCTTAACTACATTTACTAATTTATATTTGATGAATGCCTAGAAACAAACTTTCTTGCTGTTAAAAATAATTAAGTAACCATGCTAAATTTTTGATTCCTTAATGAATGATTTTAACTGTTTATCTTACTTATTAATAGTAAGAAAATTCTAATATTTAATCTTTATCTTCTCATACCATAACCATGTAGAAGTACTGCTTTATGTTCCTCACAAGAATTAGAATGTGTTATTTAATTTTTCCTTGTGAATTGGTATTACTTTTTTTTTAACTTATGACTTGAAAAATAAACTTTAAACCATATAAATTGAGTCCTATAGTAAAAATATTTTTGTTTTTCTAAGCTTTTAAGTTATTAGGCTTAATAAGCTTAATAGCTTAACTAAAATTAGTTAAAATCTAAGGTACAGTTCAGGTTAGCAAGATACATTTATGAAAAGTTCTGAATGCCAAACCCTATCAAATTGATTTAGTCAAAACTTCCAAAAGTATCTTGTTCTTATACTTCCAGTAAATGTCAGTATTCTTGGCTCCTCTTCTAAAACTCTAATAATTTCGTTTCTGTATAACATTTTTTATGAAGGCCAAACATGGTGATCCATGTATGTGATGAAGCAAAAAACTTGAAAGAAGATTTTATTTGCCCACGAGATCTTTTGATATCAGAAATGAAGTACTTTGCTGAATATTTATCTATGGATGCCCAGCGCTGGGAAGAGGTGGACATTTCAGTTCATTGTGACGTTCACATTTTCAACTGGTTGATAAAATATGTTAAAAGGAACACTAAGGAGAATAAAGATTGTGAGATGCCCACCTTAGGTAAAAAACAATCTATTGCTTATTTTGTAGTGAAATTTATGTGTTACCTGGTAGTTGCTTCAGACCAAGCATGAAATGTGGAAAATTATTTGGACATTAGTATTTGTGACTAGATTTAGTAATCACCTTTTAGGAAACTGATACCTCATCATTTTTTAGTAAATTAT
The DNA here is from genome assembly GCF_008692635.1 of Crocuta crocuta. Lineage (NCBI taxonomy): Eukaryota > Metazoa > Chordata > Mammalia > Carnivora > Hyaenidae > Crocuta > Crocuta crocuta. Next base: position 12,715,447 of record NW_027530368.1, on the reverse strand, counting down.
AGTGACTGTATGGCAAGTAGACAGGTCTCTAGATCAGCAGTTCTCATTGTATGGTACATAGATCTCTGGAGTCCTGGAGATGTGTTTATTGTTGTTTTATTTTGAGAGAGAATGAGCGGGGGAGGTGTAGAGTCAGGGAGAGAGATTGAGAGAGTCCTAAGCAGGCTCCATGCTCAGTGCAGAGCCCTATGTAGGTCTCAGTCTCACAACCCATGAGATCATGACCTGAGCCGAAATCAAGAGTCAGACACTTAACCACCCAGGTGCCCCAGAGTCCTGGAGATCTTCTAGAGGATTCATGAAGTCAAGACAATTTACATAATAATATTAATATCTTACAGTCTTCTTCTTTGTTGCCATTTGTTCACATGGTACAGAAGCAATGGAGGGCACACATCAGGGCAGGGGCACCAAGTTACTAGTGGTCACCATATTCTTGAATACCATGTGCTCATAGTTAAAAAGATAAAAAGAAAAAATTCAGTCTCACTTTAAGAACGTCCTTGATGAAGCAGTAAAGATGAGTAATTTGATTAACTCTTGACCCTTGAGCGTCCATCTTTTCCATGTTCTTTGTGATGACATGGGAAGTGCACTTCTGCACACTGAAGTATGATGGTTGTCTAGAGGAAAAGCACTTGTGCAGTCGTTTGAGTTGCAAGCTAAACCAGCTGCTTTTTTAAAAAGAAAAAACCGTTTTTACTTTAAAGAATGACAGGCAGATTATGGTTATTCATACTTAGGCATTGGGTAGATATTTTCTTGAAAATGAATTAAGCTGATCAACTGACAGTATTTGTTGTCAATAAAATTCAGGGTTTCAAGTGGGAATTAGAATATGGAAAGCTTGTATCTGCTTTAACATGCTTGACAGTTTCTCCATAATTAAGAGACTTTTCTGAGGAGACTGGTGATGATAATTAACAAATGTGATTTATATATTTATTTTTTCAGAGAAAGAGAGACCATGTGAGGAAGTGGTAGTGGGGGAGAGAGAGAAAGAGAGAGAATCTTAAGCAGCTTTCATGTTCAGTGCAGAGCCCAACACGTGGCTCAGTCTGACGACTCTGAGATCATGACCTGAGCCGAAATCAAGAGTCAGACTCTCAACAGACTGAGCCCCCCAGGCGCCCCTTATATATATTATAAAATGAAATGTTGAAATGTTTCAACATTTGGAAAACTCCACAGCTCAGTGAACCAATATTTTCCATATGACCAGTGTGTGATGTTAAAATCATGCATAGGTTAAATAAAGATTCATTTAATGTGCAAGATAAATCATTTGACTTTGAGATAACAGAATAGGAAAAGTTCATTGATACAACTTCAGATTCCATTACACCTAACCTTTAAATTTTTTTTCTTATTAATTTTTTAAAAATTTATTTCTGAGAGAGAGAGACACCTTGAGCAGGGGAGGATCAGAGAGATAGGGAGACACAGAATTCAAAGCAGGCTCTAGGCTCTGAGCTAGCTGTCAGCACAGAGCCCGACATGGGGCTTGAACCCACAAGCCGTGAGATCATGACCTGAGCAGAAGTTGGACGCTTAACCAACTGAGCCACCCAGGTGCCCCTACACCGAACCTTTAAAAGAAACTACCAAGTGTTGAGTTTTGATGGAACATCAGAGAAGACTACCACAAACTGACTGTAGAAAGAGATATAGAATCCAGCTGTCTTTTTTTAAGTCAGATATTGAAGAAATTTGCAAAAAAAATTTCAGTGTTACTCTTACTGCTAATTTGTATTTTGGAAAAATATAGTTATTTTTCATAAAAATATTTTTTCATAGAAAAATTCTTTTAAAAGGAATTAAATATTTTAACTTTTTTTCCTGTTTTACTTTATGATATGGTCAATACTAATAGTTGTAACTCATCAACAAAAAAGGAGTCTTAAGATCAAAAGTTTGGAACCAGAGGCACCTGGCTGGTTCAGTTAGTGGAGTGTGGAGCTCTTTATCTCGGGGTTGTGAGTTCAAGCCCCATGTTGAGTGAGGAGATTAGTTAAAAGTAATTTTTAAAAAATTAAAGTATGAAGTCTGGTATTCTAGATGAAAGGAAGAATAATTGCCATTAATCTTTAGCTGGGTGTAACCTTGTATAGGAAATCATACTTGTGGTATAATAAAATTTGTGCCCTAGAATTTACAATTTGTAGCAGTACCAAAATATTTTTAAACTCTTATTAGTAAATAAATCTATACTGATAGTATAAACATTTTCTAAAGAAAGTTGTTAATACATTTTAGGGATCAAATTAAGGGAAAAGTTTCTGGTGGTTCTTAAATAAAAATTATAAGCTCGCTAAATAAAAAGTTTCAGCCAGTCAGATTCCAGAGATTCCAGATCACTCAGATATGGTTATGTACATGTGAAAAAAGAAATTAAATTATGCAGGGAGAAAAAAATGTTGTTTTATCCAGCATATTTATGCATATAGTAAAGGTAAAAGAAGTGGAGCAAAACTAGTCACTCTGTAATCTTTGATCTTATATCAGTAGCTACAAACATAAACTTTCATTAAAAAAAAAACAAACAGGAAAACCACCAGAATCCTTAGTTAAATCTCCAATAATGCAGACAATGGATTTTAGCTGGAATGAGCTGTATTAAACTAACCTGAGTAATTTTTTACCCACTCCCTTTACCATTTCTATTTGAGAACCTTTAACCTAGAATTATTATTTGAACAAAGATTAGAGTTACTTATTTTAATCATTGTGTAGTTCTTTATTTAGAAGGATTGTCTTAGTACTGTAATGGGAAAAATCACAATATTTCCCCCTTTAAATATATCTCACAGGAGATGACTTAGGTTTGCCAAAATAATAGTGTCAACCAGCATTCCCCTTTTCTTGGTTATGCCTCCCAAGACTTACCTCAGTCTGCCTTTAGGAAGTAACTTTAGCGTTTCTGCAATAGTAAATTTTCTATTATCTTTTAGAATCTTTTAATTAAATATTTGTTCATAACAAGCATGTTGCTTTTGAGATAACTTCACTAATAACAAGTGCTTTCATTAATCATTTAAAAGATTTTCTCACTATGATTTTTTATGTGATAAATTAAGAGTCTCAATTCTAATTATCTTTTTCTGTGATTTAGTTAAGCAGAAGTTTGCATGTTGTATCTTTAGCTGGAGTCTTTTTACTTAGATATGAATCTAATTCCAGGGCAGATTTACTATGTGCTTTCTCTATACCCTATATTTTAACACTGCATTTTCTTTCTTTTATGTATCTAAGCCACATGACGTAGTAATGTTATAATAAACTTCTCTTATAATGTAACATCCTCTTTTAAGGTGAGAAGGACCGTGTCCTGAGGAGGTTGAAGTACAAATCAAAAGGAGAATTAATTTTTTTCTTTTTTTTTTTAGAGCCAGGAAATGTCATTTCAATTCTTATTTCTTCAGAGTTTTTGAAAATGGATTCATTGGTAAGTACTAATAAAAGATCCAAGCTCTTTTATTCACTTATGCTTAATTTAATATACAGCTTGATTTTTTCTTTAAGTGTCTAGAAATTTCTAAAACATCTTACTAAAATAGTTGTTAATTCAAGAGTGTGATTCTGTAAGTGAACTAATTTAAGGAGTTTCCGCTGAAGTGAGTTACAGCTAAGAGCCTGTATCAGATAGAATTGTCACACAAAGGAAACTATTTGCAGCAAATAAGATCACAGGGAGTAACTTGTGAGTAACTTCCAGAGCCTTGACTCACCAAGGAGGGGTGAGCAGTTTCTTCTATTTAGGGTTTAGGATGAACATTCATAAAGGGAAGCTCCATCATAACAAGTAAAGGCAGGCATAAAGCACAGGCACCCTCTGCTATGTTAATGAAGCTTGTGCTCTGCCTAGGGTGGAGACTTCAATATTATAATGAAGCAGAGGGAACTGGAAGAGGGCAAGGGGCTATGGGTTTAAACTGGATGGGGTCTTGGGTTGTTTTCTTGGATGAGGAGTGCAGGGCCTTACTTTCTTTGGAAACAGCAGTGGGAGTTTTTACCACTGCTTTGGTCAGGCTATTTCCAGGCCTGCTGGAGACTTAGTTTTTGTATTCCCTTTGTTCCCTTAAAATTCTTACCTATTAAGGTCTTTGTATTTCCTTGTAACTCTGACACCTCCTAGGAAGTTCTGCAAGAAGTGTGCTTGGGCAAGTGGAGCACAGATGGCAGAAAATAGCTGGAGGCCGAAAACGACTTCTCTTGTGTCAGGAAAGCTTTGTCTCCTCTTTCTTTTCCAAGGGATCCTAACTGTTCCTGCTTACAATTCCACAGAATAAACTAGTTCTGTTGGGAAGGGGTTAAACTTGTATGTTGGGAAGGGGTTAAACTAGTACGTATCGTTTGTATATTATGCCTATACAGCAAACAGTTTATCTTCAAGGAATAGCTTACTGGTGTATGAGATGAAGCTAAGCAGAATTAGCTTTATTCCAAGAGGGATTTTGCTATAAAACCAAATTAAATGAAAATTAACTTGAATATATTTTTTTCACTATTTAAGTAATTTCTTTCAGCATGTTTGGTTGTGTCTTTCATTTATTAATCAGTGAATTAAAAACAAATACCCAACTACTAATATAATCATATATGTATAAACCCAATGCTAATGTCTATTGTTTAAGAGTAGATAAAATATAAAAGCACAATGTATACAAATACATAACAGATTCTAACATTAAATATATTTGTTTCTTTTTATTTAATAGATTTAATCATTCACATGTTTATATATGTTTGTGTTAGGGCAGAGTAGTCCTTTCCAATATTAATAGATGTGAAGTTTGTTTATTTGAATGTTGAATGTTTGCTAGTTCTCTGTATTCTTTCTATTCTTTAGTTGCTCTGGATTTAGTTGCTGGTATTAATGCTTCAGGGAAGGGTTATAGAAAAAAAGCAGAAATGAAGAGTCCTTAACCTTTCAGTTTTGAAATCTAAGCCCTAAAGTGTAATTTTTTTCCCATAAACAAAATATTTGGAAGAATATAAGATTAGCCAGAGCTACTTTCCCCTAAACCCCAAAGCCACCTCAAAAAGTAAATGAATATACCTCAGGTTGGAGAAAAGAGAAGAAAGTCAGAAAGCAAGCACAACACAACTGAGAAAACCCTGAATTGACTAAAATAATATTTCTACCACTCAGAGAAGTAGAGGCTTACAATTGCCACTAAGTCTAGTTTTAGGAAGTCACATATCTTGTATACTTGAGTTTGTGGACTAAGATATATACCTGCCACAGTCGTAAAAGATGCTCATTGAATTATTGTTTAATGTGTGCCAAGAAAATTGAAGATTATTTTTCTAGCTCTATATGCATTTGTACAAATGTGGCCTGCTGGCTCATTTTGGAACAGTACAAATTAACCCAGTATCGATTAACCTAAATGCAGTTACTGTCTAGCAATCCACAGACCAAGCTTTTAATGAATTTTATCTTTGAAAGGTATTGAAATGACATTATTCTTCATGCTACTCTTTTCAGCATTCATTTTCTATTCTGTGTTTTTTCAGGTTGAACAATGTATTCAGTATTGCCACAAAAATATGAATGCCATAGTAGCTACCCCATGCAACATGAACTGTATTAATGCAAACCTTCTTACACGTATAGCTGATCTGTTCACACATAATGAAGTTGATGATTTAAAGGACAAGAAAGATAAGTTTAGGAGGTAATTTTTTAATTTAATTTTTAACCTAATGTTCCTGTTAGAAGAAGTATATTTCTATTTCATTTTAGTGAAATATTCCATTTTTAGAATATATTTAGAAATGTTTCTATTTTTTTAAGTTTATTCATTTATTTTGAAAGAGAGAGAATGAGAGAGAGAGAGAGCATGAGCAGGGGAGGGGCAGAGAGAGGGGGAAAAGAGAGAATCCCAAGTAGACTTCACACTGTCACCGTGGAGTCCAACGTGGGGCTCTATTCCGTAAACTGTGAGATCATGACCTGAGCCAAAATCAAGAGTCAGCCACTTAATCGACTAAGCCACCCAAGTGCCCCTCTATTTTATTTTAAATGAGGTAAAATGTATCCAGAGCCAATGACTCTAGATAAAAATTAGTACTTAAATTATTTTGTATAATGTACATATGAGCATATTGTGTTAGTGAATTATGTTAAAATTATTAAAACTGGCTTTATTATAAAGAGGAAGAGTAGCATGGGATAAGGTCAGCAGTTTAGGCACTGTTTAAGTCTTAGCAAAGAGGGTATACTTTATTTTAAATATGCATGGGAACAGAGCAGTGGCATGATCAGTTTTTGAAGAGGTCATCCTGTTGCTCTGTGGAGAATAGACTATAAGGATGTAAGAAGCAAAGAAACTGATGAGGCTGTTGCAGTAGTCTGGTGAGAAATGAAAGAGTTTGGACTAGAGTAGGAGCAATGGAGCTGGAAAGAAGTAGTTGGATGCAGAGTGTGTTATTAGAAAGATTGACAGATTTTAAATGGAATAATGTGGGAAGAGAGTGTATCCTAGGATAATTACTGGGTTGAGATTTAAGGTTGAACAACTAAGTGGATGGTAGTGCCATTAATAGAGGAGAGATTGAGGTAAGGGGTTTAGAGGTGGATTTGGATCTTGTTGAGATTACTTAATATAATTAATATACTTTTTGGACATCCAGGCAAGGTAGCAGAGGTAGGTGGATAGATGTTTGAAGCTTAGGTCAGAGATCAGAGCTTAAAATAGAAACACAAGAGTAGATAGATTTGAAACTATGGAACTGGATGAGATTTCTTAGCAAGACCATTCTTTCTACACTGAATTGCAGTGGTACCATGTGTTTCCAAATTCTCCATTTTGTTCTTCTGGTTTCTTCTTCTTTTCTTTAAATTGAAATATAGTTGACACACAGTGTTACATTAGTTTCAGATTATAACATAGTGGCTTAACAACTCTATGCATTAAGCTGTGCTTACCACAAATGTAGTTACCATCTATCACTTTACAATGCCATTACAATCCCATGATTTATTCATTCCAAAACAGGAAGCCTGTATTTCACCCTCTCCTTCATCCATTTTGTCCATTCCCTTACCTCCCTCCCCTCCAGCCGTTTGTTTTTTGCATTTATAGGTATGACTCTGCTTTTTGTTTGTTTATTCATTTGTTTTTTTAGATTCCACATATAAGTGAAATCATATGGGATTTGTTTTCTTCTGACTTATTTCACTTAGTATTATACTTTCTAGGTCCATCCATGTCACAAATGGCAAGATCTCATCCTTTTTTATGGCTAAGTAATATTCCACTGTATTTACATTATCTTTTCTATCCGTTCATATATCCATGCACACTTGGGTTGCTTCCATATCTTGGCTATTGTAAATAATGTTATAATAAACATACAGGTGCATATATGTTTTCAAATTAGTGTTTTTCTTTTCTTGGAGTAAATACCCAATTTTGGAATTACTGGATCATAGGGTAGTTCTATTTTCAATCTTTTGAAGAACTTCCATCTGTTTTCTATAGCAGTTGCACCAAGTTACATTCCCACCAGCGGCGCACAAGGGTTCCCTTTTCTCTACATCCTTGCCATCAGTTGTTATTTCTTATCTTTTTTATTCTAACCATTCTGACATGTAAGATGATATCTCATTTTGGTTTTGATTCACATTTCCCTCATGATTAATGATGTTAACATCTTTTCATGTCTCTTGGCCATCTGTATGTCTTCTGTGGAAAAGGGTCTATTTACTTTTCCAATCATTTTTTAATTGGATTGTTTTTGGAGGTGTTGAGTTGTATAAGTTCTTTATATTTTTTGGATATTAACCCCTTATTGGATGTATCATTTCAAATATCTTCTCCATTCAGTAGGTTGCCTTTTGTTTTGTTGATGATTTCCTTTGCCATGCAAAAGTTTTTTATTTTGGTGTAGTCATGATAGTTTATTTTTGCTTTTGTTTTCCTTGCCTAGGGAGATATCTATAGGAAAAAAGTTGCAAAGGTCAATGTCAAAGAAATTGACTGTTTTCTTCTGAGTTTCATGGTGTCAAGTCTCATGTTTGAATTTTTAATCTGTTTTGAGGGTTTTCTTGTGTATGGTGTGAAAAAGTGATCCAGTTTCATTATTTTGCATGTGGCTGTGTAGTCTTGTTGATTTCTCTGTCTGTACTAGTATCAGTAATATACTGCCGTAATTACATTGGCTTTATAATATTTTTTTGGTATATAGTAATCTAAATTCTCTAGCTTTGTCTTTTTTCAAAACTGCTGTCTTGGCCATCTTAAGTCCTTTCCATTTCTGCATATTATATGGAATCAGCCTGCCCATTTCCTCTTTCTGTCTCTCTCATAGACAGACACACAAACACAAACTTGCTGGAGTTTGGAGGATAACATTGAACCTTTAGATTTGAAAAGATTTGAGATCTCAATAATACTGAGTCTTTCAGTCCATGAACATTGTATAACCCTCCATTTATCTTAGCAGTGTTTTATAGTTTTCAGTGTAGAGATATTTTTCTTTTTTTTTAATTAAATTTATTCCTAAGTAAGGGGCGCCTGGCTTAGTTGGTTAAGCATCCGACTTTCGCTTAGGTCATGATCTCGCGGTTCGTGGGTTCGAGCCCCACGTCGGGCTCTGTGCTGACTGCCAGCTCAGAGCCTGGAGCCTGTTTCAGAGTCTGTGACTCCCTCTCTCTCTGACCCTCCCCTGCTCACGCTGTCTCTCTCTCTCTCTCCTAGAAATAAATAAAACATTAAAAATAAAATAAAAAATAAATAAATAAAATAAATTTATTCCTAAGTAAAATATTTTCATGCTATCATAAATGCTATTTTTATTTATTTCAATTTCTAATTGTTAGCAAGAGAGTATTAATAAATACTGTTCAATATTTAGAGGTTCAGCCAAGGAGTGGCCATTTAACAGCCTGAGGAGGAGCCAGTGAGTCAAAGGAAAGTTATAAAGAAAGATAGTTTCAAAAGTGGGGAAGTGATTGGGGTTCCTGGCTGGCTCAATCTGTAGAGGATTCAACTCTTGATTTCAGGGTTCTAAGTTCAAGTCCCACACTGGCTGCAGAGATTACTTAAAAATAAAATCTTAAAAAAAAAAGTGGGGAAGTGATTAAGTGATCAAATGTGTGGAATGCTTCTACCATGTAGTATAAAATGAGGACAGAAATGTGACCAATTGGATTTAGACAACTTTTTTCCAGATGTTTTGCTCTAAATGAATGCTAAACATTTTAGCAGTAACCATTAGGGATAAGTAGACCCAAGAGAGGATTTTTTTTTTTTAAGGTTGATACTAAGTGATGTTTATATCCTGATCAGAATGATTCATTCTAGAGGGAGAAATTGATAACACAGGGGATTATACAAGAGTTTAGTCCTTAAGGGGAATGAGACAGAGGGCACTTATCTGAGAGCTAAAAACTTGAAAATGGGAATAATGTCCTAAATCCAGACGTGACCTCGGGAAATACACTTGGAATTAATGACATAAGACTTAAAGTTTACTCATATTATGCATAATCAATAAGTTTTTATTAACATATATCAATTGCTTAATGTTATATCTGGCACTCTTAAAAATGCTATTCATTTAACCCTCATAAAACCTTATGAGTTTGGGATTATTAACCCCATTTTATTTAATTAATTTATTTAAATCTTTATTTTTGAGAGACAGAGAGACAGTGTGAGTCAGGGGTGGGGGAACTGTGAGAGAGGGAGACACAGAATCCGAAGCAAGCTCCAGGCTCTGAGCTGTCAGTACAGAGCCTGACGCGGGGCTCCAACTCACGAAACATGAGATCATGACCTGAGTCGAAGTCGGACACTTAACCTGAACCACCCTGATACCCCACATTAACCCCATTTTATAGATGCGAAAACAAGGTTCAAAGATCATATGCCAAGTTATTGGTAGACCCAGGATTCTTAAGTTTTTAAGTTCCTCAATCTTGAATATTCTGAACAAATATTCTTGTGAAAATACATTCTTTTTTTAAATGTTTATTTATTTACTTTTGAGAGAGAGAGAGAGAACGCCCGTGTGTGCGCACGCAAAAGTAGGGGAGGGACAGAGAGAAGAGGGGGAGACACAGAATCTGAAGTAGGCTCCAGGCTCTAAGCTGTCAGCGCCGAGCCCAAACCCAGGACACAAACCCATAAACTGTGAGATCATAACCTATGCTGAAGTCAGATATTTAACCAACTCAAACACCCAGACACCCCTGAAAATACATTCTTGATTAAGCAGTTCTTATTAATAGGCTCATTTACTTAGAACACTATAAATATATCATAAATCCCCAGAAAGGCTAAGTATTTATTAATTTTATTTTCTACATATACAGATAGATCAGTATTTATTTTCATCACTATCAAGTAATTTTCATAATGTAAATATGGAAAATTAATTTGTCGGTCATTTGTTGTTAATAGTAAACTTTTTTGTAAGAAGATTGAAAGACTTTTTGATCCTGAGTACTTGAACCCAGATTCTCGGAATAATGCAGCAACATTATACAGGTATGGATGTGTTTTTCTTTGGTATTCTATACAGTGCAGCTAAATTCTTTAATTTTACTACATTTTAAAATTTTCTTCTGGAATAGTTTTTATGTTCTTTATGTTATAGATGCTGTTTGTGTAAGAAACTTTTAACAAAAGAAACAGAAAGAAGAATTCCTTGCATTCCTGGAAAAATCAATGTGGATCAACATGGAAATATTATTTACATTCACATAAGGTGCAGTAACAATGAAATACAGCTTTTAAGTGTGAATTACTAGTGTTTTTCTAAAATCATAACATTTTTCTCTGAATGTGATCCAACTTTGACTTGGAAAGATGCTACTTTTGGGGTGCCTTGGTGGCTCGATCGGTTAAGTTTCCAACTTTGGCTCAGGTCATGATCTCATGGTTTATGAATTCGAGCCCTGCATCGCACTCTGTGCTGACAGCTCAGAGCTTGGAGCTTGCTTCAGATTCTTTATCTTCCTCTCTCTCTGACCCTCCCCTGCTCACGCTGTCTCTATCTCTCTCTCTCTCTAAAAAATAAATAATACATTAAAAAAAAAAGTTATGTAAAAGCTGTATTTTATTTACTAAGTAAATTTCATGATTTTTTAAACTTTAAAATAGTAAAAATTATTGTGCATTAATCTTGAAAGATACTCCGGTCACTGCCATTAAAAATTATTTCCCTATTTTATTATACAAATAAACATACAAAAAAATACAAAAAAAACATGTTTTATTTATACAAATGTTATATTGAATTTGACAGAGAACCAAATTTACTTTCAGATAAATTTTGGTGAATGAGGAAATTATCTTTAAAATTGAATTTTTCATAATCTATTTATTCATACTTTGTCAGTATTTCATTACATAGTCTTTTCTTATTCCCCTTTAGATTCAAAATCAGTTCTCATTCTCAGTTGGGGGGAGAGTATTATAAATTGGTATAATATCTCAGAAAAGCAAAAATTCTGAAATTTATATATTTTCTAAAGATATCTTCCTGCTAGGAATTTATCCAGAGGTAACATTGGATTTGTGAAAGCACTCAACAAGAACATTTATTGCTATATCGTTTAAGTAGAAAAAAAGAGAAACATCCAATTGATTAAGAGAACTAAAATCTATCCATGTAGTAGTATGTGTATACATAACATATCTAATCAATTCTCAGTGTGCAACCTTTGAAAATAATGTTGTAGAAGAATATATACTTACATAGTAAGTTGTTAGTGGTGAATTAAGTGGGGGAAAAAACAGTTCATAAAACAAAACTAAAACCATTCACCAAAGTGTAAATTGTGCTGTTACCTTTAGTGATAGTATTATGGATGGTTTTAATTGTTTGTTCTTCTATGATAAAAATGTATAGCACTTTTGTTCACTATAAATGTTAACTGCATATTTTAAACATTAAAATGAATAGGGTCACATTAAAATGTGACCCTAGTATTGATAGCACAGTCATGTTTATTTTATTTTTATTTTAAGTTTATTTTTTTAGTAATCTCTACACTCAACATAGGGCTTGAACTCATGACCCCAAGATGAAGAGTCCCATAGTCCTCCAACTGAGCCAGCCAGGTACCCCTTAAAGTCCTGTTTAAAATGTTTCATTTTTCTCTTCCTGTGATAATCAGGGAAATCTTCATTAGTTATTGTAAACACCTGGAATTTTATACTTTTTTGTCTTGAGACTTGATTTCAGCTTCTGGAAAGCACTTCCATTCTGACAGCAATAACTATTAATACTATTTGAAAAAAATTGATACTTCAACATCCATTTTTCTTGCTTTATTTAAAGCATTTCCCTGCAAGTCAGTTGTTGATAATATTTTTTCAGTTGTCTCTAATTAAAACAGATGTACCTATGTAATTTATAATAACATCATGACATCTTATTATTTGTTAAACTAAGGAAAAAAATAGCAAAAGTTCAAAATGATTAAGGGACTTGGAAAAAATAGGAACATGAGTTACATATGGATGTAGCAAATAGGGTTTTAAGCCTTTGCTATTTTTTAAGTTTATATTACTTAAAAATATATGTTACTAAGACCTGATTATATATTACGATATTACTCAATTGGAGAATGCCTTTTGAAAATAATATAAAGAACTAATATATTAATGAAATGTTTAGAATCACCAATAATAAATAACAACTTATTTTACAATATGTTGGGATAAAGATTCTATTTAGCAACATATACCTAAGTCTCAACTGTTAGCCTGCTCAAACCATATTTAATATAGCTTAGCAAAATAATTTATGTAGTTTAACATAATAATTTGGCATTGAGACTTTCATATCTTTTTCTGTTATCCACAGAAAAGGAGAATAAACAAATTCCCAAATGAAATTGTATGTACTGTTCAGTGTAGTCCATCCCACAGCCGATATTTGGGGAATGTTCTTAGATATAAGCCACGAATTTAAAAACATTTACTGAGAATAAATTGTTTATATTACTTGCTTGTAAAACAACATAATAACTGAGGCTCTTTTCCCCAGGGATAAGACTTGGGATGTTCATGAGTATTTGAACAGTCTTTTTGAAGAATTAAAATCTTGGAGAGATGTATATTGGCGCTTGTGGGGAACAGTCAACTGGCTAACTTGTTCAAGATGTTATCAGGTGAGGTTTTTTTGTTTTGTTTTGTTTTGTTAATATCTTGCTTTGTAAACATTCATAGAAGGCTCTCACTTTTTCTGTTCTTTTTNTGTTTAAACATTCTTAGAAAGCTCTCTCTTTTTTTGTTTTTTTTTTTTTTTTTTTTTAAGATTTTATTTTTAAGTAATGTCTACATCCAATGTAGGGCATCAAAATCACAGCCCCAGGATCAAGCGATTCATCCTCTACTGATTGAGCCAGGCAAGCACCCAGCATAACAGGCTCTTTTAATACATGATGTTTAACCAATATGTTTGGATGTGTTTGGACAATATCTGACATCTTTTTTAAAAAAAACTAACGGCAAAAACAATGGAACTCTTAAACATTGCTTGCCTCTGGTTTCATCTCTCTGTGTATCTTTGTCCTTTTTACTTTCATTGCTGAAACAATCACACCTTGCCTAATTTTTTGAAAACCAACAGGTTTGAAGTGGCCAAATCTGTTTTTTCAGTGAGAAAAAAAACAACGAAATCCTTACTACCTTTAATTATTTTAAGCCACGCTTTCTCTGTTAGCCCACTAATTTCCTTAGAAATTCAGAAACACTTTGTAGATATGGTACTATTGATATATGCTTTTCTTATTGTAGCAGTTGTGTTCCCAAAAAGGTTAAAAAGATTTTGCTCATTTTTTTAAAATAAATGAAGTGTGTAATAAAAGCACAAGAAAGGTTGCTATTTGAAGGTACCTATAGTAAATACTGTTATAGAGTAAACAGATTTTTATAGGTCACAGTCATTCCTAATTAGTATTAGGTATAAATCTAAAGTGTTGTACATAAAACTTTTTATAAATCCCTAATGTTTCCCTTCCCCAGTAATTTTCCTTTCTCACTTGAGTAATGATTTTTAGTAGATAGAAAGAAGAGCAGCTTATCACAACATTCAGAGTGAGTTTTATTTTTTAATGTTTGTTTATTTTTGAGAGAGACACAGTGCAAGTGGGGGAGGGACAAAGACAGAGGGAGACACAGAATCTGAAGCAGGCTCCAGACTGAGCTGTCAGCACAGAGCCCAACACAGGGCTCAAACTCACAAATAGTGAGATCGTGACCTGAACTGAAGTCTGATGCTTAACTGACTGAGCCACTCAGGGGCCCCAGAATGAGTTTTTTCAAACTATATAAGTTTCCACCCAATGGACTCCTTAGTCCCCACAATTTTTTTAATTGGATTTTTTTTTAAGAGAAAGAGAACACATACATGAGGGCATGAGCTGGAAGGAGGGGCAGAGGAAAAAGAGAGAATCCCAAACAGGGATCTACCTCAATCTCATGACCTGAGCCAAAATCAAAAGTTGGACACTTAACCAACAGAGCCACCCAGACATTCCCATAATAAATATTAAATATTGTAACTCACTATTCAATATTCTATCAAGAAGTGAAAAAAAAAATCCCTCGCATTTTCTGTGTTCTAACATGCTAAATAAGTTAGATTTTAGAAGCCTGATATCCTTGATTATTAGTGATACTCCATTGTACGGAAGACTACTACACACCAGCCTGACAGTAAATAGTGTTGGTGAGGCTGTGGAGCAACTAGAACTCTCATACATAGCTGGTAGGAATGCAAAATGACTCCAGGACTTTGGGAAACTGTCTGGCGTGGTAAACGTTAAGCTTACATTAGCCATACAATCTAGCAGTCCTACTTTTAGGTAATTACCCAAGAGAAATAAAAACATATGTTCACATGAAAACCTGTATGGAAATGTTTATGGTGGCTTTTTTCATAATGGCCCCAAAGTAAGGACACTATCAAGTCCTTCATCGGTGAGTGGATAAACATACTGTAATGCATTTATACAGCACTAAAAAAGGAATAAACTGACACATAAACAGTGTGGATAAATTTCAAATCCATTTGCTAAGTTAAAGAAGCCAGACTAAAAAACTAAATGCAGTATGATTCCACTTACATGACGTTCCAGAAAAGCCTAAACTATAGGAACCATGAACAGATCAGTGTTGATCTAGGGTGGAAGAAGGAACTCAAAAGAGGCCCAGGGAGTTTCTAGACTGATAGCAGTGGCTTGGGCTTTGACTGTGGTGGTAGTTATGTGACTAAATGCATTTGTCAAACCTCATAAAAAGATGCATTTTACTGTATAAGGATAAATTTTACTATATGAATGTTATACTTCAATAAATCCAATTAGGGGTGCCTGGGTGACTCAATCAGAAAAGTGTCCGACTCTTAATTTCAGTTCAGGTCATGATCTCAGGGTCTTTAGACCAAGCCTTGCATTGGGCTCTGGGCTGCTATGGAGCCTGCTTGGTATCCCCTTCCCCTCTCTCTCAAAATAAATAAATAAGCAATTAAAAATGTATATTATGGAGAGTTTATAAACTCATAAAATAGTTCATATGCAAAATATTTAGTATTTCATTGNCCGTTGATGGACACTTAGGCTCTTTCCATGTTTTAGCTATTGTTGAGAGTGCTGCTACGAACATTGGGTTACATGTGCTCCTATGCATCAGCACCNCTTTGTGTCTTCTTCAGTTTCCTTCATAAGTTTTCTATAGTTTTCAATAGATCTCTTATATCTTTGGTTAAGTTTATTCCTAGGTATTTTGTGGTTTTTTTGTGCAATTGTGAATGGGATCAGTTTCTTGATTTCTCTTTCTGTTGCTTCATTGTTGGTGTATAAAAATGCAACCAATTTCTGTACGTTGATTTTGTACCCTGCAACTTTGCTGAATTCTTGGATCGGTTCTAGTAGGCTTCTGGTGGAGTTTGTCGGGCTTTCTATGTAGAGTATCATGTTGTCTGCGAAAAGCGAAAGTGACTTCTTCGTTGCCAATTCTGATGCCTTTTATTTCCTTTTGTTGTCTCATGGCTGATGCTAGGACTTCCAGCACTATGTTAAACAACAGTGGTGAGGGTGGATGTCCCTGTCGTGTTCCTGATCTCAGGGAGAAAGCTCTCAGTTTTTCCCCATTGAGGATGATGTTAGCTGAGGGCTTCTCATAGATGGCTTTTATGATGTTTAAATAAGTTCCTTCTATCCCGACTCTCTCGAGGGTCTTGATTAAGAAGGGATGCTGTATTTTGTCAAATGTTTTTTCTGCATCTATTGACAGGATCATATGATTTTTATCTTTTCTTTTGTTGATGTGATGGGTCACACTGATTGATTTGCGAATATTGACCCAGCCCTATAACCCAGGAATGAATCCCACTTGATCTTGGTGGATGATAATTTTTATGTGCTGTTGGATTCGATTTGCAAATATCTTGAGGATTTTTGCAGCTGTATTCATCAAGGATATTGGCCTGTAGTTCTCCTTTTTTGATGGGTCTCTGGCTTGGGAATCAAAGTGATGCTGGCTTCATAAAATGAGTATGGAAGTATTCCTTCGATTTCTATTTTTTGGAATAGTTTGAGAATTCTGTTTTAAATGTCTGGTAAAAGTCCCCAGGAAGCCATCTGGCCCAGGACTCTTATACGTTGGGAGATTTTTGATAACTGATTCGAGTTCCTCACTTGTCATGGGTCTGTTCAGGTTTTCTATCTCTTCCAGTGTGAATTTTGGTAGTGAGTGTGTGTTTAGGAATTTGTCCATTTCTTCTAAGTTGTCCAATTTGTTGGCATATAGTTTTTCATAGTATTCCCTGATAATGGCTTGTATTTCTGAGGGGTTGGTTGTAATCAGTCCATTTTCATTCATGATTTTGTGTATTTGAGTGCTCTTTCTTTTCTTTTTGAGAAGTCTGGCTAGAGGTTTGTCAATTTTGTTTATTTTTTCAAAAAACCAACTCTTGGTTTCATTGATCTGTTCAACTGTTTCTTTGGTTTCTATATTGTTTATTTCTGCCCTGATTTTTATTATTTCTCTTCTTCTGCTGGGTTTGGGGTGCTCTTGTTGCTCTCCCTTTTAGGTGCGCTGTTAGATTTTGTATTTGCACCTTTTCTAATTTCTTGAAATAGCCCTAGAGTGCAATGTACTTTCCTCTTAGGACTGCTTTCACCACATCCCATAGGGTTTGGATTGTTATATTCTCATTTCCATTTGTTTCCATATATTTTTTAATTTCTTCTCTAATTGCCTGATTGGCAATTCGTTCTTTAGTAGGGTGTTTGTTAGCCTCCATGTTTTTGGGGGGTTTTCCAGACTTCTTCCTGTGATTGATTTCAAGTTTCATAGCATTGTGATCTGAAAGGGTGCATGGTATGATCTCAATTCTTTTATATTTATGGAGGGCTACTTTATGTCCCAGTATGTGATCTCTCTTGGAGAATGTGCCATGTGCACTTGAGAAGAATATGAATTCCATAGCCTCAGGATGTAGAGTTCTAAATATATCTGTAAAATCCATCTAGTCCAATGTGTCATTTAAGTTCATTGTGTCTTTATTGATTTTCTTTTAGTTGATCTGTCCATTGCCATAAGTGGAGTATTAAAGTCCCCTGCTGTTAGCATGTTCTTATCAATAAGACTGTTTCTGTTTGTGATTAATTGTTTTATGTATTTAGGTGCTCCCATATTTGGTGTGTAGACATTTATAATTGTTAGCTCTTCCTGATGGATAGACCCTTTAATTATTATATAATGCCCTTCTTCATCCCTTGTTACTGTCTTTACTTTAAGGTCCAGTTTGTCTGATATAAGTATAGCTACTCCAGCTTTTTTTTTGACTTCCTGTAGCATGATAGATATTTCTCCACCCCCTTACTTTCAATCTGAGAGTGTCCTCCCATCTAAAATGAGTTTCTTGTAGACAGCAAATAGATGGATTTTGGTTTTTTTAATCCATTCTGCTACCCTATGTCTTTTGATTGGGGCATTTAGTCTATTTACGTTCAGTGTTATTATTGAAATATATGAGTTTAGTCATTGTGTCATTTGTGAGATTCATGCTTATGGTGTGTCTCTAGCATCTTGCGTTCCTTGCAACATTTCCCTCAGAGAGTTCCCCGCAGGATTTCTTGTAGAGTTGGTTTAGTGGTGACAAATTCTTTCAGTTTTTGTTTATTCGGAAAGACTTTTATCTCTCTTTCTATTCTGAATGACAGACTTGCTGGATAGAGGATTCTTGGCTGCATATTTTTTCTGTTCATCACATTGAAGATCTCCTGCCATTCCTTTCTGGCCTGCCAAGTTTCAGTANACCAGTGAACACTGCTGTACCCAAGAAGGCTCTTTGACCAAGGCCTATCCTTTCCGAAAGTATTATTTGAATGGTATCTCTCGGTCTTTCTTGTTGAGACCTTGGTTATTTTGTTTTCCTACTCATAGTGGTATTTGGGACTCTCCTCCATGTGTACTTTGGCTTGTTTCTTGAGGTAGCCCTGGAGAAGAAAACAGACAGACAAACATACAGGGAACAAAGGCACACAAATGCACAGACAAATCCAATAAACACGCAAACTGAAAGGGAAAACGAAAAAGTAGAAAAGAGGGAGGAGGGAAGGTGAATAATAGAAAATACAAATACATAAAAAAGTCAAAAAGAAGAAAAAAAAGGAAAAAAGAAGAAACCCAGTAGTCAAAGGACAGTTTAAAGCATATAACCAGATTTCCCAGCTACAATTAAATAGCTGGGTGTATGCAGTGCTGGTTGAAGAGCATAGAGAAAGAGAGAAATGACAGGGCGGGGATGAGGGAAAATTGGACATGAAATGAACAGGCAGAAGGGGTAAGAAGCTTTTTTCAAAGAGCGAAAGAGTGGAATATGGTTGAAGAGGTGAGAGAAAGACAATGGTGTTATCCAGAGACNGACAGACAAACATACAGGGAACAAAGGCACACAAATGCACAGACAAATCCAATAAACACGCAAACTGAAAGGGAAAACGAAAAAGTAGAAAAGAGGGAGGAGGGAAGGTGAATAATAGAAAATACAAATACATAAAAAAGTCAAAAAGAAGAAAAAAAAGGAAAAAAGAAGAAACCCAGTAGTCAAAGGACAGTTTAAAGCATATAACCAGATTTCCCAGCTACAATTAAATAGCTGGGTGTATGCAGTGCTGGTTGAAGAGCATAGAGAAAGAGAGAAATGACAGGGCGGGGATGAGGGAAAATTGGACATGAAATGAACAGGCAGAAGGGGTAAGAAGCTTTTTTCAAAGAGCGAAAGAGTGGAATATGGTTGAAGAGGTGAGAGAAAGACAATGGTGTTATCCAGAGACAGTATATAGTCTGATTACTCCTGAGAGAAAGAGATGAAAAGGTAGGTAGGTGTAGAATTTACATCTAGAGAATGGATTAAACGTGACTGTTTCAGCAAGCCAGTGACCAGAATTAATCAGGGCAGTGCTCCTGTGGGGGAAAAAAAAAAAAAGGAGGAGGGCAGCTCTCTAGCAGTGATGGGCGTGGTTTGTTCCAATGTGTCAGGAGGGAGTTCTGCCTTGGCGATTGTGGGGAGAAGAGTGGCGCGCTCCAGTCCCTTCTTGAACCAAGCGCTGCAACTCACTTTTTTGGGTGTGTAAACTCCCTGTGCCGGGGGCGCAGCCAAGGTGGGCCGTGCTCTATATCCCAGGCCAAGCCTCGTCTCCAGATCCCAGTCTGCAGGTCCCACTGAATTTGCCGGAGACACAAACTCGCAGGCGATCCCCTCAGAGCAGTCCCAAGCCTCTTGCCTTCCTCCTGGGGATTGAGCCAGAAGCTGATGCTCCTCCAGGTTGGGTTGGTGAGTGAGGAGCAGTTTTATCCCGGGGTCGCCTGGGACGAGTACGTCCTGCCAAGGGTCAGCTGGAGAGCGGGAAACTGGGTCCCTCTGTGTCTCGTCACCCAAAACACAAACTCGCTGGCAAATTTCCCAATGTTAAGCCCTTCGCCTCCCCTCTAGGGATCCAGCCAAGCCAGAAGCACAGAGGCGCGGTCGCTGCGCGGCCCCTCCTGGTCGAGCTGGCGCACAGAGAGTTGTTTCCCCAGGGATAGCCTGGGACGAGTGCGTCCTGCCTAGGGTCAGCTGGTGAGCGGGAAACCGGGTTCCTCTGTGTCCCGAGTGGAGGTTTTTCTGTTCCCCAGCGACAGAGACCGCGTCTTGAGCAGTTTCGGCCACTCTCTTTCCCCTCTAACTCCTTGCAGAGGGGGATCTCCCCCATCCCTCTGTGTCTCTGCTCTCGGCCCGATGTTATCTTCCCCAGTTCGCACTCACGTTAGAAGGTTTTCTCTGTGGACTCTGTCTCCTTTTCCTCCCAAACTCCTGGATTCTGTAAGGGTTCCTATGGCTTCAGGTCTTCTCCTTGCGAGATATGGGGGCGAGTGCAATGTACGGAGTTCCCTACTTTTCCTCCATCTTGCCCCTCCTCCCTCATTGTGCACCTTATAGCTTTAATCAGACTCAAAAATTTTTAATTTTTTTTAAATGTTTTATTTATTTTTGAGAGAAAGAGAGACAGAGTGTGAGCAGGGGAGGGGCAGAGAGAGGGAGACACAGAATCCTAAGCAGATTCCAGACTCTGAGCTGTCAGTGCAGAGCTGACACAGGGCTCAAACCTGCGAACTGTGAGATCATGACCTGAGTTGAAGTCGGACGTTTAACCAACTCAGCCACCCAGGTGCCCCAGACACAAAAAATTTTAATTAAAAACTGTTTGAAAATCATAATGGGAGCTAACAGCAAAGAATTTTGAATATAGACTGATGAAGTTTTGGTATGATGGTGGGGATTGTGGGGCTCGGAGCTGATGGCCAAGAAAGAATTCTTGACGTTTTTGGTGCAAAAGTGATTTTATTGAAGCACAGGGACAGGACCCATGGGCAGGAAGAGCTGCATTAGGGTTGTGTACAATGGCTGATTATATACCATGGACTTGGAATTAATAAAGTCAAAAGGGAAGTTTCCAAAGAGACTTTCATATGCTAAAGACTTAGTGGAGGCCTAATTATTTTCAAGGTAAGGTTGTTTTCTCCGCTCTCAGAGAGCATTAACTTTAAGTCTGTAGGGGAGTTCCTGGACTTTAGGCTATTGATGGGATTGCCTTTTTCTTGTAAATTGGTGGAGACTATTATTAGTTTAACCGTTTGGGTTTCTTTTCTTTCTTGTTTTTGGGTAGTGCAAGTGTCCAAGGAGTATCATACATGGCCCACCTTGCGGGAGTGTGCTGTTAGCCTGTACTTTACCCTCAGCTTGCCTCATATTCCTCATCATAGACTATCTTTTACTGCTTTTAGGTTCAACATCAGTGCTTAAAATTGTTAATTTTTAAATTTTCTCTGAATTATTTTGCCAACTTAAGATATATCTGAAAACTATTAATTTTATAATTAAACTTTGATAAGTTTTTTCACCAGTGACCCAAAATTATTCCATAGCTTTCACTAATATTGGTCCTAAATATTTATCTTAAAAAATGTCAAGGAATAATCAAGTGAGGCAAATTTTATTCCATTTTTTTCATTGGAAAAGTGTTTAGATTAGCCATTTATAATATTAGATGTACCTCAATATCAAATTAATGCACCTGAATTTCAAATAAAGCATTTTTGTTTTTGCTTTTTAATAGCTTTATTTAGGATAATTACCTGCCATAAAATTAATTCATTTTAAGTGTACAATTCAATGGTTTTTTGTAAATTTACAGAGTTGTGAAACTATAACCACCATTCAATTATAGTACATTTCTATCATTCTGAAAAGGCCTTTTGTGTCCATTTGCTGCCATTTCCCAGTCTGTCTCCAATCCTAGGCAACCTCTAGTCTACTTGGCATCTCTAGAGATTTGCTTTTCTGTATATGTTATGTAAATGGAAGATACACTATGTAGTCTTTTTTGAGCTGTATAATTTCATTATGGGAATAATCATTGCTTTTATGTATTTCTTTTATTCAGGCTTTTCTCTGTATAGAATTTTCACATTGTCAGTATCACTCAGAAACAGTGGTTTATCCAACTGCAGCAAGTTCACTGAGTACCGTTGGCACTGGTATTTATCCCTGTTGTAACCAAAAGGTTCTTCGGTTTGATCCCACTCAGCTAACAAAGGTAAATTTTGGTTTTTGTTGTTTTGAGGTTTTTTTAGATTTTATTTATTTATTTTTAATTTTTAAGTTTATTTTGAGAGAGACCAGGAGGAGTGGGAGAGAGCACATGGGAGGAACAGTGAGAGAGGGAAAGAGAGAGAATGCCAAGCAGGCTCCTTGCTGTCGACCCAGAGCCCAATAAGGGGCTCAAACCTGTGAACCGAGATCATGACCCAAAATTATAGTATAAAGTATAAAGGTGATACATTCCTGTAGGAAAGACTTTAAGGAATACAAAAATAAGTACAGTAAAAAGTTGAAGTCCCTCTTTACACCACTTCTTTGTTCTGCATCTCTAACCAGTTAACAGTTTCCTTTTAGATGATTTATACATTTCAGGCACAAATTATATGCAGTTTTTTGGTATTGGAAAATATGCTGTTCATATTATTCTGTAACTTGCCATTTTAGATCAACAATATACTTAGATTATCTCTCTGTCATTTTCTTTTACTGCTGTTTAATATCCTAAGCCGTGCGTATATCACAATTTATTTAACCATCCTCCTGTCAATCAACATTCAGATTGTTTCCAGATTAATGGTATTACAGTGTTGTAATGAACATCCTTGCACATGTACCTTGGTACAATATGTGAATATTGCTGTAGGTTGGAGTTCTTGATCACTAACACTTTTGAAAATGTTATGTAATTAAATTTCATGAATGGGGAAAAAAATCTGAAACTATTCCTCCTCCTTCTCCTCCTTCTCCTCCATATAACAGTTATTTATAAAGCACCAAAGCTGTGTCACACACTGTGCAAGGCAGAGAATAATCTAATTTCTGGAAAATTAGATAGTTTCCACCTTTGTGGAGCTTTTAGTTCATGCAGTACTATCAAAGGGGGGAGGGGGGTGGAGCATGCAAGGAAATGTTTAAAGAAGTACGCAGGGCTGTAAATATCTATAATAGGCTGGTCTGATATGGGCATTGAAGTCAAGGAGTTAGCATTCAGTTGAGATCTGAAAAGTGGATAGGAGTATGTGAGGCAAAGAGGAGAGAAGGAGCATTCCAATCTGAATACCAAAGCCAAAAGGAACACAGTGAATGGGAGAGACTGAAAGAAACTGCCTCTTGTAGAAAATACATAGTTTAAGAAAAGGCTGGCAAGGTAAGTAAGTGTTAGGCCATGCAGGGGCAGGACCTCGTAGGCCATGTTACAGTTTTTTCTTTATCTTGGGTTTTGAAAATTGCTTATAGTGTGGATGGAGAGTGGCTTGGGAATGGTAAGTGCAGTCAGGTACAAGAGGAAGTTACCATGGTAGTCTTAGAGAGAGATGACAGTTTGGCCTAGAGTCATAGAGATGAATTCAGTATTTAGGAGGTAAAACTGAAATGGCTTGATGGATTATATCACAGAGGAAGAAGGAGTTGAATATAACTCAGTTTCTTGCTTGTGCTCCTGAATAGTGGTAGTGCTGTCTACTGATGAGGAAACAAGAAGGGAATCCGGTTTGGAGAGAAGCTCATGAGTTCTGTTTTGGACATTCTGAGATTGAGTATTTTAGGGAGACAACCAAGCAAAGAGTGTTAAGATAATGGGTTTTAGGGCTCATAGAATTGGCTAGCGGAGGTGATAATTTTAAGTCTCCTTGAAACCAGCAGGTATGGGTGAGTATAAGAAGAGCAGAGAGCCTAAGGCAGAGCCCAGAGAAACTCCCAGAATTTAATGGCTGGATAGCAAGTGTGAGCCTGCAAAACAGAATGATCAGGAGCAGCTGGAATAATAGGAGGAAAACCAAGGATGTTGTCATGAAAGTCAAAGGAGTGGTATGTAAAGAAAGAGAAAGTGGGCCATGATGCCAAATACTGCCAAGGGTCAGAGAATACTGAAAGATATGCGTCCTTGGCTTTGGTAACTTGGTATTCATAAGTGTGAAGATCTGTTTTGGCAAAGTGCTAGATCCCAAAGCCAGATTGATAAGGGTTGTGGTGTGAGCGAGTAGAACAAAAAATGTGTACAATGTAAATAACAACTCTTTTAGGAATATTGAAAAAGGTAGAAGGTAAGTCACTAGTTACGTTATAGGTATTTATTTATTATTTCTGCTTTATTTTGTTTTGATTGGAGAGACCTTTTTAAAAGTCAGTGGAAAGCATCCAGTTGAGGAAGAGAGGTTGATATCATAAGGCTCTGAGGACGCAGAGTAGGGTGGGATTGTAAGCACATGTGGCTGTCTTAGTTTAGACAAGAGGAAGGGCAGTTCCTCTGTTGTCACAGTAGAGAAGAGTAGGATTACAGATATTAATAAAATTGTGTTTTTGTCATTAGGATAAGTTTTTTCCAATCTAATGCCTTTCCTGTTCTCTACAGGAGGGGGTAAAGCCATCTGCTAATAATGAGAGGGAAAAGGAAAGGTTCCAAGGTTTGAAGGAAGTAACGAAGGTTTGAAATAGTCTTTTTGGAAAACATAAGAGTGAATTTTCCAGAGAAAGGTTGTAGGTTACTGAGCAGTTTGAGAGCCCATTGGAGATTGGTAATCATAAATTTACAATGAAACCCAACATGTCTTTTATGTCACTTTATCCAGCACCCCTAAGCTGATTGAATGCAGACATGGAGAAAATGTGTAGTTGAGTTCATCCAGAGTTGTGGTTTTGCAAGATGGGTATGATGAGATTTACGGCCAAGGATTTGGGGTTTTAGCATGAATGTTATTGAAATTGATGAATCGTGGGATTTAAGCTAGAAGGTAGTTATATTTGTAATCAATTACCAACTTTAATTAGTCAGAAATTTTATTGGAAAGATAATAGGTTACCCACATAATGTTCATATTTAGAGTTTTAGGTAGATGCTTTGCATACAAAGCTATTTAAATTGGGTATGACACTTTAAGCCAAATGGAATTAACTTTGATAGGTCCAAGATATTTTATTAATTCATGGTTATGTTTTGCAGTAATATGATGTTTAGTCATTGCATTTTTTGTGATTATGGTGTTTCTATATTAACTATCACATTCACATCATTGTAAATAATACTTCTGAGAGTTATAACTCTTTGTCTTATTGTCTTATTATTGTCTGTTTACTGGTTATATAACTGCTTATATTGCATTCATTATGAGAGGGTTGAGAAATAGTAATTAAAGTGTATGTTAAGTCTGGTATGTGACATCATGGATATTGATTGAAGTGATTTCTTGGGCTAAATGAAATTTAAATAGCTCATATGGTGATTTATATTTCCAGTAATGATAGGCCAAGTAATTCAGACAATTCTCCCATTAAAATGCAACTAAGAAAGGTGGATGAAATCTAAATATTATATTGAAAGTCTCAAAGAGCTATAAGATAATGAGGAATTAGTGGTAAGATATAGGAAATGATGGAAACCCTACATAGTGCTGGCTTCTATTCATAGGAGCAAATAGCAGTGTGAAAAAGGTGGCTGAGAGGCTAGGCTGAGCTTTAGGTGCCCTTTCAGAATTTTAGGGAATAGTCAGGGTCCAAGGTCTGCCTACCCCAAGGAATGGGGTAATAAAAAACATTCCCAGCTTATCCTTTGAGTTGGGATCCAAAGAAAATAAGATTAAATCAGAAGTAAACCATTCCTTGCCTGAATCATAGCCTGGCTTTGATTCAGTTGCATGGCCTAGGAAATTTTAAGTCCTGAAGTTGGATTAAGATTACTTAGATTGCCATTGTTCCCACACACCTGGAAAACGCAATAAAAATTCTCTTTGGAGAAAAATAACATTATTCTATACCTCAAGTTATTTCTACAATTAAAAAAAATTTTTAATATTTATTCACCTTAGCGAGAGACAGAGTGTGAGCAGGTAAGGGGCAGAGAGAGAAGGAAACACAGAATTGGAAGCAGGCTCTAGGCTCTGAGCTGTCAGCACAGAGCCCGACGTGGAGCTTGAACACATAAACCATGAGATCATGACCTGAGCTGAAGTCAGACAGTTAACTGATGGAGCCACCCAGGCTCCCCAATTTCTACAATTTTTTTAAATAAAATTTTCACCATACAAAGATAACCCGACATAGATGAAAGTAAGTCACTAAGAATGAGAACAGCAGAATTTGTGCCATGAAAACAAACCACAGATACTATAAATATTGGAATTATTGACACACACTATAAAATAAATAAGATTACTAGTTTAAGTTGATAGAAGTCAATCTTGGAAATTTTTGGTAGGAATTATAAGCTATAAAAAAGAGGATATAAGTAAAAACAAATAGAAATGCCAGAACAAAAAAAAAAAAGGAACATCAAATTTAAGCTCAGTAGCAAATTTAAATTTAACAGTAGATTAGATACAACTGAAAGATAAAAGTTAGAAGAAACTATCCAGAATGAAGCACAGAGTAATTTACAAAAACCATTTGTATTTCCATAAACCAATGTTACAGGATCAAATTTGTAAAAAGAAACCATTTATAGTAGCTTCAAAAAATCAAGTACCTAGGATTAAATATAATAGAATGTGTTAAGAACTCTATATAGAAAACATAAAACACTTTTGAGAGAAAATAAGACTAAAAAATGGATTGTTATGCCACAGATTGGAAAACTCAGTATTGTAAAGATGTAAGTCTTCCCCAAACTGGCCTATTTAGATTAATGCAGTCTCAATAAAACTACTAACAGATTTTTATTGGGAACTTTGCTAAACTGATTGAAATGTCTGTGGAAATGAAGATGGCCAAGGATAGCTAAGATACTCTCAAAGAACCCAAAGGCAGAGTGCTTGCTCTGCTCAACACGTGTGAACTTATTACAAAGCCTTGGTATGAGGGTGATACTGGCGAAGAGTAGACAAATAGAGCAGTGCCACTTGGATACTTGACTGTGACAGAGGTGGCAGTATAGAGCAGTGAGCAAAGGATAGACTTTTTAGTAAGAGGTCCTGGAACATTGGGATATCCATTTGGGGAAAAAAATGGTAATGGAATCTATCCCAAACTACTCACACACACACAAAAATCTATATGTGAAAGGAGAATAATAAAGCTATTAAAAGATAATACCATAAAGGAAGCAGTTTTAATTTATTTATTTTTTATTTTAGAGAGAGGGAGAGGGCAGAGAGAAAGAAAGAGTCTTAAGCAGGCTCCATGCTGAGCATGGAGCCCAAGGCAGGGCTTGATCCCATGAACCTGGGATCATGAACTAAGCTGAAATCAAGAGTTGGATGCTCAATCAACTGAGCCACCCACGTGTCCATTATTTTTTTTAATTTTTTTTTTTTTATTTCTAGGAGAGAGAGACAGCGTGAGCAGAGGAGGGTCAGAGAGAGAGGGAGTCACAGACTGAAACAGGCTCCAGGCTCTGAGCTGGCAGCCAGCATAGAGCCCGACGCGGGGCTCGAACCCACGAACCGCGAGATCATGACCTAAGCGAAAGTCGGACGCCCAACCGACTAAGCCACCCAGGCGCCCCTATTTTATTTTTTTAAGTAAACTGTACCCCCAATATGGGGCTCAAACTCACAAACCCAAGATCAAGAGTTACATGCTATAATGAATGAGCCAGCCAGGTGCCTAAGAAAGAGATTTTTAAACTCCAGTACATCACCTACATTAAATAAACTTTAATAGGCAAAGTCATACGTAGGCTCAGATATTAGCAACATATCCATAAAAGGCTTATATTAAAATTTTTTTTTTAGCTACTACAAATCAATAAGAAAACAAGTGTTTTATTTTTTTAATGTTTGTTTATTTTTGAGACAGAGACAGAGCACAAGCAGGGGAGGGGCAAAGAGAGAGGGAGATACAGAATCAGAAGCAGGCTCCAGGCTCTGAGCTGTCAACACAGAGCCCAACGCTGGGCTCGAACTGTGAAAGAGCTGTGAAATCATGACCTGAGATGAAGTCGGACACTTAACCCAGTGAGCCACCCAGGCGTCCCATAATAAGAAAACAATAATAGGACCATCACATAAGAAGGCAGTTAGCTGGGGGGAAAACGTCATTTACCTGTCCTATAAACAAGAAAAGGAGTTCAACCTCATTTGTAATTGAGGAAATACAAATTAAAACCACAATGAGATGCTACTACATGCTCCCTAGAATGACTAAGATTAAAATGCCTTACCAAGTGTTACTGTATAGAGTAATAATACTCCTATACTTCTGAGAGTAATATAATTTGGTACACATGAGCACTTCTACACCAAGAAATGTAAAAGAATGTTCATAACAGTTTGATTTATAATAGCTCCAAACTGGAAACAACCCATCCATCAACTGTAGAAAAGATATGCAAATTGTGAATTTTCATACAATAGAATAGTATACATTAAAACAAATGTTACATACAATAATGTGGTTAACTCATAAAGACATAATGTTACACAAAACTAGTGAGGTAAAAGTATAGCTAAGTTTAGGGATGCATCCTTTAGTGGTAAAAGGATAAAAGCAAGGAAGTGAGTACCATAAAAGTCAAGGTAAAGATTATCTTTTGAGAGAAGGGAGGCAGTTACAATCAGGAATGGGCCCTTAGGAATTACAAAAGTGTTGGTAATATTCTAGTTTTTCAAATATATGTATAATTTTTTTAAGTTTATGTATTTATTTTGAGAGAGACAGAGAGAGAATCCCTAGCAGGCTTTGCATTGCCAACATGGAGCCCCATGCAGGACTTGAACTTATGAATTGTGAGATCATGACCTGAGCCAAAATCATGAGTCAGATGCTCAACCAACTGAGCACCCCAGCAGTATTTTGGGCACCCCAGCAGTATTCTCTTTTTTAGTGTGAACGAATGTGGGTTACATGAATATTCTTGGCTATTTGTGTTTCGTGCTCTTTTCTGTATGAGCATAGTTAACCCTTGAACAACATGGGTTTGAACTGCATGGATCCACTTATATGTTGATTTTTAAAAATAAATACAGTATAGTACCATAAATGTATTCTTTTCTTCCTTATGATTTTCTTACATTTTCTTTCCTTAGCTTACCTTATTCTAAGAATATAGTATATAATACATATAACACAAAATATGTGTTAATCACTGCTTATCAGTAAGGTTTCCAGTCAATAGTAGACTCTTAGTAGTTAAGTTTTGGGAAGCCACAAGTTATATGGATTTTTGACTGTGTAGGGGATCAGCATCCCTAAGCCCCGTGTTGTACAAGAATCAACTGCGTTTTTTTCCTTTAGAAAAAGTAGTAAAATGGCCAAATGACAATATGGCTGGCCAAAGAAAAACAAAAACATACAATCATCTTTAAAGGAATATTTCTATTACAAACCAACCTTTCTAATGTAGTATCTCTTACATGGCAGGGTTGTAAAGTGAAGGACCACATAGTTGCTCTTCACGATCAAGGTGAAGGTGGAGATTTGCTGTCGTGTCCAACCACTAGAATACTGGACGATCTGCACAAACACAAAGATGTCATTGTTGTGCCTTTTTCCAAAGATACAGTTAGGTGAGGCGGGGGTGGGGGGATGTGCTGCTGCAGCTTTGTTCAGTGCCTCCCATCTCAGAATCCTCTATTCCCTTGTGCTTCCCCAAACCAATAATGGCAGTCCCCACATAGTTTACGTCACTCCAGAAAGCTTACTGAAATTCTGTGTCAGCTTGCAGTAAGAGCAAGCAGGTGTTTATTTGATAGAAAAAATATGGGAGGTCCAAGGGAAAGAAAAACTGTAAGAGGTTTTGGTGATTGAAAGGTTGGGACTTGCAATTCAGTTTTTGAGGGTTTTTTTTTTTCTTTTCCCAGGTTACTTAAGCCCTTCTTAAATGCTTGATTGATACAACTAGAAAAAAAAAATGGTTAAGGTTACCTTTGCATAAATTTGAACTCCTTGATTTAATAATTTTTGAAGTCACTTCTGTCATTTTGCAATTGGTTAAGTGCAGTAAGCTGTCAGGTCGAGGGAAGGGGGACCCTTTCGTGAAGGCTCTTCTCACAGAAGTACCAGTCCTAGCAGCCCATTTCACCACCTGGCAAGTATGATGCTTGGAGTGCAGTGGTGCCTCCCCTGTATGGAGTGTCTTCTGCTAGGGGAAATCACTGGAGCAATTAAGAAATGGAAATGTTGAGGTGGCATGCCTTATACTCAAGAACTATATTTCTAAACATTTATAAAACATTTGCAATAAAAATAGGTATCATTTGCATTTAACTTCTTCTGAAATTGAACACTTCTGAACCCTAAAATGTCTTTTTCTTTCAAGTGATTCTGGGGTTGGCCCCAGTGATGAAAAGGGTCTAGACTCTGATGTTTTATTGGAGCCAAATACACCATGGGGCCCCAAAAGTGGAGAGCTCAATGCTGTGAGTAGCTTGTTTCACTTATTCTTTTTTGATATGAACAATAGATGACATTTAATCTTTGACAGAAATGTGATGAGTTTAAACTGAAATTGATATTTCTAATTAATAAACATTTACTGACTATCTGATCGTAACAAGGGTATTATGCTGAATTAGTAGGACTGTAAGGGTAATAGGACATGTTCTTTGCCCTCAACTAATAACTAATCAACTTAAATTTGGGGAAGGAATATAATATGTTCTTCAGAGGTTTTAATATGGACAAGTAGTGATTTAAGGATTGAAGATAGTATGAATGGGATATTTTGTCACCTCCTAATTCTATAAACTTTTTTTTGTATGAAATTATTATTATTTTTTAATTCAAATCAGGAATGCATTTAGTTTTTGCAGGGTTTTGAAACTGAAATATTTTTCAGGTGGCCAGATAGCTTTGATTACTTTGATTCTTATTAGTGACAACCAGGGAATCTCTGTATGCCTGTAAGCTTCCTGGCTTTGTATTGGCTGAGGTATCATTTACTTGAGAAAGTGAAATATTCTATGTAAAATGCATTGTAAACACCAAATGGCTACAAATATTCAATCATGAAAATTCTTTGATGAATTATATATATATAACAAATGAGGTTTCTTGAATATCCATATATAATTTGGTTCTTGAATTTATAATAAAATATAAACATTAAAAAGTGATTGAAATAGTTCAAAAAATAAATCATATTATCTCTACATGTGGTTTACTTATCCTTTGTAAATGACACTGGGACATGTTGATTTTCTTTTTTTGTTTTGTTTTTAATGTTTATTTATTTTGAGAGAGAGAGTGAGAAAGGGGGAAGGGCAGACAAAGAGGGAGACAGAAGATCTGAAGTGGGCTCTGCAATGACAGCAGAGAGCCCATTGCAGGGCTTGAACTCATGAACCATGAGATCATGACCTGAGCTGAAGTCTGATGCTTAACCAACTGAGCCACCCAGGCACCACCCACCCAGAAGCATTGATTTTCTTTTTCTTTCTGTCTTTTTTAAAATGTTTATTTATTTTGAGAGAGTGAGCAGGCATGAGCAGTGAGAGGGAATAGAGTGAGAGTGGGCAGAAAGAGAGGGGAAGAGAAAGAATCCCAAGCAGCCTCTATGCTGTCAGCACAGAGCCTGTTGCAGGGCTCGATCTCACAAACTGAAATCAAGACTCGAATGCTTAAGACTGAGCAACCCACGTGCCCCGATTTTCTTTTTCTTTTTTTTTTGTAAACATATACATCTTCCTCTAAGTAGCTGATATAAAACCTTGTAATACATCATTTTCAGCATGAGTTTTAAGTTGTTTCAACCTGGAAAGAAACTGTGCTTGCAGCTTTTTTCAATTCTTACATATCCACATGAAAATAAGGAGCTGCAATCTGAGTAGATACAGATTTATTAATCTCTTATTCCTTTGTCTTATAGTTTTTGTCACTGAAAAACTGGACTCTGCAACTGGTAAGTTAAGCAACTATACTCTACTTTTATAGATTCTTTCTTCCAAAATTAAAGTCTAGTTTAATAGAATCTTACCAGTGTCTTATTTTACAGACTTTAGTTCAAGGCACTTATCTTTTTCAGCTTCTACAATTTTGCACATACTGAAAATGCCATTGTGTAAAACAGACATATACTCCATTATCTGGTTACATACTCCATAAGTCTCTTTTTAATGACTTTTTTGAAGTCACTTTTAAGTCACATTAGGTCATAGAAAAAAGCAACAAATGTATTAAGTTCCAGATATTTGTTTGATTGATTGGTTGGCTGATTTTTTTTTAACTTCTTTGCCATCACTGCCATGTGCCACCAATATTCAGAAGAATGGAAATGGAATTTGGATCAGTGATGACAGAAAGCAGGGTAGATGCAGGAAGCTGATGCAGACATGGTTGAGTAATCCAAGGCCACATTTATCCAGGGAATGTGTACATGTGGTTGCTTATGGGACTACTTTAATATTAGCAATTAATATATTTTAATGTAATCCTAATATCAAGGAACATACATTCAGTTGAGTGATAGAGGTTCAGTTCGACAAATGCTGATGACCTATTATGTGCCCATCACTCTACCAGAATATGTGAAGGAAATAAATAAAAAATGTTTAATGTAATGTGATCCTATCCTAAATGTAGAACTTCTTATGGCCATTTCCTGAATGTTGGGTTAGGTATTGGTCTATCAGTTCTCGTTTGACTCACTAAATTTAGATAAATTTGAAAGTCCATTAGAGATTTATTAATATTATGTTTTTAAAAGGATGTGTATGTTTAATTCAGAAACAGCAATCATTATTTTCTGAAGAGGAAGAATATACCACTGGATCTGAGGTCACTGAAGATGAAGTTGGAGATGAAGAAGAAATATCCAAGAAACAAAGTACTGATTTCTAAGATAAAATCAAGTCTCACTTTTATGAAAGGGTTGCATTCTGAAGGCTTTAATGCAAGGGATGATGAATTAGCTTTGTAAGTCTACATTGTAGGTTACAACATGGAAAATAAATAAATAAAGGAGGCTTCATCAATTTTCTCTAACCCTGGCACTAACACAGAATAATCACAGTTATTTAAAAAATGCAATGTACTCAGAAGTAATCCTTCAAGTTTTCATTTCAAGTGTGACCTAAGGAGTTTCTCAAAATGTATGACTTACATCAGTGTACTGGAGATGATTTAAAGTGACACTCAAATGAAGCACTATACAATAGTAATCAGAGTATGATTTTTTTAAAAACTAAAAACATGATTTTATACAACTACAGAACAAACTTGTATCAAAAATTTTCAACTCTTTAGTGAGAGAAGTAGGTAAACTAGGTTCAAAGAGCATTTGAAGACTTGGGTATTTATAGATAGCACTTGAAAAAGAACGTTAAAAAGGATTACAAGTTAGATGCAAAACTGATGTCCTACAAGGCAGTAACTGATAACCTTTGAGGTTATCTTTTCTTCTAAAAAGGAATAATTTGCATTTCTATTAGACCCAAAAATCTGCAAGTTAATATAAAATTTGATGTCTTCTGGGCCTTTAATCAACGTAGATAGGAAAGTCAGACAGAAAGACATTTCCTTTGAGAATTAAATAATTCTTACATGGGCCTTTTTTTTTTAATGTAATTTATTGTCAAACTGGCTTACATACAACACCCAGTACTCATCCCAACAAGTGCCCTCCTCAACGCCCACCATTCATTTTCCCTTCCCTCCCTCTCTTTTATAACTTTTCCCCCCTTCCCTTCTACCATCGTCTTCTGTTAAGTTTCTCAAGATCCACATATTAGTGAAACATATGACATCTGTCCTTCTCTGACTGACTTATTTCACTCAGCATTAATACCTTCCAGTTCCATCCATGTTGCTGCAAATAGCAAAATTTCATTCTTTCTCATTGCCATGTAGTATTCCATTGTATATATAAACCACATCTTTTTCCATTCATCAGTTGATGGACATTTAGGCTCTTTCCATGATTTAGCTATTGCTGAAAGTGCTGCTATAAACACTGGGGTACATATGCACCTATGCATCAGCACTCCTGTATCCCTTGGGTAAATTCCTAGTAGTGCTATTGCTGGGTCATAGGGTAGTTCTATTTTTAATTTTTTGAAGAACCTCTACACTTTTCCAGAGCGGCTGCACCAGTTTGCATTCCCACCAACAGTGCAAGATGGTTCCCATTTCTCCACATCCTTGCCAGCATCTGTGGTTTCCTGAGTTGTTCATTTTAGCCACTCTGACCCGTGTGAAGTGGTATCTCAGTGTGGCTTTGATTTTACATGGGCCTTTTAAATGGTCTTCCAATATGATACTAAAAGAACATGCAACTCTCCCGACTTTTATACAATTTTTCTCTATGTGTTCAATCCTCTTATTAAAAACTAGTCCTTTATCAGTTACTTTTAAATCATAATTAGTCAAGGGGAAAATGCTGCTGTGTTTTGTGTGGGCTTTTTTACCTACAGTTGATTGAGGTAGAATTTGTATATAATAAAATTCACCCATTTTTAAGTGTACATACTGAGTTTTGGCATACAGTTGGGTAACCACCACCAAAATCAAGACCTAGAACATCACTCCAAAAACTTAACCTCCTGCCCCTTTATACTCCTCTAATGTCTCATGTAAGCAGAATCCTAAGTGTGTGTGTGGCTTCTTTCACTTAGTATAACATTTTTGACATTCATCCAGATTGTTGTGTAGTTTGTTTCTTTTTACTGCACAGAAGTATTCTAATGTGTGAATATATCATAATTTGTTTGTCCATTCACCATTTCATGGACATTTGGGTTGATCCAGTTCTTGGTTATTATGAATAGTGCTGCGGTGAACATTTGCATACAAGTCTGTGTGGACATATGTATTCATTTTTCTTGGGTAGATACCTAGGAGTGGAATCGCAGGGTCATATGGTAAGTGTTATGTTTAACTTTATAAGAAACTGCCAAACTCTTTTGCAAAGTGACTACCATTTTGTATCCCACCAGCAATGTATAAGAGTTCCAGTTGCTACACGTTTCTACCAATATTTGGTATTATTATTACCTTTTTAACTTTAGCCATTCTAGTGGGTATATAATTCTGGGCATCTTCTCATGTGCTAACTGGCCATTTATATATCTTTTTCATGAAGTGTCTGTTTAAATGACCTTTTGCCTATTTTTTAGTTGGATTGTTTGCCTCATTACTGAATTACAAGCATTCCTTATATATTTTTGGATACAAGTCTATATATTTTACAAATATTTGCCCCTAGTTTGTGGCTTGCCTTTTAATTTTATTAATGATGTCTTTTGGGAGCGTCTGGGGCACAAAGTCGGTTAAGTGTCCAACTGTTGGTATTGGCTCAGATCATGGTCTCACGGTTGTAGGATGGAGCCCAACGTGAGATCATGGGATAATCTCACAGTCATGGGATAGAACAGCATGGAACCTGCTTGGGATTCTCAATCTCTCCCTTTCAGCAGTTCTTTTTTTTTTTTTTTAAATTTTTTTTAATGTTGTATTTATTTCTGAGAGAGAGAGAGAGACAGCGTGAGCAGGGGAGTGGCAGAGAGAGAGGGAATTACAGAATCCAAAGACAGGCTCCAGGCTCTGAGCTAACTGTCAGCACAGAGCCCGACACGGGGCTTGAACTCACAAACTGTGAGATTACAACCTGAGCCGAAGTCCCACGCTTAACCTAACCAACTGAGCCACCCAGGTGCTCTTTCTCTTTTCTTCTATTCCTGTCCTGTGCATGCGCGCACACTTTGTCTCTCAAATAAATTTTTAAAAAATAATGTCTTTTGAAAAACAAAAGTTTTTAATTTCACGAACTCTAATGTTATAGTTTCCCTTTTATGTTTCATACTTCAGTAACTAAGAAATCTTGGTTTACCCCAAGGTCACAAAGATTTTCTGCTATTTTCTTCTAGAAGTTGTAGGATTTTAGCTTTTGTATTTAAGTCTATGATCCCTTCCAGATTAATTTTTGTATATGGTATAAGTTAAGGGTCAAGCTTCCCCTTGTTTTCCTATAGGCATAGCCAGTTTTTCCAGAATCATTTGTCAAAAAGAGTATACTTTCTCATTGGATTGGATTACCTTGACACTTTTGTTAAAAAATCAACTGATCGTTTACATGTGGATCTATTTTTAAACTCTTTGTTCTCTTCCATTGATTCTTATGTCTCTTTTACATCAGTATATCAGTACCACATGGTCTTAATTTTTGTAGCTTTTAGTGACTCTTGAAATCTGGTGATGTGAGTCCTTCAAATTGTTCTTTTGTTTATAGATTATTTTTGTATTTCTAGGTGCTTTGCATTTCCTGCCCATTTTAGAATAAAGATAACTATTTCTACAGAAATACTGCTGGAACTTTTATTAGGATTGTGTTGAACCCATATGTCAATTTGGAGAGAATTCCTTTTTTTTTTTTTTTTGAAACAGTGGCAAGTCTTCCAATCCATGAATACAAAATATCTCTCCATTTATTTAATTCTTTAATGTCTCTCAACAGTACTTTACAGTTTCAACATAGCAGATATTGAACATCTTTTGTTCAATTTATTCCTAAGTGCTTTTTTAAATGCTATTTTAAGTGAAAGTAGGTTTTTTAAATTTTTCCAATTTTTCAGTTGTTGCAGTTGAACTTGTTTCCTGTGTCTTTGCTAGTTTCACATAATTTTTCTTTGCTTATTAGATTACGTTCCAATATGTATGTCTTTTATTCCTTTGTCTTTCTTTTTTACTCTCATTAGGACCTCATATTGACTACAAGTGGTGACAACACATTTCCTTGCCCTGCTCCCTATCTTAAGGGGAAAGCATTCATTCTCTAACCATTCTTTAACCATTAACCATTTAAGTATAAAATGTTAGTGGTTGATTTCTCATAAATGCCCTTTCTCAGGTTGAGGAAGTTCTGTTTCTAATTTGTTGAATTATTGTAGTGAATGGGTGTTGAATTTTGTTAAATGTTTTTTCTCCATCTATTTAGATGATGATATAGGTTTTCTCCATATTATCAGTTTGACGGATTACATTGGTTTTTCAAATGTTATACCAGTCTTCTAAAGTAAACTTCACTTGGTTATGAAGTATTCTTCTTTTTATATATTAATGTATTTGATTTGCTAGTATTTTGTTTTTGTTTTTGTTTTAAATATTTTGTTTATTTCTTAGAGAGAGCGTGAGCAGGGGAGGGTCAGAGAGAGAGGGAGATACAGAATCTGAAGCAGTCTCCAGGCTCTGCGCACCGAGCCCGACACGGGGCTCAAACTCACAAACGTTGTGATCATGACCTGATCCAAAGCCGGACACTTAACCGACTGAGCCACCCAGGTGCCCCAATTTGCTAGTATTTTGTTAAGGATTGTTTGTGTTTATGAGTGATACTAGTTTTTTGCTTTTAGTTTCCAATGACGTCATCTTCAAGTTTGGTTATTAGGATAATACTGATCTCATAAAATGATTTGGAAAGTGTTCTCCTCACTTCTCTTTTCTGAAAGAACTTGTGTTCTATTTGTATTATTTCTCCCTTAAATGTATTATAAAATTATCAGTGGAGTCATCTGAGCCTAGAGTTTTCTTTTGGGGAAGATTTTTAATTAATTATGAATTTAGTATCTTTAATGTAGTGCTATTCAAGTTTTCTATTTCTTCTCGAATCTGATAACTTGTCTTTCAAGAAAATTCTCCATTTTTATCCAAGTTGTTAAATATATTGGCATAAAGGCGGCTATAATATTTTCTAAAAAATTACACTTTAAAAATGTAAATACTCAACTTTTTACCTCTCTTTGATTATTTGCCAGTACCTGCATTTGGTGGTTTATAATATTTTTGTTCTGTTTTTATCATTGTTTTCTTTAGAAGAACTTGTCTTCACACTCTGTTATCAAATCTCACCCTACCATGTCTTTTTAATGTTTGGTAAACATTGACCTAATGTACTATCCTTACCTTCAAAGGTTGAGTTTTGAGAAACACCTCTTTCCCTTCCTTCTTTTCTTTTCCTTTCCTTTGTCCTCTACACTGTCAGCCAGAATAAATTCAGAGTTTTGATTATAGTTCAGAGTACAATTTGTCCCAAATCTGCTTCCTTCCAAGATCATTTCTGTCTTACCTCCATTTTTGTCCCCATAGCCCCTTCACACACCCCCAACCAAAGATATTTTAAAGCTTTTTTTCACTTCCATTCTCAAACTGTGTTTTCCTAGGTTATGGTTATTTTTTTTATATATAAAAATTTGGAATTAGGTGTTAAATCCACTATCAAATTAGATTCAGAGAGATACATATAGTTTTCCCCAACACTTTCAACATTTAATTCATTGGGACTTTGAATTCATTGCCCTGATTTTTTTTTTTTTTTTTTTGTTTTTGCCTTCAGGTTTTCACCAACTAGAAAGAAGAAAAGTAATTAAAACCCCTGTAACACAT
The DNA here is from genome assembly GCF_008692635.1 of Crocuta crocuta. Taxonomy (NCBI): domain Eukaryota; kingdom Metazoa; phylum Chordata; class Mammalia; order Carnivora; family Hyaenidae; genus Crocuta; species Crocuta crocuta. The sequence continues at coordinate 12,677,086 of NW_027530368.1, read as the reverse complement.
GTATAATTTGACTTATCCATACATTTATTTTTTATTTAGAGGTAATTTGTTAGTTATAAGAAACAATTTTTTTTTTTTTTACAAAATGGTTTTATTGTTTGGAAGTAAGTAACAAGTGCATTGGAGAAGTATGTGAGACTTATGCTCATAACATTGACTTTCTTTTGTCAGGAAAAAAGGAAAAGCCAAAGAAGTTCACAAAACAACCAAAAAAGCAAATGTCTTCACCCTGTGGTCAGAAGAAAGAAAAGGTGTTAGAGAAGGTAATTCTAAATTGTCTATTATTGTTCTAAAGTTCATATTAAGAAATAAGCAGGCAAATGTAGCCAAGAAAAATCTGAAGTAAGAACCTACCACAGTGGAATGCTAGCATTATAATAATAAACGAAGAAGTTCCACATAAACTGAGATTAAAGATCTCTAAAATATATTGATAGGCGAGGAAAAGTATGTATAGTGTAGAATGGATAGAGGAATCTATAGATCCTTATATATGCATAAGATATCTCTGAAAAACTGCACGGGAAATTGATAAGACTGGTTGCCTCTAAAGGGAATGGAATAGGGGACTGAGACTTTTCACTGTATGTGCTATTTGTAACTTTTGAATTCAAAACCAGTAGTTCAAAAATGAGATAAATAAGTAGACTTTATAATTTTTAAATAAATTATGTTTTATGACCTTTTAAAATAATCCTTATTTCACATGCCTTTGAAAGCCAGGTAGGAATAAAAGGACAGTAGTAACCACATTTGACTAAAACAGAAATCATGGATTCCAAAAATGTATGAAGGGCTGGGTTGAGACAAGTTCCATACAATTATATTGGGCAGGTTGTACGTTCATCTGCGTGCTAAGTGCCACAAGCACACAAATGGGTGAGTTCTACAAGATTGTGTAAGCTGGAGCTTCCAGGTCAAACACATAAAGCTGGGTTCAAATTCTAGGTTTATATGTCTTTGGACAAGTTCCTTAACTTCTCTGAGCCTGTTTTATCATAGAAATTATTATGGCAGCTGTCTCATGTGGTTGTTGCAAGGCTTAAATGAATAATACTTGTAATGCTTTTGGTACAGTGTCTTGAATTCAATAAATGTAAGCTGCTTTTTATTTTTAAGTATAACACTAATCAGTAAATACATTCTAATTAAACTTTAATGTTATCTACTCTTTTTTAGTCAACTTCTACTAGAGATATGTCTCCTTTCATGTGAGTATTGCTCCTTAGTCCAATCAGATATTCACTCTTAAAGCATCAATGCTGATTTTTGTTTAAATTTTCTAATAGCGTGAGTATGCAGAAGAATAAATGGGATGCCACAAGATCCTTGAGATTCAACCAGGATGCACAAAGGGAAGATGGTAAGCTTTAATATTTAGGTAATGTACAGATTAGGTATAAATACAGTGATAGGAATCTTTCATTTTATGAAGTATGCTGAATAGCTTTAAAAGCTCCAACTGGATTAAGGCCCAGAATTTGAACATTCCCTGGGAATCGACCAGAGTTATATTAGTAGACAATCCCAGCTGATATTTGTGTATTGTTTTATGTACCTGTGGTTTGGAAGTCTCAGACTGACTTGCCCATTACTTGCACTCTGAAGATGACTGAATATCATATTTTAGTTTTGTTTACAGTGATCTTAAAAGCAGCACAATTACCTATGTATGAATCATTTTGCCACTCACTGCCTAAAGTTCTTCAAAGATAAATACGTGTAGATGTCTATAAAATAGTATCGAACGCTATTTTCATAAATTCTTGATAAGGAAATGTGTGTTATAAGTTATAACTCATCCTTATAAAAAGTTAGGTTTATTATATATTTTACCTCCAGATCAGCGGCGGATGTCTGAAATTACAGGGCACCTAATAAAGATGAGATTGGGTGATCTGGACCGAGTCAAGTCAAAGGAAGCAAAAGAAGTAAGAATTATGTGCTAGTGCACTGTGCTTGCATAGATATGCCTTCCTACTTTATTTTCGTCATGAGTAATATAAAGATGATTTAGGCAGAATTTCTAAAAACTAATTTAAATATTTTAATATATTTTTATATTCTGTACCAGTTAGTTCACTCACATAAATGTTGTCCACCTTCATATCACCCGTGGTCCATAGGTCCTCTATAACACGCATAATAAAGTAGGTCATTGCTGAAAGTGTAATGTCACACCAGGAATAGATTAGCCGTCCATTGCTGACTATCTAGAGGGTGACATTTTGGAAGTTGCTGATTTCAGTCAATTCTGTAGGCAGTGCTTTAGATGTTATTTCTAAAATAAGATGTCATCTTGCTAAAAATGATGACTGGAAATACCCATGTTCTTACTAAAACCATGCATTAGTCATAACACTGTATATTAACATTATTATTGGTATTATGTATCACAAAAACTCTTGCCCTAATTCTTTTATTTAAAAGTTTACTTTCCTAGTTTTATAAAACTAAAATCTTTCTTTTTTAATTTTAATATCAATATAATTAACATTGTCAAAAGTTCTAAAATCATTGCGACCTTGATTAGGCAAATATTTCTTAGCTGAGAAACCAAAAGCACGATCTATAAAAGAAAAAACTGACAAATTGGACTTCATCAAAATATGAATGGTCTTTTTGAAAGACACTATTAAAAAATGAAAAGAAAAGACATAACCTATGAGAAAATATGTGTAAAACACTTATCTGATAAAAGATTTGTGTCCAGAATATATAAAGAACTCTCAAAACTCAATAATAAAAAAATTCAGGGGCGCCCGGGTGGCTCAGTCGGTTAAGCGTCAGACTTTGGCTCAGGTCATGATCTCACAGATTGTGGGTTCAAGCCCCACGTCGGGCTCTGTGCTGACAGCCAGCTCAGAGCATGGAGCTGTCTTCGGATTCTGTGTCTCCCTCTCTCTCTGACCCTCTCCTGTTCATGCTGTCTCTCTCTCAGAAGTAAATAAAACATTAAAAAAAATTTTTTTTTTAATTCAGTAAAAGTAAATGGGCAAAAGATTAACCAAACACTTCATGAAAGAAGGGATACAGATGGCAAATAAGCACACAAAAAGTGCAGCATCATTAGTCATTAGGAAAATGTAAATTAAAACCTCAGTGAGATGCCACTGTATACCAACTAGAATGTCTAAAATGAAAAAAAAAAAAAATGCTGGCCAGGATGGAGAGCAACTGGAACTCTCATATATATTTGGTAGGGATGCAAAAAGGAATGGTCACTTTGGAAAACAGTTTGTCAGTTTCTTATCAAGTTAAACATTTACTCACCATAGAGATAAGTTCACACATGTTTATACTGGCTTTGTTCAGAACTGTCAAAAATTAGAAACAACCCAAATGTCCTTCACCTGGTAAATGAATAAACTGTGGGGCTCTGTGCTGACAGCTCAGAGCCTGGAGCCTGCTTCAGATTCTGTGTCTCCCTCTCTCGCTGCCCCTACCCCGCTCATGCTCTGTCTCTCTCTGTTTCTTAATAATAAATAAATGTTAAAAATTTTTTTAAAATAATAACATAACTGAATCTCCTACACTTCACAGTAAGTGAAAGAAGCCAGATTCCAAAGGCTACAGACTGTATGATTCCATTTAGATAATGTTTTTGAAAATACAAAACTGTAGGTTCATAAAACAGAGAAGTAGTTGCTGGGAACTGATTATGGGTTGACTTATGAGAGGAACAAGGGGATTTTCTTGGGGGTGGAAGTGTTGTATGTCTCCCTTATAATGATGGTTACACTACCATATGCATTTTTAGAACTCAGAACTGTACACTAAGAAGGGTGAATTTTTACTGTATGTACAATTATTCACGTAAATTATAATACAAATAGCCTGAATTTTAAAGATCAAAATAAAATTACTTCTAAGCTAAAAAGTAACGCCATGTTAATAAAACAGAATTTCTGTTGATTCCATAAAAGTAATAACTTCATTTTGCCCCTTTACTCTGCAGTTTGCAGGAGGTATTTATTCCAGGCTTGAAGCGCAAATCAAGGCCTCAGTGCCGGTCACTGCCCGCCAAAGCAGCTCAGAAAAAAACACAAGGTAAAGCAGCATAAACAGATCCAGAATGCCACTGGCTTTGAAGTGATTTCCTCTTTTTAGGGAAAACTACGTGAACAATAGAGGCACATAATTGGAGTTTGTTTTGTTTCAAAGATTAGATCATCAAGACATTAATCAGAACCAGAATTTAACTTTAAGACTCAAAAAGCTCATAAGCACCAAATTTAATGAAAATATAGTTTTGGGTTTTTTTTTAAGTTTTCTGTTTACTGAATTAGCTCTGTTCTGAGCCACCTGCTGATAAGAATGTAACCTATACTGCTACCATGAATTAGTAGAATTTTATACTGTTTATGGGTTATATATTATTATTTTATATAAATCATTGAAGTCTTTCCTGTTCCTTAATTTATTTCTCTTAATAAAAAGTAACTTGTGGGTCCTCTGTCACTTTATGTCACAAAATTTCTTTTAAATTATAACAGTTATTGAGATTGGATCATTAATACTACAGATCCAGATGCCTTATCAGCAATTCTGAAATCCAGAAAACTCAGAAAACCATAAAGACTTTTTATACATTTGTGGCAACTCAAACCCAGCTGAGCTACTATGATGCTATTTATAGTTTTTATTTATCACAATTAATTTAAATGTTCATTTGTTACACTTAAAAAGTATTAATGTGTTTGATGAAAGGGCACTACTTGAATCCATAATATACAATATATGTACCATATTTTCTCCCCCACACCCACAAAAATCTGAATTCCAAAATATGTCTGACTCTAAGGGCTTTTAAAAATGGATTGTGGAGCTACATGAAGTTTGATTTCACTCTGATACTGTCAAGCAAACATAACCTGAAGTAGCAGCAAATTCCTACTGTTTTAGAAGCATCTCTGATCTTCTTTTCTATTTAAAAAATCTAGGTCTAAAAGCCGTTTTGGTCCAGGGCGTCCTGCATAAAGCATCTTAACTGTAACTAAAAAGAAGACACACCTTTGGACATCTGAAATTGCTCACTTCTTGAAGATCTTCAGAACAATGACTTCTAAATGTTTTAAGTTATTTACTGATTATTCCTGTAAACCACATAAATCATAATGCTAAGGGAAATGTATAGTTAGGTCTTTTGAAGTCTAATTGTAAATATGAAACTTCTTAAATCTGATTTTCCTTTAATGTGATGCTATGTAGAAAATTAATATTTACAAATTTGCATAGTTAAGACTCCTAATATTTGTTATCCTTTATTTATTTGAAAGATAGGAGGCCTAAACTCTCAAGTAGCTAAGACTTGTTAAGACCATAATAAATTAAGGAACACAGCTGGTGATTGTACTGTGCATGTGCACTGATTATAGTATGTCTTTGAGCTGTAACTCTTGAGATAGCATTGAGAACTGCAGTTCGTGTGATGAAACACCCAGTGATGCTAATTTTAAGTTTGCATGAATATTAAGGAGTGACAGGTCTCAAGCCTGCATTAAATAAAGTCTCAAGGTGTGAGGTATTTCCTGTGTTGGGCAAGAGGGTTCATTTTTTTCAGCATTAATCCATCCACGGAAAGCACAATGTTAATCCAACTTGTTTTTCTTTCGATTTTTCATGCTTATCTATTGGTTATCTGAGCTGGAATTACTGATTATTCCTCTTCTCTGTGAAGCTAGTGCCATTCTGAATTTGTTAAAATAACTGTTGATAGTTTTAGGATAGTAAATCATTTTAGTTGTATAAAACACCCATTGTGCAGTTCTCAGGGCTCTAAACCCAACCATGTTTCTAAAGCCATTCGAATAGCACCATTAAACAGTTACAATTACTTACTACTTTAGCAATGTCTAGAAGGAAACATTCCCAAATACATTTGATGGGTGAAAAAATGGCATGCATTCAGTAGAAATCAAGCTAAATTCTATTTTATAGATCATGTTTTAATTTTTCTAACCAAGCAGAAAGAGTGCTCAGGGAAAATTTGTTCCAAACCATAAGCATATAAAAAGTTATGTGTTTAGAAATCACATATAGTCCTCTGGGAAACTTAAAATGCACTGTTTGTATTTTTAGTCTTCATTGTCTTATAATTGGAATTTCTTCAAATTATTTAGAGAACAGATTTTGATAATGTGTGACAGAATGGCAGTTTCCATTGAAATGTTGAACCATTAAACTCAGTTAACATACAGAAATCATTTTTAGGGACTATTTTAGTTAATAAATGAAACTAGATGTTATTTAATGTTACAGGTATGGCTTTTCCAAGGTTTTCGAACTTCTGTTTGGAAATTTTGTTACAGTTTATGTATTTGTCAATTGTTTGATGTTTTTGAAATAGATTATAAAATTTTTGTTTTCAAAAAAAAATGTTTTGTACGTGGTCTATAAGCTCTTATTTGTTTCTTTTACTGTACTTTCTGATTAAAAGGATTTAGGTCTGTACATGTTATATAGTGCTGTGACAGTCACAACTGGAAGAGGAAGTATACTCTTTAGATTTTTAACTGATGATTAAAAAGGCAAATTGCTTCTCCCCTGGGAGGACTGTACCAGTGGATTGATTTTTTTACAAACCAGAACTTATCAGAATTTTATTCTTTTCAGAATAGGCTTTTTATTTTGTAATCATCTGTAATACATAGGACAGGTACCACAAACATTTTAATCAAACTCTTAATAGTATTTCTTTTGCCAAATACTTTGAAAAGGTTTTATCTTACATTAACTCTGTTTGCATTTCTTTAATTGAAATAAATGTTAATGACAAAAATTGTTTGAAAACTCCCTTGATCTGAATCATTCCATCTTCTCAGAAAAAGTCTGAATGGGCTTCCAAAGCACAGGTTTTCATGAAAAATTAGCTCTGTTACAAGATGAACTTTATAAATTTTAAGATTGTTTTAAGTGAGGTTATCCTGGTAAAGATTCAGCAAAATATTTAGGGGATAAAATATTTCAGAAAAGATGGTCTGTTAGGAGTGGTTATTCCACACTGTTGCACCATGTTTATAATTTTCCCTCTTCAGAACATTCAGCCAGATACTGTCAGATATGCTACATGGCTTTGGAAGCTGAGGCTGAAGCCCTTTTATGCTAATCTGCTAAGGGCAAATTTAGTATTTAAAAAATGCCTTTCACATCTAATATCTGGGATTAATTCTTCAGCTATCCTTCAGCTATTGAGCAACTATAATGAATCTCGCCTTTTCATACCCCCTATTTAAAAGGTACTGGGCTACCTAACTAGTTCAATTCAAATAGGCTAGCTCTCCCCCTCTGATTTAAAGCTAATCTATTGGAGAAGATGATGTGGTAATAATGTTATTCCCACCCATATGGGATTGTTGGAGGACTAAATGATTTAATAGATCTAAAAAAAATTATCAGTACTTTCTGGCTGATAGTAAACCCTCCATAAATGTTAACTATCGTTGTTGCATTGTTATTTTAATATTTGGAAAGTAGCCTTAAATTCTTTAAGATGGGAGTTTTATATCCCTCTTCCTCTAAGTTGAATTACTAAGAGTGTGTGTGTGTGTGTGTGTGAGTGTGTGTGTATTTAGTGCAAGAAAAAAAGAGGCACCAAATACTTTGGTGGTTGTTATGGCATCATGTGTTACTTTATTATATTAAAGGTCTTGGCGTTACTTAGACAAAGTAAAGAGCAACTGAGGAAAGAGCTATGTAGGGAAACGATTTCCTGATGTTGTTAATGACCTATGCTGTTTTCAAAGAGGTTTACTGAATAGAGTGAGAACTGCAGCATAGTCTTAATAACATCCCTCTTTCCGAGATGCATTTTTCCTTGAGAAAATGTAGCTAGTTTGGCTCTTCTTATTTGTCTAGGACAAGGCTAGCTCTTATCAGACTTTAGGTGCTATAGGAGAGTAGTTGCTATTTGTTGAATATGTATACTGAGGATGGTGCTAGCTCTCTTACATGTTTTACCTCCATTAGCCTCACAATGAACCCCCAAATCAGGTGTTATCCATTTTATAGGTAGGGAAGAGAGTGCAGAGAGGTGAAGTAACCCACAAACTGGGATTGGAATCTGGGCCTATCAGCAAATTCCAACACATTGAAACCATTTCACCATGGATTGCTTTAGACAGTCCCTCCTGGAGTGCCTCTTGCCTCATGGCAGCTCCTTCAGGCTGGAAATGGCTCACTGCCTATCATTCCAATCATGTTTATCCAGCTGCCTACTTGCGTTCCTATTGGGAATACCGATAAGTGTCTCCAACTGAACATAGCACAGAACCTGTGCTGTATCCCACCCCCCCACTCCCTGCTTGTTCAAGCCCAATCTTCCCAGTTCAGTAAAGCACTACCACCCACCCAAGTGCAAAAACCAGCTACTCAGCAATTATTCCTGTTTCTCTCTTTCCTCCACTTTTCCACATCCAATTCATCAATAGATCCCAAACATGCCCTTACATCCATTTGCTTCTCTCCATCTCCATTATCCCCATGCCAAGTCATTAACATCTTCTACAGGAAGTGTCACAATAGCCCCCTAAGTAATTCCCTGGCTTCCACTCCAACCTGCTCTTCACAAAGCAACTACGGTGATTTTGAAATGTGAATTAGACCACATTACTCCCTGCTTAACTCTCCAGTAACACCCCATCAAACCTAGATTAATATGCAACCTCCATGGCTCAGGTTTCCAAAGTTTTACTTGGCCTCGCCCCTAGTTGCCTCTCGATCTCTTTTTCCATCCTGCTTGCTACATTCCCCTCATATTAGCCTACCTGCTCTTTCAGTTCCTTCACATTAGCTGTTTCCACTATGTAGAAAGCTCTTTGTAGTAATTCAGATGTTAGGTTACATGTCACTTCCTCACAAGAGGCATTTCCCATGTGTTCAATCTAAAGTAGTTACCGAGGTCACTCTCATCACATCATCATAGTTTATTTCTGTACATATCTGACATTATTACTTGATATTTTTAAATGTTTGGTGGTTTGCAATCTGTCTGCCATGCCAGAAAATGAAATTAAATGCATCCAGATTGGAAGTAAAACTCCCATCTATTCACAGAAGAAATGATCTTATCTGTGGAAAGTCCTAAGAAAACCGCTAAAAAGTCAATAGAGCAAATAATTGAGTTCAGCAAGATTTTAGGATATAAAATCAATGTACAAAAAATCAATTTATTTCTAAACATTAGCAATTAAAAATCTGAAAATGAAACTATGAAAACAATTCCCTTTCCAGTAGCATAAAAATAATTTTAAAGTATAAAAAAATATAAAAAATTTTTGAAGAAAGGCATACTCTGAAAACTATAAAATACTGAAAGAAATTTAAAAAGAGCTAAATAAGTGTGGAAAAATATCCATGTCCATGGATCAGAAGACTTAATATTGTTAAGATGTTAATACATCAACTTGGTATACAGCTTTAACACAATCCCTTTCAGGATCTCAGCCAGCATTTTTGTAGAAATTGACAGGCTAATCCTAAAATTCATGTGGAAACTCAAGGAACCCAGAACAGCCAAAACAATTTTTAAAAAGAACAAAGAGGATTCACACTTTCTGATTTTAAATCTTACTACAAAGCTCCAGTAATCAAGACATGGAATACTAACATAAGAAGAAACATATAGAACAATGGAACTGAATTGAGAGTCAAGAAATAAACCCATGAGTCTATGGCCAATCGAATTATAACAATAGTGCATTTTAAAACCTTCAATTGGGAAAGAATAATCTTTTCTACAAATGGTGCTAGGACACCTGGATCGCCTCAAGTTGGTTTTCGTATAACACCTAGTGCTCATCCCCACAAGTGCCCTCCCCCATGTCCATCTCCCTCCTCCCCCCTACATCCATGAGTCCTCAGTTTGTTCTCAGCATTCAAGAGTCTCTCATGGTTTGCCTCTCTCCCTTTCCCCCACCATTTCCCCCCTTCTTCTCCCCCTTGGTCCTCCGTCAAGTTCCTCCTAATCCTCCTATACTTGCAAACATATGATATTTGTCCTTTTCTGCCTGACTTATTTCGCTAGTTTCCTTAGTTTTCTAGTAACTACGTGTAAAAATCATATGTTGCAACTTTACAGTTTTTGAAATATTTTAGATATTCCTAAACTATGAACTTTCTTAACATCACTGTCTTGCCAGATGACCAGTACTGAACCTTAACTAATGCTGACCCTCCTCCTTGCCTCCCCCTCCCCCCATATACACATAAACAGGCTTCCTGTTGCTCTGCCTAATTAACCACGTCCCTTTGGGTCTGTGAGGTTCTGTAAGCCCCTGCTCCCGCTAACCAAGTTCTGTACAACTCACCCACTGGCAAGAATACAAGGTTGGACCTTTCAACCACTAGAACAAAATTTTTTTAATTGACAATTGCAGAATTGTGGAGTGTTTTTACATTGATCTTCTGCTAATGCAATTAGCAGTATGTTTTGCATGTATGATTTAATAAATCCTTGAATCATGAATGAATGAATAAATAAATAAATAAGTAAATGAATACATGAGTTTTTTCGTGGGAAGGTGGGTGCGATTCTCAGTGGGCAACCAGAGCCCAATGCCCCACACACCCTATGTCCTTACATGAAGCTGTCACTGAAATGGACCCTGCCACTCCTCAGCACTCCCTCATGTCCACCTCAACCCCTGCAAGCAGAGCATCAGTCCTCTGCAGAGAAGAAATCCTTTTGAGATTTTTGAAGATTATAAGACAGTCATTTTGCAGAATGCCCTTAATATTTGGATTCATACAATGAATCCTCATATCCCATTGAGAAGCACACAGTGTCAATTTGTACATTGTTGATGGCATTAAATTTGATCACTTAAGATGATGTCTTCTAATTTTCTCCACTGTGAAGTTACATTGCATCTTTGTAAATTAATAGGTATTTTATGCAGAGATACTTTGAAACTATACAAATATCTAATTCTTCATCTCATTTTTATCTGCTGGTATTAGAATCCATTGATGTTTCTCTCTTGAATTATTTATTACCATGATAATTACCAAATGGGTTTTTTTCTAATTCTGTTCTACTGTAAGAAAAAGGTGCCTCTTCTCCCCATACTTTATTAATTTGCTTATATCATGAATTCTATTTAATTCAGTACGTTATAATGTATAAATATTATTATAATATAGTTATCTCAGATTTGGCCAGTGAGAATGCTGCAATTGTATATCTTCTTGACATGTTGCCATAATGTTTTGCTTTTGTTTTTTGTTTTTATTTGAGGACTTCCATATTTCCTGGCACAAGATGTTCTAAGCTCAACTTGTATTTTCCTTATTCCTCTTTGGAATCAGCTTTTTATTCAAGGAACACTGGTTCCTTTTAATAGAGAGTGGTATTTGGAAACCAACATCAAGTCCTAGATGTGCTCATTTCTACTGGAATGTTTCTGCTTCCAGGCTTACTCTGTAGACAGAGCGAGGAAGTATAGGTATATACCTTTACTTCTATATTTATCTGTATCACTATCCACCGACATTGTAAACTATTAATTCATATTGATAATTCCAAATCCAGTTCAATACTACTGGATTCATTCTAACTTTCTCCCTTTTTGTTTTTGTATCTTCCTTCTCAGTGAGAAATCTGGCTACCATTACCTGAAATATATTTACTTATTTGTTCAGTTCCCTGTATGAGCCAGTCTCCTGACCCTACCAGGTTGTCCCTGCCACCCTTACCAGTGCTGTCCTGGGCTGCCATTATCTGCTGCCCTGCTCCGATACCATCTTTATATGGATCACTATTGCCTTCTTACTTGTGAAATCAATTGATTCTGAAAGTAATAACACAAAACCCTCCCCCCCACCTTTTTTTTTTTTTGGCCAACAAGCAGACACCAAGAAACTACTCAAGTTTATTTAACTTTTTAAAAAATGTTTATTTTTTTGAAAGTGAGAGAGTATGCATGTGCATGTGAGGGAGGGGCAGAGAGAGGCTGCCAGAGGATCTGGAGTGGGCTCTGAGCTGACAGCAGAGAGCCTGATGGGGGCTCAAATTCACCNCCTAAGCGAAAGTCGGATGCTTAACTGACTAAGCCACCCAGGTGCCCCTTAACTTTCTAATATATGAATAGTGATATTTAAAAAAAATTATCCAGTCTAGAAACATAATTTGCTTTAAAAATCAAATTAAAATATCTTGAACATGCAATAATAGATGTGAATAACAAAAACACTATGTTGTGCAAAAACAACAACAACAGGGGCACCTGGGTGGCTCAGTCGGTTGAGTGGCCGACTTTGGCTCAGGTCATGATCTCACGGTTCATGGGTTCGAGCCCCATGTCGGGCTCTGTGCTGACAGCTCAGAGCCTGGAGCCTGTCTTCAGAGTCCATGTCTCCCTCTCTCTCTGACCCTCCCCTGCTCATGCTGTCTCTCTCTCTCTCTCTCAGAAATAAATAAAACATTAAAAAATTTTAAAAAACAACAACAAACTCAGATACACGAGAGGTCTTTACATATTGTGCTCACTTTGGCAGTGCCTATATTAAAATTGGAACTATACAGAGAAGATTAGCATGACCCCTGTGCAAGGATGACATGCTTTATGAAGCATTCTGTATTCTTTTTTGTTCTGTATATTTTACCACAGTTTTATTTACTTATTTTTGAGAGAGAGAGAGAGAGAGAGAGTGAAAGGGAGGGGCAGAAAGAGAGGAGGACAAAGGATCTGAAGCAGGCTCTGTGCTGACAGCAGACAACTCTATATGGAGCTCAAATTCACAACCCATGAGATCATGACCTGAGCCGAAGTTGGACCTTTAACCAACTGAACCACCCAGGTGCCCCTATTTTATTTTTTTAAGATTTTATTTTTAAGTAATCTCTACACCCAACATGGGCCTTGAACCTACAGCCCCAAGGTCAAGAGTCACATGCTTCACTGACTGAGTCAGTCACTTGGCTAGAGTTGTAAATTTGAGCCCCACATTGGGTATAGAGATTACTTAAAAATAAATTTATGTATGTATTTATTTAATGTTTTTATTTATTTTTGAGAGAGAGAGATAGCGTGCATGGGAGAGGAGCAGAGAGAGAGAGGGGGGACAGAGGATCCAAAGCGGGATCTATGGTGACAGCAAAGGTCCTGATGTGGGGCTTGAACTCACAAACCATGAGATCATGACCTGAACTAAAGTCAGATGCTTAATCAACGGAGCCACTCAGGCATCCCTAAAAATAAATTTAAAAAAAAATAGTAAAACAGAGCATATACTGTATCATTTAATTTACATGAAATTCTAGAATAGGCAAGACTATACTGAAAACAGTTTCCTAGGGCTGAGGATGGGGGAAGGGAGATTAACTATAAAAGGGCATGAAGAAGGAACTATGATAGAAATGTTTTATTCATTTTTTAAATGTTTATTTTTATTGAGAGAGAGAGAACACGAGCAGGGGAGGGGCAGAGAGAGGAGGGAAGAGAGAGAAAGAGAGTACATGCACGTACGAAGTTTAGGGGGTATAGATAAAGTGCATCACAGAATAAACTGCAATGCTAGAGCGAGCATGGGATCCAAAAGGAATTCAGAGAAGAAACCTCTAATCTATGCTTTGGGTAGTGGAAAGAGAGGTCAGGAGAATACTCTCCAAAGAAAGTAACATTTTAGGCTGAGAACTAAAATAGGAGCTGTTCACACAGCTGGGGTGTGACAGTGTTCCAGGAAGGAGGGACAGCATACACAAAGCCCTGGAGATAGAGGTGGCAGCTCTTTCTGAAAGGACAAGTGCAGTCATTTACTGTGCTTGGAATAGAGTAGGGGTAGCAGGAAAAGACGTGGGTTGAGGCTCTGGAGACATAGCCATGATCCTAAGAGCAATGATGAGCCGCTGAAGGATGTTAAATGGGGCAGAGCCATGATGAGAATTTCGAGAATATTGTGGCTAGTTACAGTGTAAAGAATGGACTGAACAGCAACATGATTTGCAGGAGACCATTAGGACACGTGAGAATGATGGAGAGAAATAGATTTGAGTTAGGAGATACAAGCTTGCAGGAGTTTATTGACTGGATTTGGGGAACAAGGGAGAAGAGAGAAAAGTAGAGCATGATGCACATTATTTCTGATAGATAGGAGTGATTCTGTCATCATTGTGTATACGTGCGGAGAAAAATGTTCAAGGCAACCTTTGCTATCCAAACTCAGGAACCAGGAACTCAGGTAAATTTTTTTAATCATTTCGTTGCTATCCAAATTCCTGGTTTTGGCTAGTTGAAACTCAGGAACAAATAGATTTAGATAAGTTTTTTTTTTTTTAATTTCCTACCTAAATCTAGGATCTGAAACTCAGGATTCAGATAGTAGGAATATTTATAGTGTATTTATTTTTCAATATTGATTTTATTATTTAATTTTTTAAATGCTTATTTATTTTTGAGAATGAGAGAGAGGCAGAGCATGAGCAGGGGAGGGCAGAAAGGAGAGGGAGACACAAAATGCGAAGCAGGCTCCAGGCTCTGAGCTGTCAGCACAGAGTCTGATGCTGATCTCAAACTCACGGACCACAAGATCATAACCTGAGCCAAAGTCAGACTGAAGAGCCAAAAATTAAGGCCTCCATTAAGAGCAACCTCGGGATGCACGTAGCCCCAGTCCCAGTTCCACGAAAAGCCTCAGACTGTTCAAGGCTGAAGCCATCCTCGGACCGCCCTCACATCAGCTAATCAAAAAACATTCCTATGGTCTGAGTCAAGGCTGGGAACTGCAGATACAAACTAGCCAATTTCTCACCGCTTGCCTGAATCCCACGTGGGCACTTTGAACTCATCTTATAATTGGTCATTTTCAAAGGATTCTCAAAAGTCATGATTGGGTCCCACCAAAAGTAATGAACACCTCACAGATACTGAATGATCAAAGCTGTTACCATGGGTACTGCTATACAATTGTAATTGGTGCTTATGTGATGATACTACATGTAACACTGTAGTGTACTGTAACACCCCCATCCCTTACTCCTTAAAAACCCAACTCCGCTATTGTTCTTGGCTTCACCTTGCTGCCATGACACTGGTAGGCTGGTGAGCCCCTGCTCGAGCTTGTAATAAAGACCCTTTTGTATTTGCATCGGTGCCGGCTCCTTGGAGGTCTCTGGGACTCGTGATTCGGGCACAACAAGACATTAACTGAAAGAGCTACACAGGCACCCCTGTTTTTCATTTTTGTTTCTATTTTTAATTTTCTTCCTTCTTTAAAATTTCATTTTAGGGGCGCCTGGGTGGCTCAGTCGGTTAAGCATCTGACTTCGGCTCAGGTCATGATCTCACAGTTCATGGGTTCGAGCCCTGCATTGGCTCTGTGCTGACAGCCAGCTTAGAGCCTGGAGCCTGTTTCAGATTCTGTGTCTTCCTCTCTCTCTGACCCTCCCCTGCTCATGCTGCCTCCTCTCTCTCTCTCTCTCTCTCTCTGAAATAAATAAAACATTAAAAAATAATAAAATAAAATTCAATTTCATATTTTTTTATTTTCGAACGGGGTAGAGGATCAGAGAGAATCTATTTTTTAATTTAATTTTAATTTTTATATTTTATCTAAATTCAAGTTAGTTAATATATGCTGTAATAATGATTTCAGGAGTAGAATTTACTGATTCCTCACCCAATGCTCATCCCAACAAATGCCTTCCTTAAAGCCCATCACCCATTCAGCCCATCCCCCCACTCCCTTCCCCTCCAGCAACCCTCAGGTTGTTTTCTGTACTTAAAAGTCTCTGATGATTTGCCTCCCTCTCTTTTTATCTTATTTTTCCTTCTCTTTCCCTATGTTCATCTGTTTTGTTTCTTAAATTCTACATATGAGTGAAATCATATCATATTTATCTTTCTCTGACTTATTGCACTCTAGTTCCAGCCACATTGTTGCAAATGGCAAGATTTCATTCTTCTTGATTGCCAAGTAATATTCCATTGTATATATATACCACATCTTCTTTATCCATTCTTCAGTCAATGAACATTTGGGCTCTTTTCATAATTTGGCTATGGCCAGTAGTGCTGCTATAAACATTGGGGTACATGTGCCCCTTCAAATCAGTAATTTTGTATCCTTTGGCTAAATATCTAGTAGTGCAATTGCTGGGTTGTGGTGTTATACTGATAGACACAGAGACCAACCGAGACCACTGAAGCTGAATTAAGGGAGTCTTTATTGCTGGCTGGGACCACACAGAGTTAACATAGAACTCTAAATGTGCGGCTCCGAGTCCAAGGACTTAGGGCTTTTTATAATGAACAAGCAGGCAAGTGGGCAGTACAGAAGCAGAAGCGAGCAGTTATTGTAACAAGGTTACAAAGTGATAAAGAGAGCAGCCCTTATCCTGGTATGTAAGAAAACATTTGTCATTCTGAAGGCGAGGCTTAGGGTCGAAGGGGGATCTCAAAGGAATAGTTATTACCTCAAGCACAGAGTATGCCAGCTGTGTCATAAATAACCATTAACAGGGACCATTAACCCTTGTCTTCTTATTTGTGTGTTTTTTCCTTGCACCTGAGAATAGTTATGTAGCCCTCCAAGAGTAGACCCAAAGGTAAACTCTGGGTCGCGATGGAAGGACTGAGGCTAAATTCATGTACAACAGTAGGGGAGTTCTATTTTTAATTTTTTGAGGAACCTCTATAATATTTTCCAGAGTGGCTGCACCAGTTTGCATTCCCAGGGAGAGAGTGAATCGTAAGCAGGTTTCATGCTCAGCGCGGAGCCTGACACAGAGCTGGATCCCCACAACCCTGGGATCATGACCTGAGCTGAAATCAAGAGTTAGTCACTTAACCACCTGAGCCACTCAGGTACCCCAAGCATTAATGACTTTTTGAGATTCATGAGGGGATTTCAAAATATTGAAGACAAATGAAAACTCTGATGATATTTATACAGGATTGGATAACAGGGAAGAAATTAATTTTAATGTTTTCTCTCTAGATAAGAACACCTTGAATCACTAAAGTTCCCTTCTATAAAGCAAAAACATACACGTTTTTCCACAGAACACCAAATACATTTGGTTGTCTCTCTAGTTTATAAATGTAGGTTTCAGATAAGCTTATGCTTACATGTTTGTCTTCTGCTTCTTAACATTTCCTAAACACTCACTTCCTACAACCCACACCCCTTTCAGCTGGTTCCCCACCTTATTCCTTTTTTTATTGAAAAAGATATAGACTATTTCATTTCCTTCCACCATATCTATAACTTATCTTCACCCACAGCTACCTTCTCCTTTTCACTTACACCAAAGTTGACCAGTCGCTCGGCTTCTGCCCTGGATGGCTTTGTCTCTCACGTTCCTAAGAACTTCACTCCCCTCTCCTACATCAGCTCTATCTGCCAGATCATTCCCGAAGGAATTCAGAACATGCATCCCAAAATATGCTGCTTGGGCATATTACTTTGAGCTGAAGTCACTTGAGAAATAGCAGATGCCAGAAGGGCTTTCTGACCTCCCTTTAACTACTTAAAACCAGGCCATATAATTTCCATGAGAAAGGTGCCCTCCCTTTTTGGGAGGGAGGAACACCTTATCACTAGAGACTGGGAATCTATGTTGATGTGAATCAGTACAAATTTACTACAGTAACTTATCTTCCACTAGCTTTGCTGCCGCTCCGCCCACCTATCTCCCAGTCATTTGCTACAATTTACTGCCCCTAGCCCAAACTCTTGTCATTTCTTCACAAGTGTATTTTTTGTCTAAAAGGTATAAGAGCTTTCTGATATGGTCACTTCTTCAGGTCTTCATTCTCTTGTGAAGGCCCTCATGATCATGTAAGAATAAAACCTGTATGGCCCTTTCTCCTGCTAATTTGTTTATGTCAGTTTGATTCTTGGACCCAGTTGGAGATGCTAATGGAGTAGAGGAGAATTTTTCTTCCCTTACACTCCCATCAGCATATAAACATGCTTAATCTCATATTTTAAAACATCTCTTGACCCTACATTTACCTTTCAGATACTACCCTATTTCTGTATTCTCCCTCACAGCAAACCTTGAAAGAATAGTTCCTTAGCACTACCAATGTTTTCTTGCTTATTCCACCCTAGAAGAATGTTGTAAAGTTATGTACTTTCTTCGCACATTTTTTTTTTTTTTGAGAGGGAGAGACAACATGAGCAGGGGAGAGGCAGAGAAAGAGGGAGCCAGAACCTTAAGCAGGCTCTGCACCGAGCCTGATGTGAGACTCAGACTCACCAACCATAAGATCATGACCTTAGCTGAAGTCAAGAGTCAGATGCTTAATCCACTGAGCCACCGAGGTGCCTCTCTTTGCACATTAATTTAACATTTAAAATTTTTTATTGTTTTAAATAGTTACCAAAGTTGTGATTTCCAGAAT
This sequence comes from Crocuta crocuta, assembly GCF_008692635.1. NCBI lineage: Eukaryota > Metazoa > Chordata > Mammalia > Carnivora > Hyaenidae > Crocuta > Crocuta crocuta. The sequence goes on along the minus strand of NW_027530368.1, from coordinate 12,658,739 downwards.
ATTTTAAATATTTGTGTTTTTTAAGTTTATTTTTTAAAAAAAAATTAATGTTTTTATTTATTTCTGAGAGAGAGAGACAGCTTGCGCAGGGGAGGGTCAGAGAGAGAGGGAGATACAGAATCTGAAACCGGCTCCAGGCTCTGAGCCAGCTGTCAGCACTGAGACTGATGCGGGGCTCGAACCCATAAACAATATCATGACCTGAGCCGAAGTCAGATGCGTAACGACTGAGCCACACAGGTGTCCCTAAATATTTGTGTTTTAACAGTCACATGAATCTTTAAAATGTATCCAATAAATCTAAATACAATTTGATACTCATCATCCACTAAAAAGTCTTCTTTTACAAGTTTTACATCATTCTTTTTTCTACTTGAAGCCCTAATTCTAATTCATTTCCCGCACAGAAATTTATCCTAATGTATTTTAAGCTTCAAAGGCTTTTATTCATTACCCTATCATGCTTCCCTGAAAAAAAGTATTTGAAATTAAATTTTTTCCTATGACCAGAAGTTTCTAAAAGTTAATGTCTCGTGGGTTTATTGTGATACTAATACACAACTGATCAAAAACACATTGAAGCAAAATTTTATTGGAACTCCTATCTTAATGAAGTGAGTGGAATGCTTTTTAATTGGCTTTAATTTTTGAGGATTACTGCTCAGAATGATGGGGCCTCTGCATCAATAAAATCCCAGTTTTTTACTTTTTTGTGATAAGAAACTTCTCCACATAACTATATAGAAGCAGAGGAGATTTTGTTATAGCAATATCAGTCATTTCTTTAGACTCTTAATGCCAAAAATGACGTGCTGTGGACTATCACATTGTCATCTATGGCCCAACCACTAGGTTCTCCTTCAACTTGGTTGAAAGTGAAGAATAAGAAAACATCAGAATTTCAAAATAATGTATTGGAGTTGCTGCTTTCTCAATTCAATACCAATGTTGCTTGCATCCCTGGACATTTCTACACCCTGGGGCAATGTGCCATTGTTAGGTGAGGAGGAAGAGATGCGTGCCTTTTCTTTTGTAAAAACGGAACAGGGAGGCATGAAAGGTGAGGTGGGAAAGGAGGAGCTGTGCCCACAGCACGCGGGTGTCCTCGGTAAGAGCATTTTTAGGAAAACCATTGTGTACCCTAGTTTGAGGGCCCCTGGGATGTGACTGCTTCTACTCTGTCTTACGCACTTAAAATTTTTTTTAAATGTTCATTTATTTTTGAGAGTGCATTAAGCAGAGGAGAAGTAGAGAGAGACAGAGACCCAGAATCCAAAGCAAGCTCCAGGCTCTGAGTAGCCAGCACAGAACTCGATGCGGGGCTCGAACCTACAATCCCTGAGACCGTGACCTGAGCTGCAGTCGGACGTAACTGACTGGGCCATCCAGGTGCCCCTCTTACGCACTCTTAAAATCCACCCTAATCGCAGCTGTGTCCCCGCAACTCCATTGAAAATGCTTTAACAAAAGCCATCGTTCGCGAACGCCATCAGTTCTTTGTGGAAAGTCCCCTAGCAGCGGTTTATTCACGAGGGCGCACAACAGCTTCTCCGTTAGGAAATCAGGTGCGGCGCCGGCCGTTTGGAGCATGCGCACACAAAATTTCCCTTGAGCACGCACGGGTTTGGGTTCAGGTGAGACTCGTCAGAGCATGCGCCGTGGGGTCCTGGCTTCCGTTGAAGCGGTCGCAGAATGTTCGTGGATCTCTCTTCGGCCGGATTCCAGCCTCGTGGATGAAAGGTTGGTATGTTCATTTTCATGACTTTTTTTTTCTTGCATCACTTTTTACGGATATAAATGTATTAAATATTCGTTGTAAAATATTTAACAATCAGCAACCTAATAGAAAAATAGGCTCTCAACCTAAATTTGTCAGGAGGCAAAAATTACGCAAAAATGTTTATTTGGGGGGCGCCTGGGTGGCTCAGTTGGTTAAGCGTCCAATGTCGGCTCAGGTCATGATCTCACGGTTCGTGGGCTCAAGCCCTGCGTCGGGCTCTGTGCTGACAACTCAGAGCCTGGAGCCTGTTTCGGATTCTGTGGCTCCCTCTCTCTCTGACCCTCCCCTGTTCACGCTGTCTCTCTCTCTCAGGAAAAACAAAAACAAAAACATTTAAAAAATGTTTACTTGGGAGCAAAGAATTGCAAATTCAGGGTACATAGATTTCAGCAGCGACCCAAATCTTGTCCCATCGGGGAGCAAAATTAAGGGGTTTTTAACTTTTTAATTATTTTTTAATGGTGTGTAGTTGACACACAATGTTACATTAGCTTTCAGGTGTAGTGATCTGACGACAAGTTTATAGTTATACTGTGCTCACCGCAAGTATAGCTACTGTCTGTCACCAAAAGTCAGCAGTTTTAAAGACAAAAAGGGAATGCTTGCATAGATTGTTTACAAAGAATTTTGATTGGTGTTGATGGCAGAAAACTAATCTTTGCTCAACATAATTGGTTGCCTAGGCTATCACTAAGCAAAAGTCTGTTACTGTAGCAAGTTGCGGTTGTTGGTGCAGATTCCTTGAAGAGTATGCAGTTTGGCCCAGTTAAAATATTCTTGGTTCCACCCCCTGAGCATGTGCATAAGGTCCACTCCTTTTTTTATTTTTTAATGTTTATTTTTGAGAGAAAGAGACAGAGAGCGCGAGTTGGGGAGGGCCAGAGAGCGAAGGAGACACAGAATCCAAAGCAGGTTCCAAACCCTGAGCCTATTCTGGGGCTCAAACTCATGAACTGGGAGATCATGACCTGAGCTGAAGTCGTGGGCTTAACCAACTGAGCCACCCAGGCACCCCAAGATCCACTCCTTAATGGCCACCTAGCTCCATTTAAAAACCCTTTGATGCAAGTGAGTATTTCATTTCATCTTTCACAAGGCAAAGGACTGGGGAACAAAGAGTTCATAGAAAAATAATTACCAACACATACGAAAAGGTACCTTAGGGTCAGTTGTAATAAGAGATAGCAAATTAGAACTACACTGAGGTAGTATTTCTTACTCATCAGATTGACAAACAAACATTTTGCAATATGCTCAGTCTAGGAAGATGGGGGAAACAGGTGTTTTATAGTGCTAATGAGAGCAGAATGTCACAACCCTCTTGTGTTATCAAAACCACCGCCGCCTTTTACACTTTGATCCAACAATCCCACGTTGAGGAATTATTCCTATAGATACACTTGCTTATGTATGAAATGATGTATGAAGTTGTTGTAATAGCAAAAAATTGGGAACTATCAAAGTGTCCATCAGAGGACTGATTTTTAAAAAACGATGGTACTGTTGACTAAGGAAGAATTCACTGAAAATTAAAGCAAACAGACTTTTATTTGGGCAGTTAGAATTGCAATTCAGGAGCTACAGATTCAGGTTGAAACCTGGATAGTGTTCTGAGAAAGACAAAGAGAGGGCAGAGTTGTAAGGTGAAAGGTCATGAGTGTTGTTCTCAGCTATAAAGGTTTGTTTAAGTTTATTTATTTATATTTAGAGAGAGGTGGAAGAGGAGCAGACGGGGAGAGAGAGAATCCCAAGCAGGCTCCACACTCAGCACGGAGCCCGATGCAGGGATGGAACCCACAGCCCTGGGATCAAGACTTGAGTAGAAATCAAGAGTCAGATGCTTAACCAACTGAGCTACATGAGCCCTCCAGTGCAGTTCTAATTTAGCTTTTCTCTGCAAAACAGGATTGAAGTTAGGTTACCTGGAATTGGTTGAGTTAATATGCAAATGAGAGATTGAAACTTATTAAACTTTTTTTTTTTTTAAATTGTATTTATTTTGAGAGAGAAAAAGAGAAAGTCTGAGTTGAGGTGGGGCAGAGAGAGGGAGAGAGAAAGAATCCCAAACAGGCTCTGTACCATCAGCACAGAGCTTGATGCTAGGCCCAAACTCATGAACCATAGGATCATGACCTGAGGAGAAATCAGGAGTTGAATGCCTAACCAGCTGAGCCACCCAGGCACCACATAAACTGACTTGTTTCCTTTCTAAGTGAATAATTCAGAAAATCTAGTTGCCATGGTGAGGAGGGGGGGTTAAGTTCAGGCTGAAGATGACAGCTGATGGCTTGAAAAGTTCAAAAGGTTTATAGTTTCCTTCAGTGAGTGCATTAATTCCTCCCCTTTTAAGGTCCTCTGACCACATTAAAAATTTTTTTTTATGTTTATTTGTTTTTGAGACAGAGAGAAACAGAGAATGAGCAGGGGAGGGACAGAGAGAGAGGGAGACACAGAATCTGAAGCAGGCTAAAGGCTCTGAGCTGTCAGCACAGAGCCCGAAGCGGGGCTGGAACCCACAAGCCATACGGTCATGATCGAAGCCAAAGTCAAATGCTTAACCGACTGGGCCACCTAGGCCCCCAACAGATGTATGTACTTTTCACACCTTACTTGTTTCAATCTTAAAAAATATATTTTAATTTAATTTTGATTTATGTTATTCAAATGCTTCAGAAATATGGATGAAAGCTTTTTCTTTTAAATCAAAAGCTTTTGGTCTGATATAATTATATTTTTAAATTTATCCACTATGTGTACAGACGCGGGGCTCAAACCCACGAACTGTGAGATCATGCCCTGAGCTGAAGTCGGACGCTCAACCTGCTGAGCCACCTAGGTGCCCCACTTTATTATAGTTTTCAGTGCTCTGCCAAAGTTGTCTTTTATCCTTAAACATACTAAGAATTGTATGGGTGGCCACCTAGGTGGCCCAGTCAATTAAGCCTTTGACTCTTGATTTTAGCTCAGGTCATAATCTCCTGGTTGTGAGATGGAGCCTGCCATGGGGCTCTGCTCTGGACATGGAACCTGCTTAGGATTCCCTCCCCTGATCACACTCTGTCTCTCTCTCTCTCAAAAATAAATAAACAGTAAAAAATTTTTTTAATTTGTTAGCTTTAATATACAGTCCAGCAAATATTAATAACTACAACCCACATAAACAAAGCTTTTGGGGTCTTCAATAATTTTTAATAGTGTAGTTTCTAAGATCAAAAAGTTTGAGAACTATACTCTATATTATTTCATGATACCCCATTATATTATTTCAACATGCTCCGTTTATTTTGGCCGTTCTCAAACTGTGGACATTTAGTTTGTTTCCAAATATTTGATATTGTAGAGAATACTGTAAAGAAAATCTTAGGTATCTTAAAAGCTTTGTTAGGCACAATTTCAAATATACACAAATATACACAAAAGCAGAGAGAAAAAATGATACTAATGTCCGTATCACCCAGATTCAACAGTTGTCAACATATGGATAATCATATTTCATCCAAACGTTCCATTTCCTCCACGAAGATTATTTTTAAAACCATCCCAGGTTTTGGCCCCTGGGCGACTCAGTGAGTTAACTCAGTCCGTTAAGTGTCTCACTTTGGCTCAGGTAATGATCTTGCACTTCGTGGCTTTGAACCTCACATTGGGCTCTGTGCTGACAGCTCAGAGCCTGGATCCTGCTTCAGATTCTGTGTCTCCCTCTCTCTCTGTTCCACCCGCCCTCCCTCAAAAATAAATAAATGTTTAAAAAAAATTTTTTTTAACCAGCCCAGGTTTTAATTTAATCTATAAATATTCCTGTGTATTTCTCTAAAATATAAGAATTTTTTTCAAACATAACTACAGTACTTTATCACACCTAAAAGATATTTTAACATTTCCTTGGTATTAAATAAATGTCTAATCAGTGTTCACACTTCTCTTCATGCCTTATAATTTCTTTTTTTTGTTTGTACCAGGATTTAAATGAAGTTCACATGTTGTACTTGTTTGATAATTATCTTAAATCCCTTTTGATCTGTGGTCTCCCTCTACATCATTTAAAAATTTCCTTTGTTGGGGCACCTGTGTGGCTCCGTCGGTTGAGCGTCCACTTTGGCTCAGGTCATGAGCTCACAGTTTATGAGTTTGAGCACTGCATTGGGCTCTTTGCTGTCAGCTCAGAGCCTAGAACCTGCTTCAGATTCTGTGTCTCCCTCTCTCTCTACCCCACCCCTGCTCACATGCTCTCTGTCTCAAAAATAAACATTTAAAAATTTTTTCTGTATTTCTAGGGACACCTGGATGGTTCAGTTGGTTAAGCATGTGACTCTTGATTTTGGCTCATGTAGTGATCTCAGTTTGTGGGGTTGAGCCCTGAGCTGAGCCCTTGCTGGACATGGAGTCTGCTTGAGATTCTTTCTCTCCCTCTGCCTCTCTCCCAATCTATCAAAAAAATGTTTTTCCTTTATTTCTTATTGTTGATAAAACCAGGTCATTTTCCTACAGTTTCTCTATAACTTGCATTTGGATGATTGCCTCACGTGTTCCTCTGTCCCTTATATTTCCTGTAAACTGGCAGTTAGATCTAGAGACTTGCTCAGATTGAGATTTTTCAAGAGGCTAGACTAAGACTACTTTCTAGGTGTTGGTGTGTAATTCCATCAGAAGACATTTGGTGTCTGCTTGTCTCTTTTTGTGTGATGTTAACAGCAAAATCCGTTGATGCATCAGGAACTGCAAGATGTTATTAGTCAATTTCTGTTTCTTATTGGAAACTCCTTTGTGAAAAGAAATTTGTCATTGTTTCATTATCCTGAGATAGAGATTATAAGAGAAAAAAAGAAAAATGTCTGATCCCCCTCCCCTTTATTAGTTTTTATTTTAGAGAGAGAGAGAGTGAGCAGAGGAGGGCCAGAAAGAGAGAGGGAGACAGAGGATCTGAAGCAGTTCTGCAGACTCTGCACTGTGCACAGCCTGATGCAGGGCTTGAACTCACAAGCCAAGAGATCATAACCTAAACGAAAATGGGATACTTCACTGACTGAGACACCCAGGCTCCCCACCTTTATTTACTGGTTTTAAAGATAATGGGTCGGCTCCCTAGCATCCTCCCAAGGTGAATAAGGAGGTTTTGTTTCATGTTGTTTAAAAGGGTGGACCTTTTAAGGGTTGCTGTAGATAGGGAGCAAGAGGGATTCATACATTGTTTGTGGGAGTATAAACTGATATAACCACTTTGGAGATCTACCTATGATTTGTCCAAACCATTCTCTATAGCCGACGTGAGTGCTATATCCACCAACAGATATGTATAAAAATGTTCATAGGAGCACTATTTTAATACCCACAAAGTAGAAATAACCCAAATGTTTATCAACAGTAGAATGGATAAATAAATTGAGGCATAATCAGATAATGGAATATACATATAAAAGAAAAAGACAAGATATTGTCATATACAACAACAGGTGAACTTCAGATGTCACATGTCACATTGAACAAAAGAAGCCCTCCACACAAAAATACATACTGTCTTATTCCATTTATATGGGATTCAAGGAAAGGCAAAGCTAATTGATAGTGATAGAGGTCAGAATAATGGCCATCTTTGACAGACACTAGGAGAGAGGATGACGGTTTTGGGGAGTATTGGAAATATTTTTGTAGCTAGAACTTACTATATATAAGTTATGCTTCAACAAAAAGGTTTAATGTTTATTTAAAAAATTTTTTTTACTTTTATTTTTANCTCTGAAATTGGCTCCAGGCTCTGAGCTGGCAGTCAGCACAGAGCCCGACACGGGGCTTGAACCCACAAACCGCGAGATCATGACCTAAGCGAAAGTCGGAAGCTTAACCGACTAAGCCACCCAGGTGCCCCTGTTTATTTATTTTTGAGAGAGAGACAGAATGTGAGCGGGGAAGGACAGAGAGAGAGGAAGACACAGAATCTGAAGCAGGCTCCAGGCTCTGAGCTGTCAACACAGAGCCCGACACAGGGCTCGGACTCACAAACCACGAGATCATGACCTGAGCTGAAGTCAGACACTCAACTGACTGAGTGACCCAGGAGCCCCTTAATGTTTATTTTTGAGAGGGAGGAAGGGGAAGAGAAAGGGAGACAAAATCTGAAGCAGGCTCTTTGCTGTCAGTGCGAAGCCTGATGTGGGGCTTGAACCCACAAACTGTGAGATCATGACCTGAGCCAAAATTGGATGCCCAACTAACTGAGCCACCCAAGCACCCCAATAAAATGTTTTTAAAAAAGGAATACCAAAGTAAGGATATATATCTGTATTGCTTATAAAGGCTTTCTGTTGGAAAACACAAGAAACTAATATCAGTGGTTTGGGGACAGGTGGGTGCTGATGAGGAAATGGCAGAATAGGTCAGGGCAGGTTGGGAGACGTTTTTGCCACAAAACCTTTCCATATTTAAAAATTTTCAAGCTGGGTGAATATATTATTTTTTTAATTGGTTACCTAGTAGAATCTTATTTCCAAATTGATGTATCCTCATGTTTGTCACACGGGTGTCTAATATTTGTTTCCCAGCCTTTCCCTCTTTTTTCTGACAGTCCTGAAATATGACATATGGAACAATTATTGGGAAAACTGACATCATTACTTTACATAAATAATGTTTACTGAAAGTCCTAAACATTGAAAGCTCAAATATTCTACAAAAGACAGTATATTCAAATGTCAAACTATTATGCATATGTTAATTACAGGAAATATTCTGTGTCTCACCCGGTCTGACTGTGGATACCCTGCAAGTTGTGACTGAATTTCCCCATTTGTTCATGATAATAAATGGAGTCAGCTGGAGTAGAGCAATGTTACTTACAACATCTTTTTATTCTCTGTGAGAAATGATTCCTTTTCAGATAGGACTTGTCTTGGTCAAAATGCCAATATTTAGTTGTAGACATCTTTGGAGCATACATGCCCCAGTGAGCAAATCAGTGTCAATCTTCTAAACAGTCCTCTCCCTCTTACTGCCAATGATCCAGTCAGCTTGAAGGGCCCATAGCAAAAGGGGTACTGAGGAAGGAGTCAGAGTGAGAGGAAAAAGTACAGCAAAATTTCTAGAAACAGTCACTGTGAGTGTGATAAATTATAAAGGGAAGGAAATCAGCCCATGTATAAGCCAAAACAAAAAAATGAAAAAAGCCTCTTGTCACATATTTAGTTAAAAATTTAAAAATTATTCTTAGTGTATTACCCACTTGAAGAAGCATGATCTATTTACAAATCTTCAGTGTCATACTTCCCTTTGTTTATTTGAACAAATATCATGAGTTCCCTTCTTTTTTTAAAATTTATTTTGAGAGAAAGAGTGCATGAACAGGGACAGAGAGAGAGAGAGAGAATCCCAAGAAGTTTCCATGCTTAGTGAAGAGCCCGATGTGGCACTAGATCTGAGATTATGACCTCAGCCAAAATCAAGAGGTAGTCACTTAAGCAGCTGAGCCATCCAGGCACCCCTCCAAAGGCAAATGTTAAAGTGGATTTGCATATATTCAGATACAGAAGAAAACCTGTAATTCTGATATGTTAAGAAGTTGGGTTTGGTAATTACCTTTTATGACTCTCTGGGTTGTCTTCAGTCTGCTAAGTGGTTGTTCTGTCCCACTTGGCATAGGCTGGTGCTGTAGTCTGAATGTTTGTGGCCATCCAAAATTGATGTTGAAATGCTAAGGCCTGAGGTGTGCTGTTAGGAGGTGGGACCTGTGGGTGATTAGATGAGAAAGTCAGGGCTCTCATGAATAGGTTTAGTGTCCTTATGAAAGAAGCCCAAGAGGGCACTCTCTCTCCCTCCTTCTATCATATGAGGACATAGCAAAAAGACAGCTGTCTCTGAATCAGGAAGAGGGCCTTTACCAGACATTAAATCTGCCAACACCATGATCTTGGACTTCCAGAACTATGAGAAATAAGTATTTGTTGTTTATAAGCTATGATATTTCTGTTAAAGCATCCCAAACAGACTAAGACAGCTGGGCTCACTCGTTTGGGCTGGAATTTCTAAGACGGCCTTATTCACATGTTCAGTGCCTCATGGGAGCTGGGCCTCTCTAGCTGCAAGGTAAGGCTTCTTCCCTGGCGCCTCAGGATTCCCAGAGAGAGGACCAAGAGGCTGACAGGGCTCTAAAGGGCTAGGCCAGAATCGGCACAGCATTTCTTCTGCTATAGTCTATTGGCCAAAGCAAGTCACTTGAGGAATGACTTCCCCTCTTGGTGGGAGGAGTGGCGTGCATGTACATACTCTACCGCAGTAAGAAAAGTGGGCGATGCAAATCTTGGCTTTCACAATTTAGCTCAGGTTATTTGCTTTTTGAGATGAACAAAATGCCATTTAAGAGACAACAAACTTTGGGAATAATAAGGGTAAAGAGATTAGAAATCGCTATCGGTGGAGGTGCGGGGTGGTGCCTGGGTGGTTTGGTTGTGTGTTCAACTCTTTTTATTTTTTTAATGTTTCTTTCTTTTTTTTTTTTTTTAATGTTTTTTATTTATTTCTGAGAGAGAGAGAGACAGCGTGAGCAGGGGAGGGTCAGAGAGAGAGGGAGACACAGAATCTGAAACAGGCTCCAGGCTCTGAGCTGGCAGTCAGCACAGAGCCCGACGCGGGACTCGAACCCACGAACCGCGAGATCATGACCTAAGCAAAAGTCGGACGCTTAACCGACTAAGCCACCCAGGCGCCCCTGTTTATTTCTTTTTGAGACAGAACAAGTAGGGGAGGGGCAGGGAGAGAGGGAGACAGAGGATCATAAGCAGGCCCTGCACTGTCAGCACAGGGCCCGATGTGGGGCTCAAGCTGAGAACCACGAGCTCATGACCTGAGCTTAAGTCAGACACTTAACCGACTGAGCCACCCAGGTGCCCCAAGTGTCTGACTCTTGATTTCAGCTCAGGTCATGATTCCAGGGTCATAGGATCAAGCCCTGGGTTGGGCTCTGTGCTGAGTTTGGAGTCTGCTTATGATTCTGTCTCCTAGTCCCTCTGCCCCTCTCCCCTACTCGTGTGTGCTCTCTCTTTCTGTCTCTAAAATATAATAAATAAAAATAAAAAATTTTCTAAAGAAATCATTTTGGGGGAATTTTCTGCTTGAAGGAAGTTGCTGACTAGCCACCTTGAGGTGTGGAGGAGAGAAAAGAGAGGGAGGGAGACAATTTCTGAAAGGAGGGTTTAGCAATGTATTTCTCTTAAAACACACAGAGAAGGGAGAGAGTATTCCCCATCTGAAGACTTACTAAGGGAATAGAATTCAAATCCTGGCAAATATTCTTGGTGTATTAGCTTCCCTGCCTCTCCGTCCAGCATGGCAGAAGCAACAGGGATTGGAGGGGGGATGGGAGTCCAAACCCTTTCCTGTCCAGACCATGTCCCCTGACAGTTCTGTGTAAAGGGTTTACTGAANCAAGGAAAAGGTTTAAAAAAAAAAAAAAAAAGACCCCTTCTATAGGCATCCTAGTCTTGCTTTCTTGTCTTGAGATCCACCTTTTACTCCCTCCTCTCAAAGAAAGCACTCCATCTTTGATCCTTCCCAGTGGACATCTTTACACACACACACACACACACACACACACACACACACACACACCCATGTGTGGGTAAGAAATGGAGCTTTCACAGACAATGAGCCTGTCACTGTCTCCTCCTCAGAGAACCAGCAGGTGTTGTGAAATTACCATCTTCTTTTACCCTATTAAACCAGATTAAATTATTTTTTTAAATTTTTAAATGTTTTTTAAAATGTATTTCTGAGAGAGAGAGAGGGAGATACAGAATCTGAAGTAGGCTCCAGGCTCTGAGCTAGCTGTCAGCACCGAGCCCGACGCAGGGCTGGAACCCACGAACTGTGAGATCATGGCCTGAGCTGAAGTTGGATGCTTAACCAACTGAGCCACCCAGGCCCCCCTAAACCAGATTAAATTCTTAATAACAATAGCAATAACAAGATTGTCACTTTCTGTGTGACCAACGCCATTGCAAGCACATCAGTATTATGCACTTAAATCTCACACCAATCCTATAGGAACAGATATTATCCCTATCCTTGATGTGAGGACAGTGAAGCACAGAGAGGTTATGTAACTTCTCCAAGGTCACTCGGGTAGTCAGGAGAAAAACGGATTCATGTCCTGATAATTCTCAGAGCCATACTCATGAACCTGAACCATGCAGCCTCTCTCTTGCAAGGCTTCCTCTCCTATCACCTTCTCTGTAAGGAAGCCAGCAGTTGACAAACTCATCCTTCTGGTAAGGGTAAGCCTCTGAGCATGTAAGCACTGTTTTCTTCTAGTTGTGTATGTGTAAGAAGTTAGGAAGGATAATTTTGTTAGCAATGGCTGTTTCTGGGTGATGGAATAAAGGGCAACTTAGTTACCTTTTAAAATATGTATTTTTATATAATGTATATTTCCTCAGGGATTTTTTAGAACCCTTCTCCCTACCCTCGCCCACAGTCTTTCTTGCTCTTTTTTAGCCCCTAACCTCCTGGGACTAACAGGAGCACAGATGAGCTTCAAGAACAAGGTATAACTTGAAAACATTGCTTCAGATACAAAGTATATCCACAACACCCTGATTTATTGGACACCACTGTGTAGAACAAACTTGTCTCTTCTCCAACTCTAAGTATGACACCTGGATCTGTATTAACGAGGAACAAGGTTCTTTTTGGGGAAGGAGTGTGGTTTTCTCTGGGGTGGCAAGTAATTGAACCTATATGTAGGAGGGTGGATGTCTCAGGGCCATAATGCATGCCTTGTGTCGTGGTTTCCACAGTCCTGGGTGCTCTAATCTTCCCGCAGACCACTGTGTGTGCCAGAGCCCAGGTCCACAGCTGCCTGAGGTGCCTCTGAAAGTATCTGTGAAAGATTCCTTCAGCACTAAAAAAAGAAAAAAGAAAGAAAGATGAAACAAAATGGTAGTCGTTCCATCTATCTTCACATGTGTGAGGCTCCCTGGTCCAAAGTAGAGTGTGTGCAACTGATTCCTGGAAATAGAGGCCTGTGGACTTTATGGGCCAAGTGGTTGGGCTTTCCAGTGGGGCAACCCAAAAGAAGGGTCTCAAGGGTAATGTTCATGAAGGCAGATTTAAGTCACTGGATGAGTGGCTTAGAGGTTAGCCCCTCTTAGGCCAGAGTTGGAGGCGATGTGCTTTCCTGACACTAAGTAGGAGATATATACAGCACTGGGTCTTGACAGAGATCTCAGGAAGAATGCTATAGCAAGTCATGGACATTCTCCTTAGGGGCAGGTGTTAGGGGTTGATTAAGTTGTCCTTTTGGGATAGCTCTTAGTTTTAACAAGAGTGAAAAAAATAAAATTTAGCCACATTCTTTGACCTAAATTCTGGGCCGTAGGAGATCTAAGACTTAGGGTGGAGGTACATCAGGCTTCTTTTTTCTTTTTTTTTTTTTTTTAGATTCTAGAGAGGTCTTTGTTTTCCAGACATATTAAGAGTACCTCCAAGAAAAGCATAGCTGACTTTAATACATAAACCCCCATTCATAAGAACCCTAGTTCTTAAAGATACCTTATTGACCTTTACAGTAAATGGAAGCCATGGTGAGTCACGTATTGAAAGGATCATCTCGTGATGCTGAGAGGGAAAATGGATCCACCTGGATAGATCCACATAGAGACAGATCGATACTTCCTATAGAGTCTTGTTGGTCCTCCTTCTATGTATTCCATCACCAAAGCTATGATCTGGGTTCTATTATGTGAAGTCAGTAAGGTGTGGCCACAGAGCTCGATGTGGGGCTCCAACCCACAAAAGCATGAGATCATGACNTAAGCACTGTTTTCTTCTAGTTGTGTATGTGTAAGAAGTTAGGAAGGATAATTTTGTTAGCAATGGCTGTTTCTGGGTGATGGAATAAAGGGCAACTTAGTTACCTTTTTAAAATATGTATTTTTATATAATATATATTTCCTCAGGGATTTTTTAGAACCCTTCTCCCCNCACAAAAGCATGAGATCATGACCTGAGCTGAAATCGAGTCGGACACTTAACCAACTGAGCCACCCAGGCTCCCCTAGTCTGAACGATTTCTATGGGCTCTAAGCTATAGGGATGGTTTCTTGTTGCTTAGTGCCTGGCCCTGGGATGATTAAGGCAGAATAATACTGCCTTTTGCAGTGCATAGGCCAGATAAAGGAGGTATGGCTCTGGATTGGTTAGCTTGCAGATCAAAGACATGCTCCCAGCTGAGCCCCTTGCTCTTTCTAAGCATTGGCTAGCCCCAGGATAGGTAGCCTCCCCAGCCAGGAAGGCTTTTCTTATCAAAGGTATCAAAACATCATAGTATACAGGAAATAAAAAATATAAACACCACAGGCTATTGCTGCATAACAAATGATCCTAAATTTAGCAGCTTAATATAAACATTATCTCATAGATTCTGTGAGTCAGGATTTCAGGAATGGTTTCTATTGGTGATTTTGGTTCAGGGTCTGTCTGGCGGAGATGTTGTAGTGGAGATGTTGGTCTACGGTAATCTAAAGGGTCAGCTGGAGGAAGATCAGTTTCTACGTCCATTCACAGGAATATTGGCAAGAAGATTTTTCCCTTGTTAATGATTGGAAGGAAGATTCAGTTCCTCATCACATGGCCCCATCCATAGGCTGCTTCACTGCCCCTACAACATGGCAGCTGTCTTTCCCCAAACAACCCAAGAGGATTGGATTGGATCCCCCAAGGGGATCTAAGAGAAGAAAAGGCAAAGAGGAAGTCATCCTGCATTTTATCACCTATTCTCAGAGCTCACCGGTCCTCACTTCTACATTTAAAAATATGTGTGTTCCTTTAAAGAAAATGTGGAATAAAAAAATGTGCTCAAATTCCAGTAGTGGGTCATCCTACAAAATATACAGCATACCTGATTAGTGCTCCTAAAAACTCTTAAGGTCATCAAAAGTCTGAGAAACTGTCACAGCCAAAAAGAGTCCAAGGAAGTAAGACAACTGATTGTAATTAAATATCCTGGATTGGGGCACTGGGTGGCTCAGCCAGTTAAGGGTCCGACTTCAGCTCAGGTCATGATCTCCCGGTCTGTGAGTTTGAGCCCCGCATCGGGCTGTGTGCTGACAGCTCAGAGCCTGGAGCCTGCTTCAGATTCTGTATCTCCCTCTGTCTCTCTCTACCCCTCCCCCACTCACACTCTGTCTTTGTCTCTCAAAAATGAGTAAACGTTTAAGAAAAAAAAAATATCCTGGATAGAATCCTGGACTATAAGTAGACATTAGATAAAAACTAGTAAAAACTAAGATAAAAACTAAGGAAATCTGAATAAACTATGAACTTTAGTCTATAATAATGTATTGATATTGGTTCATTAATAATAATGTACCATACTAATGTAACGTGTTAATTATCAACTAGGTGTGAGGTATATGAGAACTCTCTGTACTATCTTTTGAATTTTTCTGAAAATCTAAAAATGTTCTTTAAAAAGGCTCCTAAAACTAATAGGTGTTTTTGCTCAATACCAACCAGAACCTTATACAGAGAGGAAAACCTCTCTCTGAGCATTGGCTTATCAATGATGTGCTGTAAACATTTTTGCTTTGAGCTTGAAAAGGTAACAGAAAAATTAAAAGTGATTAATCAGATTTAAGTAAGCTTCTAAAAAGTTAAATTGCTCAAATGGCAGAGTTGGGATTATTAGGTTTCTTTTCATTCAAACAGAGTAGTAAAAGCTGTTGAGATCAGAAAGACTTGATGTTTGCAAGAGGAACTTTAACTTCTAAGCCTAAGACAAAAATCAGAGAAAAAAATGCTTTTATAAGAAATAGTTCTTTTTTCTGAAACATGTTTCTTTTTTCTTTTTAGAGAGAAAGCTACATGAGTGGGAGAAAGGAGCGGGGGCAGAGGGCAGGGGGGGAGAGAGAGAGAGAGAGAGAGAGAGAGAGATTGATTTTCAAGCAGGCTCCATGCTCAGGAGGGCACACAGTTTCACAACTGAGAGATCATGACCTGAACCAAAATCAAGAGTCAGACACTTAACTGACACTTAACTGACTGCACCACCCAGGTGCCCTAAAAACATGTTTCTTAAAATTTAAGTCACATCACCAAGGCGTGTTTTGTTCTGACTTTTTCCCAAAAGGAAAGAAAGAAACAAAACTGACAGGCTCTTCAGATGATTATGATTCCCCTTTTAAGACAAATTATGTAAAAAAATCAAAGTGGGTTTTTAAAAAATGTTCATCCATTTATTTTGAGAGAGAGTGAAAGCAAGGGGAGAAGCAGAGAGACAGGAAGAGGGAGAATCTCAAGCACGCTCTGTGCTGTCAGTGCAGAGCCCAATGAGAGGTTCTCTGTGAGATCATGACCTGGGCCAAAATCAAGAGTTGGGCATTTAACCAACTGAGCCCCCCAAAAATTCAAAGTGTTTTTAACAGTTTTCTAAACCTAAAGTAGAAATTGCTTTTGCCTCAACTAAGATTAATAGAAGACTGAACCCAAGAAATTATAAATAAGGTATAAAAAAAGGGAATAAATAGAAGTTAAGATATTTGGAGCCCAAAAACAGTGAAGCAAAATGGATGAAATGTAAAATAAAAGAGCCAGAAACCAATTAACTTTTGAAAATAAAAGATACTGTTTATAAAGGCAGTAAAATGTCCAATAATAAGAAAATAATTGTAATGCTTTTATAAATTGGAGAAATGTGTACATATTTAAAAAATCATCTTAAAAAACTTTTAAGCTTATTTATTTTGAGAGAGCACACATGGGGGAGGGACAGAGAGAGAAGGAGAGGGAGAGAATCCCAAGCAGGCACTGCACTGTGAGCGTAGAGCCTTATGCAGGGCTCAAACTCATGAACCTGTGAGATCCTGACCTGAGCTGAAAACAAGAGTCAGATGCTTAACCTACTGAGCCACCTGGGGGCCCCCTAAAAAAAATAATCTTTTTGAAGATTATTGGAAGACATTGGGGAAATGTTTATAATTAAAATGGTAAGTTTAACAGAGTACATCTATAGTGATTCTGATTTTTTAAGTTATAAAAATATATATGTGTTTCCTCAAAATGTTAACCATATGACTCAGTAATCCCGTGCTTATGCATATATCCAAAAGAAATGAAGACTTGTGTCTCTATAAATACACATGAATGTTCATAGTAGCAGTATTCACAATAGAGTAGAAACAAGCCAAATGTTCATCAACTGATGGAGAAAACAAAATTTGATGTATTCGTCAAATGCATTATTTGGCAATGAAAAGGAATGCCATATTGTTACATGCTACAACATGAATCTTTTTTCTTTTTCAATTTTTTAACATTTTTTAAAATTTATTATTGAGAGACAGAGACCGAGCATGATCCTGGGACAGGCAGAGAGAGGGGGAGACACAAAATCAGATGGAAGTTCCAGGCTTTGAGCTGTCAGCACAGAGCCCAACATAGGGCTAGAACTCACAAACCGCTAGATCATGACCTGAGCTGAAGGCAGATGCTTAACCAACTGAGCCACCCAGGTACCCCCAGTATGGATGAATCTTGAAAACATTATGCTATGTTGAAAGAGGCCAGACACAAAAGGCCACATAATGTATGATTCCATTTATATGGAGTTTTGAGAATAGACAAATCAATAGAAACACAATAGATCGGGGGCACTGGACTGGCTCACTCAGTTGAGCATGCAACTCTTGAGCTAGGGGTTGTGAGTCTGAGCCCCATGTTGAGTGTAGAGATTACTTAAAACCTTAAAAAAGCAATAGATTAGTGGTTGCCAGGAACTGGGGAGAAGGGCAATTGGGACTGACTGCTAACGGGCAAGGGGTTTCTTTTGGGGATGATAAAAAGGTTCTAAAATTATATTGAGGGAGTTGTACAACCATCAGTACGTATAATACAAAATATCAGTATACTTCAACAGTTTTTATTTCTAGATGTTGGAATTAATATTAGATTTTATTTTCCTTTTTTTGGTATTTTCCAAATTTTCTGCAAAAAACATAAATGTTATTTAAAGCAGTTACTGGGGTGACTTGATGGTTCAGTTAAGTGTCTGACTTTGGCTCAGGTCATGATCTCGCAGTTCATGAGTTTGAGCCCTGCATCAACCTTGGAGCCTGGAGCCTGCTTCAGATTTTATCTCCCTCTGTGTCTGCCGCTCCCTGAGTCTCACTTTGTCTCTGTCCCTCAAAAATAAACATTAAAATTTTTTTTTTTAACAAATAGAGAGTTGTTCAATCATTTTTAATCCAGGTGTAATCTCTGGTTAGGTGTTTGTCCTTAAATTGCCACTGATCTGCAACAAAATACAGAAATTAAAAGTAAATACCTAGAAACTTTTAATAACGATTTTACATTGCCGTAACTTCCAAACATATGATCACTCTAATACTTCGGTTTTGCACAAGTCCTCAGTGGATTGTGAGAAAACATTGAAACCTGCTTCTTTGCCACAGATAGAGAAGCTCTGCCCTAGAAAACTCCTGATGGTTTTTATCAGAAGTGTTTAGATCAAAGGCTATGAGTACAGAGGTTGAAGAAAGCAAATAAAAACTACAACAGATTAAAACAAAATATATAAGGGGGTGCCTGAGTGGTTCAGTCGGTTAAGCGTCTGACTTCAGCTCAGGTCATGATATCACGGTTTGTGGGTTCGAGCCCTCCTTCAGGCTCTGTGCTGACAGCTAGCTCAGAGCCTGGAGCCTGTCTTCAGATTCTGTGTCTCCCTCTCTCTCTGACCCTCCCCTGCTCACACAGTCTCTCTCTCTCTCAGAAATAAATAAAACATTAAAAAATTTTTTTAAATAAAATATATAAGAACCCATAACAGTACAAATGATTACAGCAAATTATGTCTTTTGAAAGAAATAGAAGCAAAAACTTCTATTACTGCCTGAACAAAATCAATTGAACAGAAAAACAACTCATGTGTTCCAGTTAGACAGCAGAGTTGGGTTTGGCTTCACCTCCTACAGCAGCATCCCCAGATAGAGACAGTGTTCTCATCTTTTCAAATTCAAGCTTCCAAAATAAAACACAAAGCAAGTCCCCTTTTGCCTCTTGATAATGATTCCCACTTGTTACGGGTGCTGGGTTGTCACAGGGGTGGGACCAATGTAATGTGCAAAAGGCTTGGTCTATGCACACCCTGGGGGAAACTTGCTCTTCTGAGGTGGACTGGAATGTCCTCTTACCTCTCCCCTGAGTTGGAATCACAAGGTCAAAAAGTCTCCCAGGTTGGAGGCCGCCTGGGTTACTTGGGGCGTTTCAGGTCACATCATGATTTCACGATTTATAAATTCAAAACCCAAGTTAGGGTCTGCACTCATGACGTGGAACCTGCTTGCGATTCTCTTTCTCTCTCTCTCTGTCTCTCTCTCCCTCTCTGTCTCTGCCCATTCCTCGCTTGGCTATTATGAATAATGCTGCCATGGAATGGGTGTGCAAATATCTGTTCCAGTCCCTGTTTTCACTTTTCTTGTGACTATACCCAGAAATGAAATTGCTGGATAATATGGAACTCTGTATTTAATTTTCTGAGGAAGTGCCATGTTCTTTCCCATGGTGACTGCACCATTTCATATTTCCACCAACAATGCACAAGGGTTCCCACTTCTCCACATTCTTACTAACACTTGTTATTTTCTTTTTCTTTCTTTTTTTTAAAGTAATACCTTTATTAATGGGTGTGAAGTGGTTATTTCATTGCAGTTTTGATTTGTTCCTTAATGATTAGTGATGTTGAACATCTTTTTGTGTGCTTATTGTCCATTTGCATATCTTCTTTGGAGAAATGTCTATTCAGGTCCTTTGTCCATTTTTGAATTGGGTTGTTTGTTGTTGAGTTGTAGGAGTTCTTTATTTATTGTGAATATTAATCCATTATTAGATATGTGATTTGCAAATATATTCTCATCACTGAGTATGATGTTAGCTGTGGGGTTCCTATATATGAGCTCGATTATGTTTGAGTAGGCTCCTTCTGTTCCTAGTTTAGTGTTTTTCATCATGAAAAGGATGTTAAATTACGTCAGATGCCTTTCCTCAATCGAGATGGTCGTGTATTTTTTTCCCCTTCATTCTGTTAATGTGTATTACATTGATTCTGTTGAACCATCCTTGTATTCCAGGAATAAATTCCACTTTGTTGCAGCATATGGTCCTTTCAATATGCTGCTGAATTCAGTTTGCTAATACTTTATTGAGGATTTCTGCTTCAGTGTTCATGAGGGAGATCGGTCTTTAGGTTTCTTTTTTTGTGTTGTCTTTGCCTTTGGAATCAGGATAATGCTGGCCTCACGCAATGAGTTAGGAAGTATAACCTTTTCTTCAGTTGTTTGGAAGAGTTTGAAAGATATTGGTTAGTTCTTCTTTAAATGCTTAATAGAATTCTCCAGTGAAGCCATCTGGTCCAGGGCTTTTCTTTGTTCTAAGGTTTTGATTATCGATTCAGTCTCATTATTATATTCTATTCAGATTTTCTATATCTTCACAATTCTGTTTGGTTGTGTTTCTAGGAATTTTTCCATTTTATCTGGATTATTCAGTTTGTCAGCATATAATTTTCATAATACTCTTAGAATATTTTCAATTTATGTAGAATTGGTAGTAGTTTCCCACCATGTATAATTTTTGAGCACACACTCATGTGCAAGGTGCCCTTGATTAGGTTCTGGACTCCATCTTCAAGTATCATGGCATCACAAACTCCTAGCCCAGTGTACTTAAAAATGTGATTTAGGGACCAAAGTTGGATAACCTTCCACTTTTCAGAATTATATATATAAACTTAATATTGATATCCAGGTCACATGCAATGAATGAAAACCCTTATGATAGTCTCATCAGCCCTTGTTGCTGAAAGTCTCTGGTCTCAGACTGTATCTGGTATAAAGTCTTGGAGGCGGGAACAACTAGCAGCAGTGCCGTCTGGTCCAGCACTGCTCATGGCACCACACACACCCAAACCCAGTGTAGGGGTGGGGCCCCTTTTTCCTTTCCATTCAGTGTGATATCCACTTGTAGCTGACGCAAGGCACACTAGTCTTAATGATGTAGTTTGATGTGTTTTTACATAAGTCTAGATGTGTGTAACCAATAGTACATCTAAAATATTCCCATTTCCCAGGAAAATCCTTTATGTGTATATGAGACATGGGAAGATCTGGGCTCTTACAGTCTCAGTCTGGCAGCAGTGTAGAGTAAGGAGAGTGATATGGGCTCTGAGTCTTTTATCTGTGAGTCTTGATGCAGGAAGCATCAATTCTCACTGCCAGGAATGGCCCAGATATTCTCATGTTCTAGAAATCAGGCTTGGCATGAACCCTCCAACCAGCTCTATTTGTACTCACACACACACCACATACACACATACTACATCTGCTGGACAGACACATCCATTCAATGTTTATGGGATTTGCAGATCCTGACTTGGTGGAGTATCCAGTGATAAAAAAGCCATAGTCCTTGCCCTTCTGAAGGAAAGCCAGTGTTGATACAGCCCAGAGATCCCCAAGGGCTCATTTTTCTGACTTTTTTAGATGTGGTTGGCAGCATCTGCCATATTCCTTTGTACCTTCCTTTGCTTGTCAGAAAACCCTAGCTCTTCTCTGTTGTGGGCATCACTCTCACCTGAAATGAGTTTGGGGGCAGGGTCATCATGACTCTGATCATCTTACTGTGCTCCCGCTTCCTCAGCCATGGCTCCTAGAGCTGCCAGTTTGCTTGTTTGTCCAGAAAGTAGGTCCAGGGATGTGAGATTAGAAAGATACGGGCTATTTAGCCTGGAGAGCACCCATTAGGACATAAGTTGATTACTCTAGAAAGTGATTTTATAAGAAGGAAGTGGGACTGATTGTTCATTGTCTGCGAAAGAAGCGTAAGAGAAACAGGCTCAGGTTAACAAAGGAAAACTGGTGTTCAGAGAGCAGGAAGAAAACCTTTGTCCAAAGCGTGGCCAGGGTGGTGCCACATGGCCTCCACCCCAGTCCTCTGAGAGGAGAGGACAGACTGCAACCCAGAGGAGAGTTTCTTAATTATCCTGACTGGGTAATGGGCAGGGTTGGGCTGGCACTCTGCTCCTGCTAACCAAACGGTTCCGTGATTCTGTGATGTCACTGAAGAGAGAAGAATGGGCAGCTGGACTTGGCTCCAGCTGCTCCAATTCCTCTCCTCCGGATTCTTGATATTTTTGGGGTGAGAGGAGGTGAGCTGAGTGATCCCACGTGTCCCAGCTCAGTCTCCCCTCCAACCACCTGAGCCCCCACCACATTTATGGAGAGAAATTAGCCAGTGTGAGTCAACTTCATCGAAACAAGCAGAGCATCTTTTATGGACGGGATCAAAAGAACAACAATGAAAATAGCCTTGTGTTCTTCTGTTTCTAGAAAACGTAAAGAACAAGAGAACTGCATTCAAACTAAGCTGGAAAAGAGTATTTGCACGATCTGTGACTGTGAGAGTAGATGAGTCTTCTGGCTATTCCTCTGACCTTTGAAATCACCGAAATCACTTTCTTCATCCTCCTCCTAATTTGCTTCATTTGCATCCTCCTTTTATTGGTGGTTTTTTTATATAAATGGTATAAATCCATGTTGATAAATTGGGATCAGATTTCAAGTCACGCTAGCAAATGTATCTAGAAATAATCTAAATCAATTTATGATAAAGCCAGTAACGCTATAGCTATCTACTTTGTCCATTTTGGAATTTTAAAAATTCTAATTTCCTGTTTAAAAGTGATGTTCCAGGCCAAGCATTCAATTCAATTTGAGACCATTCTCCTTTTTCTGAAGTTGTTTTTGCCTGTTTGTTTTCAGTTTCCAAAGCAAGAAAGATGAACAGACAGAAAAACGCCCTTGTACAGATGGTAATGGAGGTGAGGATTGTTTAGCTGCTGATGTGGAGGCAAACATTCCAGGAGACCAAGAAAAGTAAGTCTGTGTCACAGAAGGTGTTAGAAAGCTGTTTTGGGGTGTGGTAAGGGTGGGCTGACATGCATGCATTTTTAAAAATCCTGCTGATTCATTATCTAGGACTCTCCTGACACACAATGTGGACTCGAACACACCCTTGAGGCCTGGCATTCTTGTCCAGAGACGGAGTAAAGAAGCACTGGAAGCACTGGTCACACCCTTAGAAGAGAAAGAAGACATGGAAGAAGAGGAGAAGGACAAAGTAAAAGAGAAGCAAGAGCCTAAGAATGCTGAAGGAAATGCTCAAGAGGTGACAGGTTTTTCTACCCTCAAGGGGCTGTTTAGAATTTGTTTAATTGAAAAGGTGGTAAGGGACTTGGCTAGGACCAATGACGTGGCCTTGCGTGCAACTTAAGTTTTTACCTGAAAGGAGCATCATGTCTGCAGTCATCCAAATTATTCTTCGCTCATCAGTCCATGTTATTAAACCAGTCATAGGTGCCAAATCTAGACACTTTCCCATCCTTCACTCTTATATTTGTGTTGTTCC
Source organism: Crocuta crocuta (assembly GCF_008692635.1). Classification (NCBI taxonomy): domain Eukaryota; kingdom Metazoa; phylum Chordata; class Mammalia; order Carnivora; family Hyaenidae; genus Crocuta; species Crocuta crocuta. The sequence goes on along the minus strand of NW_027530368.1, from coordinate 12,635,518 downwards.
TAATAGTTCCCCTTCCTTGTGCTTTTCTCAGAATCCTAGGATCTTAGAGCTGGAGGAGTCCTTGGAGATCATCTAGGGATCCAGCCCTCTCATCTTACAAATGAGAAAATGAGATGAATTGCTCAAGGTCATTCCTCCACCACGGCCAAGCTCAGGACCAGACCCCATGTCCCCGTTTTGGTTCCAGGCTCCTTATACAACAGCACAAAATCTTCCCTGGGCCTTCTCAAGCTCCCTGTTGGGGCTCCCTGATAGCAACAGTTCACATCTTCCCTTAACACAAGGCCTAAGCTCAGAGGCAGAACAACAGTGCAGGGGGCTCTTTTGTAACCATAGAAATATGAAAATGAGATCATGATGGATCACTTTCCACTGCTTTCCTGTGTCACTTAGAAACACCTCTTCTGTTTCTCACGAACAATGCTTCTATATTTAATTTGAAATATAAATTAAAAATATAACTTAGATATTTTAAAGAAGGGCTTGTTGCCTTCATAAATCAAGCATTTATACTGTTTGTCCTATTCTTTCACAGGATGATGATTTGCAAAAAACACCTATACCTGTCAACGGAAGTCAATCAGTTGTTGAAAACCACAAAAGACCTTTAAAAGGAGTGACATTTTCTAGGGATGTAATTGTTGTGGACCTTGGGAAGGAATACCCAATACCTCAAAACTACCCTTTAGAACAAAAAGAGAGAAAATGAGCTCAGAAAAGGCTGGGTGAAAGAAGTATAAGCTTAAATGAACAATGAAATAACTGGGGGTACAAGATCATGATGAAACGACAAAGTATGGGGAATTAAGCAGATACAGATAGTATTTAACCTTTGTGCAGAAACAAGTGGGCTACATGCAAAATTCTGTAAGTAAAATACCCAAAGCTTAAATATAGTTTTTTTTAAAACTTGAATCTGAGTTCAAGAAATTGATTGTATTAAGTGTCCTTAAAACACGGTCTACTCAAACACTCTTCTAACATGTGAATAAAGTTATTTGTGTTTGTGCAGATGTATGTTAGGTAAGTCATATTCAAGGGGAATTTTGGAGATAGCATATGTTCTTGATGCTCTCATCATATGCATTTATGCCTAGATGACATTACAATTATCATCATGGAAACTTCGATAACAAGGACTAGGATCTCCTACCACATAATCCCCTGTTGAACTCAGTCCTCAAACCCTTATTGTACGGATAGCTGCTTTGTAAGACTGATAGAAAAAAACCCTGCTGTCACCAACAAAATATCCTGTTGTTTCAGGCAAGTCCTGAGTTTATGCTATTCTTGATTTCAGTAGTTTAAAATTTGCTACTATGGAATATGATAGTACGGGCCGTTACATCATCCAAACTGGTGCAGTAAACATTGGGAAATGTGTAAGGGGCCATGAGAGAGATAAGAAGCAGAAGGGAGGGGGGAACTTGTGGGGATGAGCACTGGGTGTTATATGGAAACCAACCTGACAATAAACTATTTGTTAAAAAAAAAAAAAAAAAAAAGGCAGAAGGGGCGCACCTGGGTGGCTCATTTGGTTAAGCTTCTGACTGTTGATTTTGGCTCAGGTCATGATTTCGAGATTTGTGGGTCCAAGCCCTGCATCGGACTCAGCACTGACAGTGTAGAGCCTGCTTGGGATTCTCCCTCTCTCGCTCTCTCTCTCTGACCCTTCCCTGCTCACTGCTCACGTGCACTTTCTCTCTGAAAATAAATAAACTTAAAAACAAAGCAGAAGGGGTACCTGGAGGTCTCAGTTGGTTAAGTGTCAGACTTCAATTCAGGTCATGATCTTGCGGTTCCTGAGTTTGAGCCCTGTGTTGGGCTTTGTGCTGACAGCTCAGCAGAGCCTTTGGGCTGCTTCAGATTCTCTCTGTCTCTCTCTTTCAAAAATAAATAAACATTTTTTTTTAAAGCAGAAGACAGAAGACAGCATTTGATTCAGGGTCTAGCATTTGGTTATGTATATGACACACGCTCAATAAATGTTGAGTGATTGAAAGAGTAAGTGATACATTTAAAATGTGTGATTAATTCTAAATGAAGAGTATTGACAACCTTTGATGTTGAGAGAAGTCCTTGTAGCCTAGGGTTGTTCCATTGTGAGGAGAAGGAACTTAATGAATGGAAGGATTTGATAATACAAGCAGAAGGAAGAGTGTTTTTCAGCTGGGGAAAGGCATAAGCCAAAACGAAGGTGACAGTGTGGGTCAAGTTTGGTGAACTCCAGTTACCTCGGGCTGCAGATTGGCATTTGAGGAGAGTGGAGAGAGAGCAGTGAAGTGTAGCGAGGAGTCAGAGTAAAGTCACTCTTGGGATTCTAGGCTGGAATCCCTCCAGTGGAGAAGGGATAAAAGCAGTATGGACTGCAGGGAAGAGGGAGGGGTGGTCTACAAAAATAGTCATTCAGAGACCATGAGCTCTCTACCAGTACTGAAAAATCTGGGTCTGTCACCTGATGATGATATTAAAAATTTTTTAATCGTGGCGAAGTACACATAACAAAATTTACCACCTTAACCATTTTTAAGTGCGTGGTTTAATAGTGTAAAGTACAGGGGACGCCTGGGTAGCTCAGTGGGTTAAGCTTCTGACTTTGGCTCAGGTAATGATCTCACGGTTCATGAGTTTCACCCCCCAGTTGGCTTTCTGCTGTCAGCACAGAGCCTGCTTGGATCCTCTGTCTCCTCTCTCTGCCCCTCTCCTGCTCATGTTCTCTCTTTCTCTCAAAAGTAAATATTAAAAAAAAATAGTAATAAAATTTTTAAAAATAGTATAAAGTACATTTCCCTTGGACAACCACCACTACAGAACTCTTTGCATCTTGCAAAACTTGTAATTCTGTACTTCTTAAACACTAATTCTTCTTTCCCCTACCCCAGCCCCTTGTAAACACCATTCTACTTTCTGTCTCTATGAATTTGATTACTCTAAGTACCTCACATAAGTGGAATCACAGTATATGTAATTATTTTACCCAGCATAATATCCTCAAGATTCATCCATGTGTCAAGAATTTCCCTCCTTTTAAAAAATATTGATAAGTTTAGTTAGCACAGTGTTACATTAGTTTCCGCTGTACATCATAGTGATTCAACAAGTCTACACATTATACTATGCTGCCAACAAGTGCGGCTACTGGCTGTCACCACACAACACTATCACAATACCATTGACTGTATTCCCTATGTTGTACCTTTCATCTCTGTAACTTAATCGTTCTGTAACTAAAAGCCTGGATCTCCCCCTCCCCTTCACCCATTTACCCATCCCCCTCCATCCTCTCTGACAACCATTAGTTCTCTATATTTATGAGTCTGTTTCTGGCTTTCATTTATTCCTTTGTTTTTTAGATTCCACATTTAAGTGAAATCATGGCATTTGCCTTTCCCTGGCTGACTTATTTCACGTAGCATAATACCTTCTAGGTCCATCCATGTTTTCACAAATGGCCAGATCTCATCTCTTTTATGGCTGAGTAATATTATTGTGTGTATGTGTTTGTGTATAATATACACACACGTCTCACAACTTCTTTATCCATTCATCTATCTATGCACACTGGGGTTGTTTCCATATCTTGGCTATTATAAATAATGCTGCATTGAACATGGGCATGCCGATACCTTCTCAAATTAGTGTTTTCACTTTCTCTGGTTAAATACCAGGGGAGTTACTGGATTGTATAGTATTTCTATTTTTAATTTTTTGAGGAACCTCCATACTGTATTCCACAATGACTGCACCAATTTACATCCTCACCAGAAGGAACAAGCATTCCTTTTTCTCCACATCCTCACCGACACTTGTTCTTTCTTACATTTTGGATCCTAGCCGTTCTGACAGGTGTAAGGTGATTTCTCATTTTGGTTTTGATTTGCATTTCCCTAATGATTACTGATATTGAGCATCTTTTTGTGTGTCTGTTGACTGTTATCTTTGGAAAAATGTCTAGGTCCTCTGCCCATTTTTTAAAAGGATTATTTGGTCTTTTTGGTGTTGGGTTGTATAAGTTCTTTATATATATATATGTATATATATATATGTATGTATGTATATATGTATGTGTATATATATGTGTGTGTATATATATATATGTATTAACCCCTTATCAGATACATCATTTGCAAATATCTTCTCTCATTCAGTATTTTCTCATTTGTTTTGTTGTTGATTTCCTTCAACTGTGCAAAAGCTTTTTTTGGTGTAGTCCTAATAGTTTATTTTTGCCTTTGCTTCCCTTACCCAAGGAGACAAATCTAGAATAATGTTTCTATGGATGATGTCAGAGAAATTATTGCCTATGTTTTCTTCTATGACTTTTATGTTTTATCTCATACTTAGGTTCTTTAATTAATTTTGAGTTTATTTTTGTGTCTGGTGCAAGAATGTGGTCCAGTTTCGTTCTTTGGCATATAGCTATCAGTTTTCCCAACACCATTTATTAAAGAAACTGTCTTTTCCCTACTATATAAAGAATTCCCTTACTTTTTAAGCCTGCATAAAATCCCATTTGTATGTATATACCACATTTTGTTTATCCATTCATCCACTGATGAACACTCAGGTTGCTTCTTGTTTTCTGTGAGTAGTGTTGTTATGAATATTTACATTTTTTATAAGTTTATTTATTTATTTTGAGAGACAGTATGTGTGCATGAGCATGGATGGGGGAGGGGCAGAGAAAGGAGTGGGGGGAGAGAATCCCAACCAGACTCTGTGCTGTCAGCGCAGAGTCCAATGCAAGGCTCCGTCCCACAAACCATGAGATCATGACCTGACCCGAAACCAAGAGTTGGACGCTTAACCAACTGAGCCAGCCAGGAACCCCTATCTAAAATTTTAATATAAGGCAAGGGTTATGTAGATGATGATTTATTGCTGTGCATTCCCATATGGTGTCATGGTTGCATTGCCCACATCTGTATCTGTGTTTAGAGTACCAAATTACTTTGTCACAAGCTGAAGAGAAAAGATTAGAGGAGGAATTAATATGTAAATCATGCATCTATGTCAAATGAAGACTAATTTCCTGGTGACTGACTATACTATTTATGGTTTTGTAAATGTTCCAATAGAAGAAAATGGTGGGGCATTTGGCCATCAGTGCCCATGGTAGGACAGGCATGTGGAATTTCCAGTAGGTCACAGGTGCCACAACTGTGGGGTGAGCAGTAGAACGGTCAAAGACCAAATGTTAATTTGTATTTTACTGGTTTTATGCTTTTGTTTGTATTTGATTTCTAAATTTGTTTTGGCCTTGAGGATGAGAAGTTGATACCTGGTTTCATGTTTCTACAGAAGAATGGAAGGGGGCCCAAGTGTGAGATCTTTCCTCCAGGATTAGGTTATTGAAGAGTAGCAACGAGAAGATGAATGGAGATGGCTCTAGTGACGATTCAGGTTTGAAGGATGAGGATGTAGGATAGTGAAGTGGCGGCACACATGGAGATGATGAAGAGAGTAAAGAATGTCAGTTTCCGGGCGCCTGGGTGGCTCAGTCAGTTCAGCGTCCGACTTCGGCTCAGCTCATGATCTCGTGGTTCATGGGTTCGAGCCCCGCGTCGGGCTCTGTGCTGACAGCTCAGAGCCTGGAGCCTGTTTCAGATTCTATGACTCCCTCTCTCTCTGACCCTCCCCTGCTCGCGCTCTTTCTCTCTCTCAGAAATAAATAAAACATAAAAAAAAAAAAATCAGTTTCTGGTGAGATGTGGGAGGAAAAAGAGGAGGACACCAAGAGGACTTCGGAGTTTCAATACTTGAGGGATGGTTAGAACTAGGACAGCCCAGAGAGGGAACTAATTTGAGAAAGTTTAGCCGGGTTGAATCTGTTGATCTGTTGAATTGGAGGTGTTTGCCAGAAATTCAACTGAAGATGCTCAGTGATCAGTGAAGTTTTCAGAGCCCATTTCCATCTCCTAAGCTATGGATTCGGTGAAAAGTTGAGCAATTCTTTCTCCATGCCTACTCATGCTTCTCTTGCAGACTTGCTACCTTTCCTCTTTAAGTAGCTGTTGACCCAAGGGAGTTTGTTCAAATGACTACTCCAAGCAGGATACATCATCTGAAAGCCAAAAGGGAAAAGTTTGATAAGTTGGACTATTAAAAAAACCAAAAAACTTCTGCTCAGCAAAAAATAACATTAAAATACCAACAATAAACTGGGAAGGCCTATTTTTAGGAAAAAACTTTTCAAATTTGCTGAAAAGTTGCAACAGTAGTACAAAATTGTGTGCCTTAACTCAGATTCCCAGGTTAACAGTTTACACATTTGTTTTATTATTCTTGGTCTCCATGTGTACGTATTCATACCTTGTAAGCATTTGAAAGTAAGATGCAATTATGCTGTATCATTTACCCTTAGTACTTTAGCCCATTTTTCCTAAAAATTGGGACATTCTTCCCTATAACCACAGGTCAACCATCAGTTAACACTGATACACTATTGCCATCTAATCTACATTTGAGATTTGCCAGTTGTCCCATTATATTTTTATAAGTCCAGGATCAAATTCAGAATAATGTTTTTCATTTAGTTGTGACATCTCTTTGATCTCCTTCAATTTGGACCAGTTCTTTAGTCTTTCCTTGACTTTTCTGACCTTGACCTTTTTGAATATTATAGGCCAGTTACTTTATAGACTGTCTCTCACTGTTGGGTTTTGCCTGATGTTTCTTTCTTTCATTTTATTTATTTATTTTTGACAGAGAAAACACAAGTGGAGGAGAGTTAGGGAGGGGAGAGAGAGAGAGAGAGAGAGAGAGAGAGAGAGAGAGAAATTCCAAGCAGGCTCCACAATGTCCGTGTAGAGCCCAGCTGAGGGTTCATATTCACCAACTGTGAGATCATGGCCTGAGCCAATACCAAGAGTGATCTGACAGAGTCCCTGCCTGATGTTTCTTTATGATTAGGTTCAGGTCACGTGTCATTGGCAGAAATATTCTAGAAGTGATCCTGTGATCTTAGTGCATCATATCAGGAGGCATGTGCTCCCAATTTGTCCCATAGATACTGATGTAATTTAATTATTATCACTTGGTTAAGATGGTGTCTGTTTAAAAAAGGTGCTATCTGTCAGATTTCTCCAATGTAAAGATAATAAGTAGTTTTTACTTACTGATAAACAATTTTATTTTAGTTGATTTTTATTCTACTCATTTTATTCTACTAAAAGGTAGGCTTTCCCCTTCTATCTATTCATTTGTTCAGTCATTCATTCATTTGCTATATCACAACTGAGTGTGAAGTGTGAAAGGAACATGGATGGTGCCTGAGCTGTGCAGTATGATGCTCTGGGGACAAGGCTGGGGCAGGCTCACAGATGAATTGCACATCCTGCCTTTGAATAACTACAGATGGTTATGTCCACTGCCTAGGGAGGGAAACCAAGAGGGAAACAGGAGGAGCAGCAGGTTCAGGGAAGTGGCAGTGAGACAGTGATGTTGACTAACCAAGTAGAATGTCTAAACCACTGAAAAACACTCCCTCTGCTACACTCCAGTATCTGACTGGCTCATGGATTCAACATTCAAACCTCTCCCTGATCTGTGGCCTCTCTACCTCAACAAAGCTCCCTCCCAGTTTTTAGCCCAGGCCTGTCCATTGTTCAAAGTTTCATAATGATTTTTCTTTTTAAAAAAACTTTTGAAGCTTATTTATTTTGAAAGAGAGAGCACACACATGTAAGCAAGAATAGGGAAGGGGCAGAGAGAGAGGGAGAGAGAGAATCCCAAGCAGGTTCCATGCTGTCAGCGCAGAGCCCAAAGTGGGGCTCAATCCCAAAAATCATGAGATCACAACTTGAGCTAAAATTGAGTCACTTAACCAACTGAGCCACCAAGATGCCCCAAGAATAATTTTTCTTTTTTATTATTATTTTTATAGGAATATTTTATTTTTTTATAGTTATTGTCACGTTGGTTTCCATATAACACTCACTGTGCTCATCCCAACGAGTGCCCTCCTCCATGCCCATCACGCATTTTCCCCTCTCCTCCACCCCCATTATCCCTCAGTTTGTTCTCAGTATTTAAGAGTCTCTTAAGGTTTGCCTCCCTCCCTCTCCTTAACTGTTTTTTTCCCCTTCCCCTCCCCTATGGTCCTCTGTTAAGTTTCTCTGGCTCCACATATGAGTGAAAACATATGGTCTGTGTCCTTCTCTGCCTGACTTATTTGACTTAGCATAACACCCTCGAGTTCCATCCACATTGCTACAAATGGCCATATTTCATTCTTTCTCATTGCCATGTAGTAAGAATTTTTCTAAAACACAAGTCCAATTATGGCATTTCACCATTTAGATCACCTGAACAGTTTTCCATCCGTGTAGTTTTCTATCCTACAAAGTCCAAGCTCTTGAGAAGGCAAACGAGGTTTTTCATGTTGGCCCCTTGGGCCCCTTGCAGGCTTCTCTCCTGTTGCCCCCTTGTATCGCTCCCATCATCACCACCTTGGCACAGTGCTGCTTGACGCTTCTGTGCCTGCATGCCCTGGGAACAGCTGCTCCCTCAGCTGTTTCTTCTCTTACTCATTCTTCAAACCTCCTCTGAGAAAAGACCTCCCTTCGGTCAAGTGAGGTACTTTCTCCTCTGTGCTCCCAGGGTACACTGCATTTGCCGTGAAGATGAAGCCACACTGGTCTCCTCTCCCAGCGCCTGAGCCCCATAATTTCCCTTTTGCAGTCGCTCCATCAGGGAGCAGACTTGGACACACAGTTGCTGTTCAGTAAATGTGGTGTGATGTGTACCCACCGTGGGGACAGATGGTTACAAAGGCCTGGAGCCCCCTGCTTTGATCCTGACAATGTTTTGACCTAACTTCTTCCCCCCAGTTTTTATTTTGAAAAAAATTTCAAACTTACAGAGGAGTTGCAAAAAGAGTACAGGGAACCCTCAAATACTCTTGGCCAAGAGTCACAGGTTGTCAGCATTTTGCCACACCTGTTTATTTTTTCTGTGAATCAACTGAGTTCATTGCAGTCATCACAACACTTTCCCCCCTAAATAGTCAGCACTTCTCTCCAAAGAACAAGAATGTTTTCCTTTCTAACCAAAATTCAATGCTCAGAAAATTTAGCATTGACCCAATGTTATTCAATAAGCAGTCTGAAATGCAATTTAAATGCAAATTAAATTTCCCCAATGTTGTCAATTTAAACTGTTTTGGATTCAGGAGCTCTAGGATTGTGCATTGCAATTGACTTACATTTCTTTAGTCTTTTTTTTTTTTTAACATTATTTATTCATTAGAGAGAGAGCAAGTGGGAGAGAGGCAGAGAGAGAATCTGAATCAGACTCCAGGCTCTGAGCTGTCAGTACAGAGCCTGATAGGGGGCTTGAACCCACAAGCCATGAGATCATGACCTGCTAAAGCCAGACACATAACTGACTGAGCCACTGACGTGGCTTTTTTTTTTTTTTTGTAAATAGTCTCCACACCCAACGTGAGGCTCAAACTCACCACCCTAAGATTAAGAGTTGGATGCTCTGAACTGAGCCACAGCCTGCACCCCTCTTTAGTCTTCTTTTGACATTCATGAAATGTTTATTTGCAGAGTCCAGACCAGCCTCGTCTTGCAGAATTTCCCTCAACTTGAGCTTTGCTGACTGTTTCTGCATGATTTGATTCAGATTAAGCACTTTGGGCAGGAATACTGCATAGGTGATGGTATATCCATGTTTATTTGCTCCGCTATTGGTGATTCTGAGTTTGATCATTTGGTTAACATGGTTAGCCTCCAGTTTTCTGTTTTTTTTTTTTTTATGCTTTGTTTTTTATGCTTTGAGAAGTAGGATTTAGAGCAGTGACTTCTCTCCCTAAGAAATGGAAAAGAACTTTTTTTTTTTTATCTGTAATTGTCAAGTTGGCTAATGTACAGAGTATAGAGTGCTCTTGGTTTTGGAGGTAGATTCCTGTGATTCATCGCTTACATCCAGTTTTCTCCTTTGTAAAGATCACTTTTCCCTTTTGTGGTTAAGAGGCAAACTGTGTGAGTTTGTGTGTGTGTGTGTGTGTGTGTGTGTGTGTGTGTATGAAGCACCTCAGACTGTGAATATGCTCTTCTCCAACAGCCTTTTACTCACTGATTCATTGATTTTATTGTGTGTGTGTCTGTGTGGTAAAATACATGTAACAAAATTTACCATCTTCACCATTCGGTGTACAGTTCAGTGGTATTGAAAACATAATGTGCAACCATCATCACTGTCCATTTCCAGGACTCTCTTTATCTTGTAAAACTGAGACTCTACACCCATTAAACAATAACTCCCATGCTGCCCCCTCTCTCCCCCTGCCCCAGCCCCTTGCAACCACTATTCTGTCTCTGTGAATCTGACTACCCTAAACAGTTCAGATAAGTGGAATCATGCAGAGAGAGAGAGACAGACAGACAGAATCTGAAACAGGCTCCAGGCTCTGAGCTGGCAGTCAGCAGAGAGCCTAACACGGGGTTCGAACCCACGAAACGTGAGATCATGACCTGAGCTGAAGTCGGAGCCACCCAGGCGCCTCTCCATTTCATTTTAATTAAGTCACTTCCATTGGGATAAATTCTTTTTGTATAAATATTACAAAATATTTTTGTTCACATAAAATTTTAATAATTATAGCCTCTGCCTTTGTGTGTTTCGTGGTACCTCTTGTTTCCCCCCAGGTTACACTGATACAGATCTAAATGCGCTTGCAATCACATTCTTTGGTCATCAATGAAGGATTATTACGTGCATAAAATGTAAACATTCCTGAAGTAACTGATAATTTGGGAGCTTGTGCTGTTTGCGCAGGTGTTGGAAAGAAGTGAGAACCAGAGTGAACTAACTGCAGGAACAGAATATGATTACGGAGTGAAAAGCGCGCGCACGGCACCGACCACAGCGCACCATGCGCGCGCTCCAATTTAGAGCGTGTCGCACAGCCAGCACGGCGGTCAAGTGCTGCGGGCGCATCCTTCAGGACCAGGTTCGCCGAATACAGTTAGCACGGCCGCTGATAGCCTGCCAGCTGCATCCCCAATACCTCTCTCAGGTGTCCCTTACCGCCCCGGTTTCTTGCACTGAAAATAAATCACTGCAATAATAATAAAGAATCCTTAAACGGCGTCTCGGAGTTTTGCAGGCGGCGAGNTTTTCCGCATCACCCCTGCCTCCCAGGCCGCGCGGCCCCGCCCCGCCTTCGCGGCCTCCCCGCCCCTACACCCTACTGCACCGCGCGTCGCGGCCTCCTGGATCCCAGGCGGGAGGGGGGGGCTCTGGCTCACTCGGCGCCCCGCAGCGGGGCGGGGCGGCGCGCAGGAGGCGGGATTTTCTGGCACTTTCTGGGCGCCGCGAACGCTCGGATCCCGGGCTTGGAGGCCGGAAGCGCAGCTACGGAGCCGCAGGGCAGCCGGCGCCGAGGCCCTTCCTCATTCTCTGCGGAGGCCGCTCCGCCAGCACAGACATGGCCAAGTGGGGCCAGGGGGACCCGCGCTGGATCGTGGAGGAGCGGGAGGACGGGACCAACGTGAACAACTGGCACTGGTGCGGCCGGGGCTTTTGGGCCTTCTCCTCCGGAGCGGCGGGCGGGGTGGTGGGGTCCCTCTGCGAGCACCCGGCTCCCGGTGCCCTGCGGGGGNGGGCTTCCCCGGGGCCTCTCCGGCGGCAGCGCTTCCTCCTTCTGCACAGGTGCAGAAGATTTCCCCCTGCCCCCGCAGCTGCTCAGAGAGCGGCTGTAATAGCCCCCGGTGAGTCCGGAGGCCCGGGGGTTTCTCTCCATTTGCCTTTGGGACTTCAGTTTCCTCCTTGTGAAACTTCGTTTGGGCCCCACGAATGGTATCTGATTTACCTTTTCAACTTTGACAGGCTGTGACCTTAAGACTCCTCTCTACCCCCAACCCTCTTGATGTCTCTAGAAGTTAAAAAGAGCTAGAGTGTGCGTGTGTGTGTATGTGCGCGCGCGCCTGTTGGCCTGCGTGTAGTGGAAAGAACAGGAGTTTGGATCTTAGCTGTAGATCTAACTCGATTGGCCCCTGGTGAGCCCTGCCTTCTAGGAGTTTGAGCAGTTGCACATCCATTTTGGACGTCATCTGGAACACGGGCTTGATATCTGCCTCCTTCTCTGCCCCGGAGTTTCAGGGGCGATGCAGCATCATTGAGGACTGTGGTACCTCAGGGCAATCAAGATGATGTTGAGGCAGGTCAGGGCAGAGTAAAGCCGTCAGCCTGTGAGCGGCTTATTGAGGGAGCCCTGGCCTCTCCTTTCCCAGCACCGTCACCATGACACATCAGGTACTTCTCTCACCTCGTTTCCACTCCCTAAAATGGGAACATTTATTTGGGAAGACTGCATGAGATGATATATGTGTGAAAACACTTGATCATTTGTCTTGTTTGATTAAAATTATTTCAGTTAGGACTACCTTTTTGTATGGTCCAGGCTTTGCCCATGCGTTTCCAATGGGTGAAATGGCTAGACCCCCTACCCCCTCCCCCCCCAAGTAAGCTAGTGTTTTGAAGACAAAATACTACTTTACATGGTGGATAATGGTATCTTAAGGAACTGAGCAGGGGTATGAAAAGATGTTTGGTAGAAATCTGATTTGCGAAGCACGCTTGGAACTTTGAGGTCGGCAGGTGTTTCAAGGCTGCCTAAGAGGAAGTGGGCTGAAGTCACTGCCCTGATGCCGCAGCTGGGGTCTTCCATTCATGGCTCTGCCTTTCTCCCTGGCAGGACAGAGCGGGATGCCACTAGCTGGTCCAAGGGAAAACTCCGTGACCTCCTGGTGGGCATCATCGTGGAGAATGAGACTGGACGCGGTGAGATCAGTGAGCTGAAGCAGGTGGAAGGGGAGGCTTCTTGCAGCAGCCGCAAAGGAAAGCTGATTTTCTTCTATGAGTGGAACATCAGACTGAGCTGGAAAGGTAACGGGGCTCAGGGGACAGCTAGGGCTGGAGGCGGCCTTGGGGCAGAGTTGGTTCATTTATCATTCATTCATTCATTCAGCAGATATTTTTAGAACTCCTGGTATGGGCCTGGCACTTACTGGCCCCTGAATTGCTTTGTAGTTCCAGTTACCCTTCTGTCATGTCCGACAAGCTGGGGGCTTCCCTTTATCCATCACACAGCTACTTAGAGCTCTTTGATTGCAGCTGAATTCTTGTCTGCTAGACACTTGCGAGCCGTAGAGTTTTCTGGAGCTGTTGAAACACTCTTCTGCTAGACAGCTGCACGCGGACTCTTTTGGGTCCTTCCGGTCCTTCTCCTGAGTGAAGCCACCTATCTCTATCCTACAAAAATCGCAGGTCCCTTCCTTGTACTTTCTCCCTACCCGCTTTATTTCCCCTCCAAACACCATTATTTGGTTTCCTTATATGACTATTTAAGCATTTTATTTATCTGGTTCCCTTCCAATCCCCATTCATCAGGGCAGGGATTTTTAAAATACTCAGCTTTACTGAGTCTGATTCACACACCATATAGATCATCCATGTAAAGTATATAGTTCACTGGTTTCTAGCATATTCACAGACGGTGTGCAGCCGTCACTACAGTTGATTTTAGAACATTTTCATCACGCACAAAAACCCCTGTACTCACTAGCAGTCACTTCCCAGTGTTGGGCAACCACTAATCTGTTTTCTATCTCAGTGGATTTGCCTATTCTGGACACTTCTATGAATGAAATCCCAGAGAATGTGGTCTTTTGTGACTGGCTCCTTTTTTTATTTTTTTGTTTCAATGCCAGTATATTTCAATTAGTTTCAGATGTACAATATACGGATTCAACAATTGTATATATATTATTATTATTCATCATGATAAGTGTACTCCAAATCCCCTTCACCTGTTTCACTCACCCCCAGCCCCTCCCCTCTGGTAACCATCAGTTTATTTTTNATGAATGAAATCCCAGAGAATGTGGTCTTTTGTGACTGGCTCCTTTTTTTATTTTTTTGTTTCAATGCCAGTATATTTCAATTAGTTTCAGATGTACAATATACGGATTCAACAATTGTATATATATTATTATTATTCATCATGATAAGTGTACTCCAAATCCCCTTCACCTGTTTCACCCACCCCCCAGCCCCTCCCCTCTAGTAACCATCAGTTTATTTTCTATAGTTAAGAGTCTGTTGTTTGGTTTGTTTGTTTTTTTTCCCTTTGTTCATTTGTTTTGTTTCTTAAATTCTGCATGAGTGAAATCATATGGTATCTATTCTTTGACTTAATGTTGTTAGATGGATCTCGAGATCCATCCATGTTGCAAAGTGCAAGATTTCCTTCTTTTTTATGGCTGAGTGATATTCCATTGTATATGTATACCTCCTCCTCTTTATCCATTCATCTGGTGATGGACATTTGGGCTGCTTTCATAATTTGGCTATTCTAAATGATGGTAATAGATATAGGGCTTTATATCCTTTCGAATTAGTGTTTTCATTTTCTTTGGGTACATACCCAGTAATGTGATTTCTGGGTCATAGGGTAGTTTTATTTTTAATTTGTTGAGGAACCTTCACACTGTTTTCCACAGTAGCTACACCAGTTTGCATTCCCACCAACAGTGCAGGAGGGTCCCTATTTCGCCACATCCTCACCAATACATCTTGTTTCTACTGTTTTTGCTATTTTTAAAAAATTTTAAGTAATCTCTACACCCAAAGTGGGGCTCAAACTCATGACCCAAGATCAGGAGTCCCCCACCCTCCTGACTGAGGCAGCCCAGCGCCCTGTTTCTTGTATTTTTTAATTTTAGCCAGATGTGAGGTGATCTCTCATTTTGGTTCTGATTTGCAGTTCCCTGATAATTAGTGATGTTGAGCATCTTTTCATGTGTCTGTTGGCCATCCGTATGTCTTCTTTGGAGAAATGTCTGTTCATGTCTTTTGTCTGCTTTTAAATTGGATTATTTATTTTTTTGGTGTTGTTATAAAAGATTTTTATTTTTTGAAAAATATTTTTTTAGTAAGCTCTGCATCCAGTGTGGCACTCAAACTCACAACCCCAAAATGAAAAATCACAGGCTGTATTGACTGAGCCAGCCAGACACTCCTGTAGAAGTTCTTTGTATATTTTGGATACTAAAACCCTTTATTGGATATATCATTTGCAAATCTTCTCCCATTCAGTAGGTTTTTAGTTCTGTTGATTGTTTCCTTTGCTGTGCAGAAGCTTTTTATTTTGATGTAATCCCAGAGTTTATTTTTGCTTTTATTTTCCTCGCCACAGGAGACATATCTAGAAAAGTGTTGCTGTGGCCAGTGTCAGAGAAATTACTGCTTGTGCTCTTCTAGGAATTTTATGATTTTTGGGTCACACATGGAGGTGACTGGCTTCTTTCACTTAGCATAATGTTTTCAAGGCTTGTCGTGTTGTAGCATGTTTCATTCCTTTTTATGCTTGAATGGTACTCTCTTGTATAGATATGGCACATTTTGTGTATTTGTTCATCAGTTATGAACATTTGTGTTGGTGTCATTCTGTAGGTCATTTGGTCAGGGATGGATTGGTTTTGTTTCCAGCCCCAGATCACTGTCCAGAACGTTGTGTGTTTGTTGAAAGAGTAAGTTTCTCCTGTGGTGTTCCTGGCTGAGAGACCGTCTGGGCTCAGTGAATACTTATTGAAATAATCATGGATATGAAGATAAAGGGGAAAAGGAAGAGGAGGGGAGAGGGAAAGATCTAGTTCTAGAAAATTGTACTCAGAGTTTGGGCCACTGCCCAGGAGTCAGCTCCTTTCTTAAGAGTTGGGTTAGAGAGTCCCACGGTAAGCTGGCGCTGGGCTTTTGCCCTGCTGGCCACTTTGCTAGAGCCGGGCTTGAGCCCGGGAAGGTGCTCTACAAGTGTCAGAAGAAGTCCACTCCCTCCTGGGACTTTCTGGCTAGAGGTTTTCTCTCTCATTGTCTATGGCTGGCTGGACATAGCAGGATCTGGCCCCTTATACCCCACCCCACCCCCGGCACAGGACTCTAGTGTCCCAGGGAAGCTCGTGGTCTTGTGTCTCTTCTGTCTCCCTCATGTCAAAGCGGCAACTGCCTCCTTTGTGGCATGAGACTCAACCACTCCAAGGCTGCAGCCGAAGGGCAGGCTGAGGGTGCCCCGCTCTGACCCCTTGTGCTTTTCTCCTCAGCAGTGAGCCCCAGAAGTGGCAAGTGAGACCCTCTGGTCAAGAGTCAAAACTCTGGTCTTTTTTTTTCTTTTTAAAATTAAACTTTAATTTTTTCCCACCTTAACTGAGACACAGTTGACTTACAACATTGTATAAGGCTAAGGTATATGGTCTGATGGTATCTATCATTTGTGTATATATATACACACAAATTGTGATATATATATATAAATGATCACAATAAGGTTAGTTAACACATACCTCGTATAGGTAAAATTTTGTGTGTGTGTGTGTGTGTATGTTGAAAACTTTCCAGATTTATTTTCATTAGCAACTTTCAAATATACAATATAGTATTGTTAACTGTAGTTATCAGGCTGTGCATCGCATCCTCAGAACTTGTTCCTGTAACTGGGAGTTTGGACCCTCTGTTTCCTCTGACCACCTTCAAGACCACTGGCTCCCTGCAACCACCAATCTACTCTCTGCTTTTAGGAGTCTGGTTTTTTAGATTTCACATATAAATGAGCTCATATAATTTTTGTCTTTGACTTTTTTCACTTAGCATAATGCCCACAGGGCCTGTCCATGTTGTTTGAAATGGCAGGATTTCNTGTGTGTGTGTGTGTGTGTGTGTGTGTGTGTGTGTGTATGTGTATATAACACCACATTTTCTTTATCCATTTATCCATCAGGGGATAACTTAGGTTGTTTCCATGTGTCAGCAGCTATAAATAGTACTGTAGTCAACATGGAGGTGCAGATGTCTCTTAGTGATTTTATTTCCTTTGGATATAAGTAAAACCTTGGATTGTGAGTAACGTTTTGTGAGCATTCTGCAAGATGAGCAAACATTTCTAATAAATTTTAACATGATAAACGAGTAACATCTTGCAGTGTGAGTAGTAGGTGATGCCAAATGTCACATGGTCACAACTCATGACAGCTGAGCCCACGACAAGCACAACTTGAAATTCCCTTTGATATATAAATGCTTTGAATTACAAGCATGTTTCTGGAACGAATTATGGTTGCAAACCAAGGTTTTACTGGTATACCCAGAAGTGGGATTGCTGGATCATATGGTGCTTCTGGTTTCAATTTTCTGAGGAACCTCCATCCACTTTTCACAGTGGCTGCATCAATTTGTAGTCCTACTGACAGCATGCAAGTGTTCCCTATTGTCCACATCCTCACCAACACTTGTTATCTCTTTCTGAGCCTAGTCTTTCCAGCACATATACGGCGATACATGATTGTGATTTTTTGTTTTTTAAACTTAAATTTTTTTTAATTTTTGAGAGAGAGAGAATGAATGAATGAAGGAATGAATGAATGAATGAATCTCAAGCAGGCTCTACACCCAGTGCAGAGTCCAAATGGGGACTTGATCCCATGACCCTGAGATCATGACCTGAGCCAAATCAAGAGTCAGCTGCTTTACCCATGTGCCCACCTCATTGTGATTTTGATCTGCATTTCCCTGATGATTAGTTTGTTGAGCACCTTTTCATGTACCTGTCATCCATTTGAATATCTCCTTTGCATAAGTGTCTATGTACATCCTTTGCCCATTTTTAATGGGATTATGTTTTTGTCAAGTTTTAAGAGTTCCTTTTGCATTTTGGATGTTAACTTCTTATCAGATAAGGTTTGCAAATATTATCTCCGTTTCTGTAGGTTGCCCTTTCAATTTGTTAACTGATAATTTTTCTTGGCAGAAGCTTTTTTGTTTGAGGTGGTCTTACTTGTGTTGCTTTTGTTGCTTGTGCTTTTGGTTTCAGATCCAAAAAGCATTGCCAAGACCATTATCAGGGAGCTTTTCTCCTCCTTCTAGGAGTTTTATGGTTTTAGATCTTAACATTTAAGTCTTTAATTCATTTTGAATTAGTTTTTGTGAGTGGTATAAGACAGGGATCCGGTGTCAGTCTTTTGCATGTGATTATTAAGTTTTGCCAGTATCATTTATTTATTAAAAATTTTTTTTTAATGTTTATTTATTTTTGAGAGAGAGACATAGTGTGAGCAAGGGAGGGGCAGATAGAGATGGAGACACAGAATCCGAAGCAGGCTCCAGACTCCGGGCTGTCAGCACAGAGCCCGACATGAGGCTTGAACCCATGAGCCATGAGATCATGACCTGAGCTGAAGTCGGCCACTTAACCTACTGAGCCACCCAGGTTTTCCTGTCTCAAGTTATTTTTAAAATTCCTTTTTGATTTCTTTGAGCCATTGGTGACAGGAATGTTTTATTTCTGTGTATTTGTGAATTTTCAGCTTTCCTCTTGTTACTAACTTCTAGTTACATACCATTGTGGTATGAAAAGATACTTAACTGTAATTTTTATATTTTTGAATTTGTTGAGACTTGTTTTGTGTCCTAACATGATTTATCCCAGATGATGTCGTGTGGATCTTTGAGAAGAATGTGTATTCTGTTGCTGTTTAATGGACTGTTCTGTTTATGTCTGTTAGTTCCATTTGGTGTATAGTGTTCAAATCTGCTGTTTCCTTATTGATTTTTTGTCTGGGAGATCTCTCCATTGTTGAGCGTGGGGCATCCAACCATTATTGTGTTGCCATTTATTTCTTATTTTAGTTCATCTATCATTGTTTGCTTTATGTATGTAGGTTCTTCAGTGTTGGGCACATAAAAATTTACAGTTGTTATATCTTTTGGATGAATTGATCCCTTTGCCATTATATAATTACCTTCTTTTTTTTTTTGACCACTTTTTCCTAATATTTTGCTTAACACAAGCATAGCTACTCCTTTTTATTGGTTCCCATTTGCTTGAAATATCTTTTTCACCCCCTTACTCTCACTCTCGTACTAAAGTGAGTCTCTGTGTTCAGGCAGCAGATTATTGGATGTTGTTTCCTTTATTTCTTTTTAATCCATCCATCCATTCTGTGTTTTTTGATTAGATAATTTAATCAGTTTATATATAAACTAATTATTGACAGATAACAACTCACACTTGCCATTTTGTTTTCTGCTTTGTAGATCCTATGTTTCTGGCTTCTTCTCTTGCTGTCTTCTTTGGTGATTTCATGTCTTTTTGTGGTGGTGTGCTTTGACTCCTTTATCATAATCTTTTGTGTACGTACTACAGGTTTTCCTCCAGTGATTTTCCTCCGGTGGTTACCTGAGACTTATACGAAATATCTTATATTTATAACATGCTATTTAAACTATTAACAACTTTGATAGCATACAAAAATTTATGCTTCTGCTTTCCTCATATTTTAGGTTCTTAATGTTACAATTTGCATATTTTTATATTGTGTATCTAGTAACAAGTTATTTGTAGTTAGGGCCATTTTTAATATGTTCATCTCTTTTAAAGTAGAGTTGTAAATGAATTATGCAACACCATTACAATAGTAGATGATCTAACTTTGACCATATATTTACTGTTACCAGTGAGTTTTACACATTCTTATGTTTAAAAAAATTTTTTTAATGTTTGTTTATTTTTGAGAGAGAGCATGAGTGGGGGAGGGGCAGAGAGAGAGGGAGACACAGAATCTGAAGGAGGCTCCAGGCTCTGAGGTGTCAGCACACAGCCTAATATAGGGCTTGACCTCAAGATTGTGACCTGAAGTCCAATGCTTATTGGCCAACTGAGCCACCCAGGCGCCCCTCACATTCTTATGTTTTTATGATGCTAATTTCAAATGACCTTTCTTCTAGCTCACTAGTTCTTTCTTCTGCTTGGTCAATTGAGCTGTTGAAGCTTTCTGTGTAGTTCTTTAGTCATTGTATTCTTCAGCTCTGGGATTTCTGTTTTGTTTCTTTGTAGTACTTCTCATTTTGCTCATGTATTGTTCTCCTAATTTTATTTAGTTGTCTGTGGGTCCTTCTAGTTAACTAAACTTAAGGTTTGAAAAAAAAACACTTTGAAAAATGTATTTATTTCTCATAGAGACAGTGTGAGCAGAGGAGTCAGAGAGAGATGGAGACACAGAATCTGAAGCAGGCTCCAGGCTCTGAGCTGTCAGCACAGAACCTGACGTGGGGTTCAAACCCACGAACCGTGAGATCATGACCTGAGCCAAAGTCAGATGCTTAACCGACTGAGCCACCCAGGCGCCCCCTTAAGTGTTTTTTTTTAATTAAAAAATTTTTTTAAATTTATTTTAGAGAGAGAAAGAGTGAAAGTGGGCAAGAGAGGCAGAGGGAGAGAATCCCAAGTAGGCTTCACATGTGTAGAGCCTGACCTAGGGCTCAATCCCATGACCCTGGGGCAGTGACCTGAGCCAAAATCAAGAGTTGGACACTGAACCAACTGAGCCACCCATGCTCCCCAAGAAGTTTATTCTTTTTTTTAAAAATGTTTATTTATTTTTGAGAGAGAGAGAGAAAGTAAGGGAGGGACAGAGAGAGAGAGACACAATTTGAAACAGGCTCCAGGCTCTGAACTGTCAGCAGAGAGCCTGATGTGGGGCTTAAACCCATAAGCAGTGAGATCATGACCTGGGCTGAAGTCGGACACTCAACCGACTGAGCCACCTAGGTGCCCTAGAGGTTTATTCTGAATTGCTAATCATATAGTTTATGGATCTCTATTTCTTTAGGATGTGTTTTTGGAGCTTTATTAGTTTCCTTTGGTGGTATCTTGTTTACCTGATTCTTCATGAGCCTTAGTTCCTTGCATTGGTATCTGCACATATAAGTGGTTTCCTTTTCCAGACTTTACCAGTTTACTTCAGTAGGTTTCCTTTTCCAGACTTTACCAGTTTGCAATCATGGTAGGCAGGATATGTTGGCAGGGTCTCTCTTTGGGTGAGGCCACTGCTCATGCTCTGAGGTTAGGGGTCAGGGCTCTACTAGCTGGGCCCTTGGTAGGGTGGGTCTGCTTATTGGGCTCTGTGTTCAATCAGGGCTGCTGGGCAGGCTTCCCAACTGGGTATAGTTGTTGGCTGTGTTACATGGTCATGTGGGGTCACTAGTTGGGCTCGATAGTTACCTCTGGTTGGGTGGGGTCACTGGATATATTTCCTGGAAAGGTAGTGCCACTGATTGGGCTGGGCTATGGGTGGGTCTCCATCATTGCTCCTAGTTGGGTGGGGTCTTAGGCTATGTATCCTGATCGGATGGTTCTGCTTGCTAGACTCTGTTCAGGTCAGGCCACAGGCAGGGCTTCGTGATTGGACGTGACCTGAGGGTCTGCTCTGTGATCAGACTGTGTCCCAGAAGTCTGCAGGGTTGGCTTTGAGATCAGGTAGCCACTGGCTGTGCTCTGCTGTTGAGCAGCATTGCTGGCTGGGCTCTCTGGTGGGGTTGGGTCTTCAGCTGTATCCTGTTGTTGGTAAGAGCTAGGGACTGTGCTGTCTCTTTGGGTAGGGTGGCTGTCTGGGCTCCCTGTGTGGACAAGGCCATAGGCCGTGTCCAGCATTTGGGCAGAGTTGTAGGCTGGGCTTCAAGGCTGCTTAGGGACACGCTTCAGGCTTCCTGCTTATATGAACCAGAGGCTATGTTGAACAGTCGGGCAGGGTGTTGGTTTGGCTTCCTGCCCAAGTGGGGCTAGAGGATGGGCTCTGTGGCTGCTCAGATTCTCTGGTCAGGCTTCCGTCAGCAGATTTGCTTCTTTGCCTGGGTGGGGTAGTAGAATGGGCTCTATGGCTGGTTTCAGCCATTTGACTAGGAATCCAAATCAGGCATAATTGCCAACCAAGCTCCCTGGCCCCATGGGTAACGGCTCAGCCCTGCAGATGGGCAGAGTCAGTGGCCGGGATCTTTGCTCCTGAACTGCTGCAAGCAGGAACGCGGTCCAACAAGATCTGAGTGCTGGTTATTGGAAGCCCTGCCCCCCCTTCATTCCCAGTGGTCCCTGTGAGCTGAGACCCAGGCGGACTTCCTGGGAAGCATCCCACAGTGCTAGGGGATCTGGATGTCCACCTTTTTCCTCACTGAAGAAACCACAGCTCTGTGTTGGCCTCAGGGAGGGGCAGTTTGATCAGTGTTATCACTTCTTACCCTTCTCATTTGGCCCTTCTTTGTCTCTGGTCCACAAGGGTGCATCTGGGATTCTCACAGCGGTGGCTTGTCTGTGGATGGCTGCTAGTTGGTCTTGTGAGGGGGAACGAAGTTGGGAGTAACTACATTGTCATCTTGATGTTGTCATTGCCATCGGCAGTTTGGTATTGAAAGAAATCCAGCTGCGTGGGGTCCACACACAACTTCCCTAAGTCACAGCCTCCCTCACGCTTTCCATGACCAGAACTTCTTGCCCCTTTCTGGCCTCCCATCTCTTATGTGAGTGCTCCTTGGGACAGCCCTTTATCCTGCTTTGATCCTGGTAAAGAATATTGGAGGAAAAGAGAAACATTGGTTAAAGGCCCACTTCCTGTAGTCTCATGCTGCCAGCTGGCCCTTAATTTTGTGTGCACTTTCATCGGGTGGGTTTTTCCTCCACCTTTGCTGTTTGCCTGTCTCTGTTGTGGGCCAGGAGAACACCTGTATACTGGGAAGCCTTGAGGCTGCCTTGTCACCATCTGTGGTGCACCTTGTGGGGAGGGCGGACTGTTCAGTTAAGGCAGTTTCGCATAAACCAGTTGTTACTTTGCAATTGAAGAATGCATTTTGTTCATTTTAGGTGTAATTAAAGAATCCGGTGCAAAGCACAAGGGATTGATTGAAATACCCAGCCTTTCTGAAGAAAATGAAGTAGATGACACCGAGGTGAGGTATCTGATAGTTTTGGTTGGTTTGTTTTTAAGTCCAGGCTTCTGCTATCTATATATGTTGGGCATTTGAAAACCTGTTTAACAGACTTTGTGATTCCTGTGCGGTAGTTTTGGGGTATTGTGTAGGGTTTGTTTGCCAAGAAGGTTTGCTCTACTGAGCGGGGTGGGGGACCAGTGTGGGGTGTGGAGTGGAACCGTGTAAGAAGAGGCGGCCCCAGACTGCCTCATGTACCAGGCGTGCGGCCCCGGCAGGTGACCACACCTTCCACAGCCTCTTCATCTGCAAAGTGGGACTAACTTGTCTTTCAGGGGTGGCATCAGATAAACGTGACAGTGTATGTACGGTAAAGTGCTCAGGCGGATGCACAGCTTGCTGAATGGGGTTTTGTTTCTGCATCTTTGCTGTTTTCCTTTAATTGTGAAAGTTTTCAGCCTTTAGCTGTGATTTCTTTTGATTATATTGCATGGTTTGTCATAAACTAGTCAGTCTGTGTTGCTTTTGACTGGCTCTCCTAGTTCTCCTGGGAGCTAGAGACTTGTGGAGCCCCCAGGCTTGGTTTTCAGGGATTGCCCTCTTGAGCTGAAAGCTTGGTTCTGGGGAGGGACCATTTGTACAGCAGCCATAGTTTCCAAACCAAGATAGTTTGACAAAGGGTCTTTGATTTGTAAACATATTTAAATATGAAGGCTTACAAAGATATAAAAATTAAATCAAACTGGGGCGCCTGGGTGGCTCAGTCGGTTGGGCGGCCGACTTCGGCTCAGCTCATGATCTCATGGCTCATGGGTTCGAGCCCTGCGTCCGGCTCTGTGCTGACAGCTAGCTCAGAGCCTGGAGCCTGTTTTGGATTCTGTGTCTCCCTCTCTCTCTGACCCTCCCCTGCTCATGCTGTCTCTCTCTCTCAGAAATAAAAAAAAAAAGTTAAAAAAAAATTAAATCATACTGAGAAACATAACCTTCAACTTGCCTTAATGGTTATAAAATGCTATATAAAAGTGTGGCTGTCTTGGGGGCCTGGGTGGCTCAGTTGGTTAAGTGTCTGACTTCAGCTCAGGTCATTTTCTCACAGTTTGTGAGTTCGAGCTCCGTGTCAGGCTGTGTGCTGACAGCTCAGAGCCTGGAGCCTGCTTCAGATTCTGTGTCTCCCCTTCTCTCTTCCCTTCTCCCGGTCTCTCTCTCGAAAAAGAAAAAAAATTGGTGGGGGGGGGCTGTCTCAGACATCTTCAGACATGTGGTTGATACCTTTAAGGACTGATTTCATTTCACTGTATTCAGATCCAGCTGAAAAGTTTTTCATCAGCATATTAAACTGGTCTTTTAGGTTCAATCCTTGGTGGCATTACAGAACAAAGTAGGTCCCAGGATCTGGGACCCTGCCCATCTCAGGTGAATCATGGGGACATGAAATATGTTAAACCAACATCTCTCTCTATTCTGAGAATACCACAGAGGCATTGCCAGAGCCAGAATGGCCTTCTGATGCTTCCCTCTTCCTATCTGCCTCCTTCTCCCCACTCTTACTGTCTCTTTTCCTCCCTCCCCCGATTCTCCTCCCTACCAAAAAAGTGCAATCCAAGGCCATGTTGTGTGGGAACTAGATTTTCCTAACTACACTGGCTTTGGGGTACTAGACCAGCGCTGTTCAATAGAAAAACACAATGCAAGCCACATACGGAATTTAAAATTTTTTAGTAGCCGTATTAAAAAAGTTAAAAGAAACAAATGAAATTTTAATTTTTTTATTTAACCAAATATGTAAAATACCATTTAACATTAGTTATCAAAATTATTGGGATTCTTTTACAATCTTTTTTTGTACTAAATCTTGGAAGTCTGTTGTGTGTATTGTTTTACACTTGTAACATATCTCAAATCAGACCAGCCACGTTTCAAGTGCTCAATAGCCAAATGTGGCTAGTGGCTACCATACTGGACAGCGCATTTCTAGACCCTGATAAAAGCCATGGGGTGACTATGTCATCAATACATACACACACATATACACGCAACATTTTGCATGCAAATTAAGGGGTTGACATTTCTAAGAAGTCCACTCAAGATTTGGCCACCAACCCAGGCAGTGGACCTTGGATTAAAAAAATCCTTACAGCTTCTCAAAATCTGTGGAGAAACCTGGCACATCTCTCTCACCTCCACTTCTTCCCCTTCTCTCACCGTCTTACTGCTTCTCGCAGCCATGTGTCCTGATCTTCTAAGAGTACATCAAACCAGATTTTTCTTAGGCATGTATTTTTCTGATTTGTAGGTGAACGTGAGTAAAAAGAAAGGAGATGGGGATATACTGAAGGATCTTATGAAAACTGCAGGCACCGCCAAGGTCAGGGAGGCCCTTGGAGATTACCTGAAGGCACTTAAGACGGGTAAAGAAGGCAACCCTTGTGAACCAGAGGGTCCCTTTTCTAGTCACCCAAGTTCTGCTCCGTACTTGGATTCCTCGGTTAGGGTGAGGTCTGCGGCTTCAGAAACGACTCTTTATGCTGCAGGATAAAAACTAGTCTGGAGGTCGAGAGCTAGGCATGAGTTAAGAGCATGATTAGTGACTGTCGGCATTGTACACATTGTGGACTGTTTTGCCTACAGAATTGCTAAGACTTTTCTGGAATGATAATTTATTCAGTTGTTTGTATAACTGTTCAATGTTTACCTTCCCTGCTAGACTGTTACGCTCTAAGGGGGGCATGGAAGGTGTCTTGTTGACTGCTGCATCTCCAGCTTCTAGCACAATGCCTGGCACGTAGTAGGTGCTTATTAATAAATCTTTGTTGAATATTGAATGAATGAAAGGTATTACACGTATAGTTGAGATTTACCTAGATAATTCCTACACTGCGTGGAAGTGAGGTTATTGTCTTCTTCCCTAAATTAGAGAAGTTACCAGCCAGGCAAAACGACCAGTGGGGCCTGGATGTCTGCACCTCATTCTCGGACTCTGTTACCTTGAGTGTCTGGGCGTTGGCACAGATTGTTCTAGGGTTGCCACTTTTCTCTGGAGAGCACGCATGTGGCTGGCTGGCCCGCAGGCTTGAACGCTGTGAGGCCGAGCATTGTGAGGTGACGGTGAAGCAATTACGTGTCTGGCTTTGACGGTTGGAAAGGTCATAAAGCTGTCAGTAGTTTTATAAAATAGAGCTTTTTGGAAATAAACATTTGAAAATTTTACTCAAGAACTAGATAGAAATGAGGCATTTGAAAAAAGGCATACTGTTGCTGTGGAACTCATGTTCATAATTAGTTTTACATGTAAAAATACATGGTCTTGAAACACTCATTGATCTAGGAATTTTTTATAAGTATCAGTTTTCTTATTTTCTTACATGCTGTTTTGGATTTTCTGCCTGCTGGTGCTGAAAGGGAACAAAGTTTTCTATCAAAATCATTTCCTGTATGTTTCTTTATAGAATTTACAATAGGAATGATTTTATCAACGAAAACCATGGCAACTCAGGAATTGACAGTTAAGAGGAAACCGAGTGAGAATGCCTTGCAGGTATGAGCTGTGGTGGCCAGTGCGTACGGAGGGAAGAGGAAGTGCTTAATGAGAAGGTTTCAAGCTCTCAATGATGGAGAACTGTAAAGGCTAGTGCAGAGGGCCAGTTCGTCCATCTTTGCATCCCTTGCCATTTTGGGGGGAAATGATGAACTGACACTTTCATCCTTGAGGGAAAGGCATGTGTAAACAGGTTTTCT
Organism: Crocuta crocuta; assembly: GCF_008692635.1. Taxonomy (NCBI): domain Eukaryota; kingdom Metazoa; phylum Chordata; class Mammalia; order Carnivora; family Hyaenidae; genus Crocuta; species Crocuta crocuta. Next base: position 12,609,028 of record NW_027530368.1, on the reverse strand, counting down.
TATGGGATAAATACTGAATTTTATTCAAGACAGAGCTCCGAAGGCAGGGTTTTTGGTAGGTGGCAGATTACAAAACCTGGGTGATAGTGTGATTCACCCGCCACAGTGGAAAACACCTCTCCAGACTTTTGGATTAGGAGGTTTGGGATCCCATTCTTGGGAGTCAGGTGGTGGGGAACTGACACCCTTTGGCCTTCAGTGCGGTCATTGTCCTTCATCGGCTAGAGGGCCTCATGTACATGTCCGAGTAGGATTTGGGGTGTTAAGCCATGGCCTGGGAGCTCTTGAGCTCTGTTTCACAGTAACTGGGACTGGTGGTGCTAAAAAGGGTTTTCGTGCTTTTTCCATGGGTCTGGAAGGTGTAGTGTGGAATTTGGGGACATTTGGTGTTTTGTGAAGACTGAAAGACTGAATTTTAAATCTAAGTAGCTCTGTCTCCTGGCACGCCGTTCAGTTGTCCTTGGGAACATCTTCTCTTCTTGAGATTCAGGCCTCCTCTCCGACGGGGCTGGGTGTGAGGATCCCCATGGTGGCACTGCGCATGACGGAGCTGTTTGACACAACCGTAGAGCAGCTGTACAGCATCTTCACTGTGAAAGAAGTCAGTAACTTGACATCGGGAGAACGTGTGCCACTAAGAACTGGAGCCGGTTTTTATTTTCCCACATAGCTATGTTTTTAATGATTCAAGAGACCTAGAATGGTGGCGATAGGGGTCTTTAGGAGAACTTCTGAAAAAAAATTTAAGGGGGTAAAGGATGGGCATTTTTAGGGAAATATATCCACATTTAGGGGATACAATACTGAGTTTTCTCCTTCAGAAGGGGAGAGAAAACTGTAGGTAAAAGCTACATATTCAGGATTAGAAAAAAACCCCAAAAAACTCCAAACCACAGCGATCATTTTAATACTTTGCCTTTAGGTTCAGAAGGTGATAGGGCATGATGGAATAATATGTCTCTTGTTATATTTTGCTTGGTTAGTTGGTGCAGAAATTTTCTAAATCTCCTGCTGTATTAGAAGCTGAAAAGGGAGGGAGATTCCAAATGTTTGATGGGAACATCACTGGTGAATACGTAGAATTGGTAAGTAATCTTTAGGGATAAAGAAAAGTAAGCTGGGACGGACTCTCCTGTTAATATTGCTTTTTAAAAATCTGTGCTGTTTTTAACTTGTTTTTTATCTTAGTGCACAGAAACTTGAGAACTTTATAAAGTTGGTTATAGTAAAAAGTTCATTATTCGGTTGTAGAACAAATAAATGTTAACAAATACTAAGTAGTGATAAAGATGGAGCCTTACTTTGTCGCACAGTACTTGTACTGGTTTTAGAAGAAATGTAATTCGACTCTTAGTCTAGAAGTTTCACATTTCTGCCACCTAAATCACTAGGGTCTGTGTTGCCCAACGTCCACTGCCTCACCTTTGACGTCAGCCCAGTTTTGGCTTCCAGTGTCCCTGTACTTCTGTCCTTGATGTTACTGCCGTTAAAGACAGTGTAGCACTTAGAACAATGGATTCTTAGTGGTGCTGGTGTCTAACCTCAAAGATGGGACTGTATGTTTTCATGGATTACCCTTAGTACCTCAGGAGTTTTAATGAAAGGATTTTCTGTGTTGTTAAGTATTGGAAGTTTTAAAAGATGTCTTAAGGGATCTCTCCTGTGTTTTTAGTTGACAAATAAAAAGATCGTCATGAAATGGAGACACAGGAACTGGCCAGAAGGTATGTTGGCAGTATCCTTTGTTACTAGGGTTGGGAAACACTCAAGATTTCTCACCCTACCTCCACTGTAAAAAGCCAGTAGTAGTACTGTATGGATAGTTTTCATAATGCGATAATAAGCTGCTTATTTTTCTTCTAGAACACTATGCGACAGTTGCACTGAATTTTGTGCCTGCTCCAGGGCAAACGGAATTGCAGTTGGACTGTAAAGGAGTTCCTGTCTGTAAAGAAGAAGGCATGAAATTCTGTTGGCAGAAACAGCATTTTGAAGAAATAAAAGGTTTACTGCAGCTGACCACCCTAAATGGTTGAATTAATTAGAAGATTTTATAAGGGCATTACTTTTTGTAAGCAGAGTATCAAGTTTACCTCTTCCCTATTAATCCTTTTAAAAAAGATGACACCTCTAATTTATACTGTATGAAATCCATGACTCTTACAGAATTCAAAGCATTGTTTGAATCTTTACTACAACTGGAGTCTCACTGGGTTAAAAGTAGCAAGCAACCTGGAAATTAGGTGTTAACCTTATCTCCCATAGATGCGCCTCTGGGTACAGAGTTGAAGTTTCCCACTAAAGCTTGTCCTGGCAAGCCACTTTCAGCCGTAGTTTTAGTTCGGGAAGACAAAAAAAAAAAAAAAAAAAAAAGGCATGTCGATACTGTTCCTTTATTTATTTTACTTCAGGGTTTTTAAGGTCTGTAGCTCTTAGCAGCCACGTTGCGTTCAGAAGCATGTTGCAGTGAGGTGCCTTGGGCCTCATCATCAGGCTGCTCCCTGCAGCGGTTATAGGATCCAGGTGGAGGACTGACAGGCTGCTGGGCAGCTTCCGTTCTGGACGCCGCCACCACTAAGGAAATAATAGAATATAACGGAGAAGTGCTTCCCTCCCGCTCACAGTGTCCTCGTTACTTTCATCTGACGAGACTAAAGCAATGTTAAATGTAAACAAATGAAAAGTCATCACAATCAGTTTAATTAAGTGCACAGAATAGCAATCAGTCATGTCAATAAAAATAAAACAATTATTTTTACATCAAGTGTGCTTTATTTCCTCCACAGGTATTCTGTTAAATAAAGCACCATTTATATACTGCCAGGCCACAGCTAAAGAGGATTCTTTACAGAATCAAATTTCTTGTGGTTGTTCCGTATACAAGTAAACTTAATTTTGATAATAAGAACCACAGCGATCGGAGGCGACCTGCCTCTATTATAAGGTACAAAACTGGCACAGAGGACACCATATTATACACAGTAAAAATGCTGTAAGTTTAAATTACATTGTACAGGGCCAGGGAACCCTGTTCCTCCCAGACAGCCATATTAAATGAAAGCCACTACAGTGAACTCTTAATTACATAAAACATATCCGTTATCTGATTGCCCTTTAGAAAGTATACTGAAGATGCAAATTTTTTCATCTGGAATTCTGCCTGACCAAGAATTAAGCCTATAAATCTATCTTGCCATTCAAGCAGAGAGCACTGGACAAACTGAAGCACAAAAACAGAAATAAGCAAAACTTATACAAACAGCTTTGGGGGTGGGGGGAGAAGGGACCTTAAAAGTAGACATGCTACATCTAATGTCAAGAAGCAGCTTGGTTTCCTTTGCCAGATATCCTTGTGACCACATGGATCGTAGATTCAATGGTCCTACACAGAGTATCTAAGATGTCGTGCTGCTGCATGTGACTAAAGAGTCCTCTGGAATGGCCACAACTGAGTGATAAAGCAGCCTCAGGGTCCTGGGAGGGCAAAGCTTGACCATCACAGCTTCTCAAATCAGCTAAGTCAGAGAGAACTGCAGAGATAGAAGTGGAAGGGAACTCAGACTCTTCCTCAGCTAGGTTAGAATCCTTGGTACATTGGAGGTCCTTAAATTCTTTACAGTCTTCAAATCTACCTTCATTGGACTGTTCTTCTGTATGCTGTGACCGGATACTTGACATGTCTTCAGAAAACGAAGATGGAACTTCCATTCGATATTCCTTAACAGAACTATTTTCAGGGGAAGGAAGATCTTGCTCGGTTCCTGGATCAATAATTGAAGAGTCTCTTGTCTCATTGTCTGAAGTGCTAGTTGGGGTCAGGACCTCCCTGGTTTCTGTTTTCATGTCGCTGATACAGCTGTCTACAGTGTGCTCCTCATCACTGCTAACACGCCTTCTTTTAACAGGAGTTGCCCCTTCATCATCTGTAAAAATGAACATCATTCTCTGAAAGGAGTCCTTGAGATCACACTGGGGAGGGCCTGGGGGCGAGGGGGTGCGTTTGTGGCAAGTTTTGCTTTTAGTATTTATATGTAGGAGACCTAACTGAATGGACAGCTAAAATAAAGTGAGTCACACCAAGTGTAGTCTTCCCCTCTCCCACCCCAAAGGTGTAATTAATAGTAGTCCATAAAGCTAACCTTTAGTTTTTCTTTCTTTGGCTTCTTGCTCTTGGAGTGAGTTTCTCTGCTGCAGACAAGTCCTGCATTTGCTTAAAAGCTCTTGCAGAGTTGGAATTAGAGCTGGGTTTAATTGCTTGGGAGTGTGTACTGACAGGAGCAAAGCAAGTGCACGCAGATCCTAGAAAACCCAGACAGGAACTGGTCAAATTCTAAAGCTAACATTTCGACACAGCTGTTTACAGTTTAACTCATGTTTACTTTTCTGGGAATCCATTCTGGTTTCTTCTGCATTTTTAGAGAATGCTACAACTAGAAAGCCAGCATTAGGATATACTGTTTTTATTGGTTCAAAGTCACTAATAGCAATACTTTATGTATCATGCTGCTAATCAGGTCAGACTGAAGACTCCCAATAGTTTTCTGAAAATGGAAGGGGGAAAAAAACCCAGAACTTTAGGAATTAAAAGGCCCTGAATTATCCATAAGAAATGAAGGCCTCAATCTAGAAATCAGTTTCTCAAATAGGCTGATTTCTGGTGAATGTCACAAATAGTAAAGTCTTATTTAGCCCTGCAACCTGTTCTGGCATCTAAGCAACATTTTGTTACTTGGAAAACTGCTGCTGGACATGCGCTAGCGTCCCATTATTGTATAATCAGGGCATCCTGGAAATCTATACAAGGCACCTAATTCCCGAGCTTTCATTAATCTGATTCTTTCAGTTATTTATGAGCCAGAGGCAATAACAGAAACATCACAAGTAGTGTTTTCAAAAAAAATGTAAATAGAGATAAAAGGAAACGTCTCCTCTTAATGGTCTTACTGCCCTTAGCATTTAATGACATTCACTCATGTCTTCCAAGGTAACAGAAAGTGTACTACACAAATCAAAGACATAGTAAACACACATTTTTATGAATTTGGTTAGTTTTTCCAGAGTTTGAAGAAGTTTCGGTAGTAAAATCATACTAAAGCCAAAGTTGATTTAAGGCAAGTTCTTAAGTACATGGCTATTCCCTCCTATAGTTCTTACCCCGTTTAAAGAAGCACTTGCTTTGGAAATTTCAACTCGGTTGGTGAAATCAGATTGCATATTTTGATACTGATTTATCAAGTTTGTAATTAGGGTGCTGATCAGATTGGCACAGTTTGCTTCAGAAAACACTTGACCTTGAACCTGAAAAAAAAAGATAAAAAAAATCTCCAAAAGACCAACATAATGAAAACACAACCATTAACTAGGTAGAAGTAATACAATGAGTTCTGAAAGTAGGACGTACCTTTAGAAGGAAATGTGTCATGAATGTGTAGACAATGTTGTTGTTTAGGAAAGTTCTTTCATCCATCAGGATACACTTAATATATTCTGCAAAAACGGGATCTTCACACAAAAGCTTGATGCAGTTTTTTGACATAGCAGACTACAATAGGGGAGAAGAAGTACTGATGGTTGAGCACTGAAATAACTGCAAGGCTTACACGCTGCTTATGATGAACATCTGAAGTCATTTTAAGTCCTTTCAGAGACCACTTGAAACTCCAGTTACAGTAACTGTTCTCCCGATAAACTAAGTTTTAGTCACTTAGACTCTACATGTGAATATAAGAGGAAGAGACTTCTATAATAAGTCTGAAGGGCCAAAAAGGAACAAAGAGGTTTCCGAAGAAATGCACCTTTATTATCTAGCATTAAATGAGGGACTAAGGACTGGACAAGTAAGACCAGCAAATAGGATGAGAATGTCTTCAGGACCAATTAATGGAGAATAGGTAACCAAACTATATGTAGGAAAAGGACAAATTTTAAGAAATTTCCCAAAAGGAGTTAAAAATGTTAAGCAACAGTAATTTGTTTGGAAATATCCTTCCCACCCCCATGAATACTGCAAAGGTAAATAGCAAACCTCTTTTAATTACCTCACAAGAATTAGTGGGTCCCAATATGGAGATTTTACTAAAATCTGGTTTTCCTATTTTTAAATAGTCATGGCTCTTAAACACAAGTAGTGTTCTTTAAGTATATATAGTCTCTAGATTATAGGTATTTTAATAAAAGAGCATTCATATGGGAGATAAAATGGAGTATCTGAAAAACAGGACAAAGTTTAGATAATATGTACAGGTATATGCTTACTTTATTAGAGTAAGCAACTCCCAAGAATTCAGGAGTTGAAAAGGACTAGGACCCAGCTCTTCAGATACTTGGTGTCAGGAAAATCTACCTAATTCTACCAGCCAGTGCCTCTGTCTGCTTTCTGTGTTTCTCGATGGCTGCTTCTACCCCGCCGGCAGACTTTGGAAGCCTTGGACAGTTTGGCTTTGTTTCAAAGGAAGTTTTTGGAGATGGTGGATTCTTTGGAAAACAAGCCAATAAAGGGAGCAGTAAAATTCTGGAGTAGATAAAACAAGAGGGAAGCAAAACCAGTGGCAGAGTCCAGAAACCAAAAAAAGCGACTACCCAAATCAAGAATGGAATCAACCACTCAGCTAAAAAAAACCTAGCAAGTTATTTTCTCAAAGTCTCCTATGTACTAAGCCATGTGATCGACGTAAATGAGCCTTTCAAAGATTTCTACCACAGAGAACAAAATGACATTTCTTTAGTGGATAGACAGGACTCCATTTCTACACTTGAAGAGCTCAGTTTGTGAGACAGAGATAGAGAAACTCCTGTTACAGCACCAACTGACACACATCCCCTAGGAAAATGAATAGAGCATTACAGCCCAGGCAGGAGGCTGTACCAGAGGCATAAAGTGTTTCAGATACTGTAATGTGGGTAAAGTGTGGGCCAAAGTAAACAAACTCGTCTCTTCCTCTGGGGATGGGCGGCTGCAACCAGGCAGGAAACCAATAGTTTTCTCAGGATCTAAATACGCCTGATCCAAGGAATGAGCCAAATCTTAGGACCAATCTGGTTTCTCCCCATCTCTCTGCCATTCTCCCCAACAATCAAGCATTATTTAGGTGCCCACTATAAAGAGTTGGCTCTTAGACACTTAAGGTAGGTAGGATATAGTGTTTCCTGTTCTGAGTGCTGGCAAAAAAAAAAAAAAAAGTACATCAGACCCTTGAAAACTACTCCAAGGTAAGGGGTAAAGGACAGACTGCTGAAATGGTTTCTACTAGAGTTTTGACAAGGGTGGAGGGGAGAAAGATAGATGAGGGAAGCGAGGGAGAAGCAAGAAATGGCATAGGCCTTCTTCCCCCAAAACACCTCCCTGTTTTGGACTTTTACCACAACTATTTATATTGACCTATAAATTACAAATTCCATAAATATGGAATACCATAATTATAAATACCATATTTGAAATATCCTGTGATACAAATCTACTGAAGTAAAAAAACCTTACAGGGCAAGTTGATGCCCAATACTTAATAGCTATTATTTCCATTAATCATATTTTATCTACCAAGATTCTAAAACCTCCCCAATTTCTGGCTAGTGCTCAACCCATTGTTCCTAAAATTACTGACCAAATGGTGAGATGAGATGAAAGACCAAATCATCTAAAACTCATTTTCGTTACCTGAGTCTGGCATAGCTCAGTCCAAAGTTTGGGGAACAGTGCAAGATGAAGTGGCAAACCTTCATAGGCAACTAGGACACCTAATATTTGAAAAGAAATCAGAATAGGTTATAATTATAAATTATACTATTGAGGTATTCAACTTTGTAGGTACAATTCTATAGGTATTTCTAGTCATAACTATGAGTATTTTCTATGTTTTAGAAATCTATAGAATACCTATAAAGGGGAAGAATTCATTCCAATGCTTTAACCAGTGAAATAATTCAGAATGCAGTATACTTTGACTGAATTTAGTCATATTCCACACCTCATTCCCAACAGGACATGAGGTAACTTAAACCAATTTGCTTTTAAAGTATTAGAGCCTATCTGAGACAATTTAATAAGGGTTATTGCAAGTGGTTCCAAAGCTTTCTTAGACTAAGGTACCACCGTTCATGTTAGATAATTTTCACGGACTAGCTATAAGCTGGAAGGGAGAGAGGTGCAAGGTCAAAAAGAATCAGGAGAATTAGAAAACATACTGGTCCTTCCTCTTTTACCTTGTTTCCCGAAAACACGGAGAATTATAGTGGATTTACTGCTCTTGAGTCTAACAGCTTCTAGTCTTCTCTCCAAGCTCTTTTGGGTGGACCATACTTAGCTGTTATGTCAGTGTTCTATCTGGAACCTCTATTAAATAGTTTTAACCCTTCCTCTTTCTCACTATTAGAAATGTCAAGTATATCTTTAAGAAATGTGCTCCCCTGCCCTCCTACTTCTCAAAGCACAACTATAAGTAAATTTCCCATCCTCCACACTCTCACTCAAAGCAAAAATACAATAATGGAGGGGAAATATAATAATAATAAAAGTTATCCTCTCCAAGAAATAATTACGGGTTAGACCTGAAGTCAGCAAACTTTTAATGTAAAGGGCCAAACAGTAAATACTTTAGTCTTTGCAGCCAAATGATCCCTGTTGTTAACTACTCAACTCCACAGAAGGAGTGTGAAAGCAGCCAGACAACACTAGATGAATGGATGTGGCTCTCTGACAATAAAATTTTATACAGAGAACACTGAAATTTGAATCACATGTAATTTTCATGTGTCACAAAAATATTTAGAATAACCTAGGTTTTTTTTAATGTAAAAACTCTTCGTGTGCAGGTATGGTTACTGGTTATACAAAAATGTCAGAAGGCAGACTATTATTATTTGCCAACCTCTGGGTTGGACCAAGGATTCAAGAAAATCATAAGAGAAGAAAATCAGATCACTCATCCAATTTAGTCATCCAAGGATGCTAAGATTCCCTTTTGTGGGTAAGTCTATTTTCCTGTTAAGATTAATCCCTTTGTAGAGAAATCCCCAGGGAAAACTGTTATCTTTCTCTTTTATCCTAACCTAATCTGGTTGGGGCTGGAGGTATTCACCCACTCTAAGATCACAATACACATGACCAAACAATGATATGGCATCAAAACTGCTGGGTATAGGTAAGAGTTTCTATGCTCCCATCCTCGTGCATCATCATTACCCATAAAAGTAGAGCAAAGATTGGCAAACTCTGGCCTACAGGCCAAATCTGGTCCACCACTTATCTTTGTATGGCCATGTGAACTAAGACGGGCTTTTGTATTTTTAAAGGACTGCAAAAGGAACAGTGAAACAAAGACTACGTGATGCAGATCATACATATGACCAACAACGTACACCCTTTGCAGTGTCCCAACCCCCAGGGGCTGCCCTGACCTAAACCCTCCCAGGGGAAAGTAGACTGTACATTACAATTTAAGTTTCTCTAGTTTTTATTCTTTTTGCTCAATTATTCCTCAAAATTATTCTTTATTCCTGTTTTCCATAACTACCAAAAAGCCAGCACTACCACACAACAAACAAAAACTATGGAAGTCTTCTATAATCTAAGATCGCTTCCATTGTTTCAAAAGCATTTTTTTTTTTAATCATTTCCCCTTTTATCAGTAACGAAATCAGGCTCAGACAAACTATGTAATCTGCTCAGGTTCATCTAAAAAACCAGGGAGCAAAACATGTACCCCAGGTAGATAGGATTCTGAAGCCTGTAATCTTTTCAATAATCAAGTGTTTCCCCAAACTTCAGTCATTCGTATCATTTTCCTGAGTGTTTTCAAATCTGTCCATCACCTATACGGTTTACTTAACACTATTCTTTAGATTCACTTAAGAAGGCTAATACATTAGTCTTAGGCAACAGAACATTTAAGAAGTCATAAATTTAGTATACTAGTTATATATTTTCGTAACAGAGTAAGATCCATACCTGTTTATGAATATAAAATTATTTTCCCTGAACCACCTTGTACACTACACTGTGTGTACCATGGTGAGCTAATGAAACCTCTCTCACAGCCCTACCTATTTCCTCTCTGAGCTGCATTCCTTTGGAAGGAGGGCCATCCCTTCAGAGCAACAAAGTATCACTTTCTAGCATTTTCACAAAGCACTGAAGATCAGGGACATCTTGGTTCTATAACTCAAGGTAGAGGTCAATGCTGTCCTACGCCACACATTCTTCCAATATGTTCTGGGGTGCCTTACTGGGTACAAAGCACAGGGAGATGCAGTCAAGGCACAAGTCCAAGCCATGTTTCAGGAATCAGGATAGGCAGCCTAAGACATTGGGTTCTGCCCACCTCTTTACCCTGTGAGTTCAGGCATCCTCAATGGGTCCTTACCCCACCCCACTACTAAACAATAATCAAAAACCATTCCAAATATCTTTTCCTCATTAGTAACACTTTATACTGTAGAAGCTACTAGGTGGGTTATTAAAAATCTTTTAAAAACTGCTTTTGTAGGTAAAATGGTAATTCAGATGGTTGCTTTGAAGATGAAGTATTTTATATGTATATTTACTAGTTAGGGTCTCTCCTATCTGAATTCTTTGTCTAGTTTTCTGTAGGAGTGTTTAGCCTGTCCAAGCATTATCCATGGGAAGTGGTAGCCAATTTATGAAAACCCACAATTAATAATCCACTACAGGCCTGAATCATCAAGACATCTTAGCCTGAGAATATCGCACATCTGATTCTTCTGATTCTCCTTGTTCTCACTCATATCCATTAAGCAGCCTGCTGCTATTTATTCGGCTGCGGATGTTGGTTACTAGAAAAAAATCTGCTGGCCCTACCAAAAAAATATTCAGATCCCTGTGCCAGTTCTTCCTCTTTGTGAATTAACAAACTGGTAATCAACTGCTAAATTATCTATTTATTAAATGCAATTACTAATATTAGCCTGAGATAAATGAATTTGCCCTTGGTAGCCTTGGTAGCCTAGCAGAAGCTGCCCTCTGATCTGCAATGAATAACTAGTATATTCATTAACCCTATGAAGTCTTTTGGGGAAACAGCTAACTAGTTGTCAGTAGCATCGTGACATCAAAAAAGGTAAAGCACGAACCACAGCTGTGCTTTTGATAATCTGAATTTCTAATCTGTTTACTTTTACCAACTATACTAATTTTTTAATTCTAGAGATTTTGAAGATTTTAGATTTTTAGGTATATATCATGTTACTTGCAAAATTTCCTTTTATTATTTACTTTCATTTACTGAGGCATTAAGAAAATCGTCAAAAGCAATGTTAAATAATAAAGGTGATAGATTCTTGTTTTATCTCTGAAAATGAAATTTAGTTATAAATCTAGGAATTTGTCATTTAAGTTTACTTGCGCATCTCACTGTTAATTTTGTGTGTCAACTCTGGTAACTTAAAAAAAAAATATTGGGAGTACCAGTTCCCTGCCGTCCCCTATTTAAAAGTAGGCTTTCATGGCCAGTGTGGTGCCAGGCAGGGCTTGAACTCATGACCCTGAGATCTAGACCTGAGCTGAGATCAAGAATCAGACACCTGGGGCACCTGGGTGGCTCAGTCAGTGAGCATCCGACTTCAGCTCAGGTCATGACCTCAAGGTTCATGAGTTCAAGCCCCACATTGTGCTGACAGCTTGGAGCCTGGAACCTGCTTCAGATTCTGTGTCTCCCTTTCTCTCTGCCCCTCCCCCTCCTGCACTCTGTGTCTCTCAAAAATAAAATAAATAAACATTAAAAAAAAAAAAAAGAATCAGACACTTAACTGACTGAGCCAGCCAGGCGCTCCTACTATACTACTTTTTAAAAATTTTGTCCTCTCCAGCCCAAAACAAATGATCACTGCAAGTGATTTCAAACTTACAGACATTTATTTAACCCAGACATTGAAAGCAACCAATAATTTTATCCTTACACTGTTAGGAGTATAAACCTCTAGGTTTGGGTTTTTTAAGAAAACATGTACTAAGTGATGTTTCCTATTGTTGTAAGACTGTGTCACATTCTGCATACTGTTTTCCAGTTTGCTTTTTTCTATGTAATCTAAGATCATTTCCTATCTTTTTAAAGACCATAAAATACAGATGAACTTTTAAAAACTATACAATAAACTACAGGTTTACTTAACTAAATTCTTATTGCTGGATATTTGGGTTGTTTCCAGTTTTTATCCAGTACAAACTGAGTGAAAATAACCATCCTATGTATGCCGGTGTACACTTAGCTGTGGTACTGCAGGATCAAGGGCCATGAACAATCTAAAGTGATAATGCTTATATGCCTCCTCAAACTGGCTTCGTTAAAACACCTCTTCTTTCCCCATACTGTTTAATTATGCATACCATCCAAAGTTTATCTCATAGTTGGAAGAAAAAAACAAAAAAGAAAAAAGAAATCATGATTTGTAAGGCAGAAAAACCCTCATATGGTTACAAAACATTCCTTGTTTTGTATGTGTGAAGAAGTTGCCTGTTGATGTCCTTTTACTTACTTAACATCCTTTCCTATCTTACTGAATCCTAAAAATTCTTTGTATATTGCCAATACTAACCACTTATCTGTTAAGAATGCAAATATTTTCCCCATTAGCTATATTTTAATCAATGGCATTTTTCAACATGTAGTAATTTCAATTTTTACATTGTCAAAGATTTTATTTTATTGTTTATGGGTTCTGTGTCCTGCTGAACATGGTCTTTCAAATCTCAAGGTGCTAACCACATGATTCCATGCTTTTCTTTAATATTATGACTTTATTTTTCACAATTTAACCTTTAATCCTCCTGTAATCTAAGTGCAAGGAGTGAATGATACTAAATTTCCACCCTTTCTCTCCCTAAATAGCTAAGTGATTCTCTTAATACCATACAATCTCCACAAATCTGATAGGTCATTGTCTCCAAACCCCCATGTATTCTTATATTTTTATTTGGAGTGGTTTTTCCACTGCCTGTGCATGTTTTTCTGCCCGTGTATTTCCAGATCTGCATCACACAGCTTTAAACATTATACTTTACTTTTATGTAAGAAAGAAGAAAAAATTAACCCATATTTTCTGTTTTTATGCCAAAAAAAAGATTAACATTTAATAAAAGTGGGGGATAGGTCTGTGAGTGATACTGTGATATGTACCTCTTGCTATTTTGAATTATACATTATGTGTGTGTATTAAATCTTAAAAATAAAATTAAAAATTACTGATCTTTTGTAAGTATTTTAAAAATCAATAGTGCCAGTCCTTATTACTATTCTTTTTAGAATTTTTGGATCAATTCCACGACTTTTAAATATCAAAGTATCGTAATTTCAGACACAGTTACTTCCATGGCAGTCAGTAGCTTTGTTCGCTCTCCTAAAACTCTCCCCCACTTCTGTCTCCCCAGCCCCATGGCTGACCATGTTCACTTCAAAAGCACTCCAACCTTTACTGGTTTGCATCTGCAACTCTAATATACAATTAATTATCACATAATCCCAACAAATCTTAAAAACTGCTTAGTTACCCACGTGAGAATTACCACAAAGACTTTTCCTCAAAACTGGAAGCGACTTGCAATCAGCATAGGTATTGAGACAATACCACCTGAGGTCCTGATATTCTGGCACTTAGAGCATCTAACCTCAAGACTCAAATGATTAAGGACATAACCAGTTTAAATTTGTCCTTTCCTTGTTGCCAAATATAATTTTTTGAAGAAATTATACACCTAAGAACTCCTTATCAACTGCCTGCTCCCTGTTACAGTCATTAATGTGGGCTTTGTTTTCTCAAGCTCTTTCGTAGGTGCCTCTTCCTAGAAATAATCATTTCAACTGAAAGTAGGAGTTAACTTGAAACACTGGGATGTCCTCTTGCCATTCAGATGAGGCATAAGGAAAGCAGTGCTTTTACTTCATATCCAAAATAATGTCTAATTTTCCGCATTAAGAGATAACCATGATTTCCAGGGAAGATGGCAGAGTAAGAGGATCCTAATAAAAATACATAAATGAATTAACTAATTTTAAAAAAGGTACAACTTCCTCAGGTTGTGAAAGCTTTGGTTTCTATCAATACAGCCACCAACCACATCTGGCTAAGTTCGGTTAAAATTAAATGAAAATTCAGTTCCTTAAATCACATTGCAAGTTCTCAACACTCACATATGCCTTGTATATCATAATGTGGACGATGATGCATTTGGGAGAATATTTCCATCATCCTACAAAATTCCATAGAATAGTGCTTACATAGAAAACTAACCACTAGGAGGCAGCATCAATAGTGCTTCATGGGTATAAAAGAGATGGGAGTATAAAATATGAAAGTTGATTCAGCTAACGTCGATGGCTAAGTGTATGTCCTCCTTTCCCTCTCTCCGTCTCTCCTCCATGTTTATTTTCCCTGAAATAGTGTATTTGTATTGATGAGGGAATACAGTCCCAAAGAGGGTAGAACATTCACTATTTGATCACAGCTGTTCAAGCAGCTAAAATAGTTCCTCACATAACTTTTGGTATAAATCACGTGAACGCAATTACCAAGAACTTTTCTTAAGGTCAGCATTTTAATAAGTCCCCCTTCTTATCTGGAAGCAAGACTGTGTTACTAGAATTCCTGGACATTTTCTCACACTTGATCACTGCCACTGCTAGGTTTCAGTTTTTTACCAAGTGCCATGACTGAACTGTGTAATCATGAAATGGCCAATCTGATCATATGCCCCCAACCCCATAGTCCCCACTTGGCACTGCAGCCACATATATATAAAACCAGCTAATGAGAACAGGTGGAAGAACAATCTTTCAAATCTGAAGACACTCTAATCACTTACCAATAAGATGGATTTTCTGAAGAGGAATTATCCCTGACAGCTGTTACCACTTCCTTCTTCTCAGATCATGAAACCTAAGGTATGTTCACGTCTTTTGCCCTACTTATAGTGGATCAAAACATTTTCCATAGAAGGAAGGGGATGTGATTGAGAAGCCGCACGATGGGGAGTTCTAGAGTGTGACAATATTCTGTTTCTTGACCTGGATGATGGTTCCATGAGCATTTCACTTCCTATGCTCTGACACAAAACTAGAGAACACTGGGAGAGGATCCTGGGCCATCTGTAAAGAAGTAAGACTCACAGGCCACACAGACCCTGGGAACTCTGGAGGTCCTGAGAGAGGGACATATCTGCTAAAGACTTTTCAGCTAGAAAAAGTCACCCAAAGGGAACAATTCTCTTACAGGTCTCAGGCACATCCTTGAATAATTTGAGTTTTTTCCCCTTTTATAATTCACTGATGGTTTTGTTTACTATTTCTCATATCTTCCTTTTCAAATTTCCTTTCTTCTCACTCATCTCTCTGTTTCATAAGACTTACCTCCTAATTTACTCATATATGCACCTCTGCTTCACCCTGGCAAGCCCACTCAGTTTGCTCTCGGCATTGCCAGCTCCAAAGCACAGCTGGCACTATAGATCTCATCTTATCCTCAAGATCAGGGCTGGGAAAGTCCACTTCTCTAAGCCTGCCTCCCTAAGCAGAGTAGGTTTTGGTTTTTGTTTTTAAATTCTGCTGGGCAGATGGAGGAGGACTTGGGCTTCTATGTTCAAAAGTGATCAGCCCTACTCCACACTCCTTTATAGGCCAGCTGAAACTCTGGGCAGAACTATTCAATGGAAACCAGTAAGTTGGTGTTTTCTTAATAAAAATAAAAATGTTCCCAAGAATAATTAATATTTTTAAACAGTCACTTTAAAAAAGAAAAAAAGATAGTCTCATTTTGGTCTCCCCTTCCTGAGTGGCTAGGGGCTTAAAATAATTCAGTGGAATTTACTGCTCATCTTTTATACTTACTCAGCTTAACTAATGTTTCAGTAAATTTTTCACAGTTGATTGCAACTCGGCATAATAGATGGATGAATTGATGATAAGAAAAGAAGTAGTCTAGCAGCATACGATCATAAACGTCATCTTTGCCCTGAAGGTTAAAGATGATAAAATGGTTGCACTTAAATTGTATAATAAATTAAAGAGCATATTTTGTGCAAATGTAATAAGTTTAACTAAAAAGTTGATTAAATATTTAAATTCTATAAGAACCTAGTTTTAAATTCCAAGTTTCTAGTAATGTTAAGATCTTAATTGTCACAAGTTTATTTTCAGTGTGCAAATGCTATCAATTAAAATTACCCATTATTTCTATATACTTTAATAAAGTAAAATTACTGTAGGATTTTAAAATGTGACACTTTAGTTCCACAGACATCATCAAGAAGAGTTGAGTTAAATTTGATTTTTGAAATAAATTTCAAATGATTTCTGTAATGGTTACTACAATGTTAATTATTTTTAATATTTTATAAGAACTTGAGTATATTTAAGATCCAAAGATGGTGGGCAAGGGGGAATGTGAATGAAGTCGGGTAAAGACAGATAAAGGGAAAAATTGTTTAAAATAATCTTGAAACTGAGATAAATTATCCTCTGTTCAATGTTCTCTATAATTTAAAATTAGCATTATTTTAGAATACAAATTAGAAGAGAAGAATCAGACTATGAATGATAATAAATCTATCAGTGGTATTAGGCTTAGGTCAAAGGATTAGGTAAAGGGCAGTAAAAGAAGTCATTGATTATATGGTCAAATTTAAACAATAGTAAATACCTAACTTGACTTTTCAGATTTAGATATATGACCCAGTTATAATTTAGCCTAGTGACAAATAGTACTAAGACTTTCTATTAGGGTATTTTTTTGAGGGAAGAAAAAAACTTATTACTTGTGCTTGTTGTTGATTTTGCAAATACTCAACCAACATTTCAGAGCACTAAAAGGAAAAAGTCCAAATGAGTCTAATCTTCTTAGGATCCACAAAATGGTCATTTAATATAACTGCCAGAGGGGAAATTTCAAATTACTGTGTACTACAGAAACATGGTTTTCCTGGCATCCCAACATACCTTACTGGTTTCCACCATTGTGGGCAAGAGGCACATATTGAGTTCAGGGCGCGGAGGCCGAATATTGCTTTTCCCTCCTATTAGCTTGATATTTTCTCGACAAGGGAAATAAGGTCCAAGAGACACTAAGACATTAAAAGTGTACAATAAGAATAAATGGAAAAAATAAATCTCCATGTTTCAGTGTGCAGAAAGATTAAATGCCAACCACATTCAAGTACCGTGCTTGAGGAATACGTACTTGGTATATTACTATGATGATAAGTACAATGGTTGTGTTGTAGAAATGGAACCAGAGTATGAAGAAAGTCATGGGGACTCAAAAGCACAAGTTCCTTGAGGACATCTGAAAATAAAAACACAGTGTGAGTTTAAAGTAAAACTGAAGTATATCTAACCTACTACTTTCAAACTCACAAATCCTGTTAGGGTGACTGGTTGCAGTAAGGCGGGTGGAAAGTTTTAATAGCCTAAAACGGTTTTAGCTCCTGTCACTGGGAGAAATTCTGTCGATGCTCAATCAAATTTGAATCAACAGAGTTACTAACCACAGTATCATTTAGAAACCAAAGTTTAAAACTATTTATTTGTATTTTATTTATCCAAGAGAAGCACCATGGAGAAGTACACTAAGGGAAATATTTAATGCACACTGACGTCATGTCTTCATAAAAATGAACCAAAGTAGCATATTGTAGACAGAGATCCAAGTTTCAAAGTTCTTTGCATCTGAGACATAATCCTTAATCTACTTTTAATGTTTCATGATGCTAGCTGGACTGCTTCTCATCCCCTGCTCACAGAGAAGTAAACCTCGTGATGACAGGCTACTGGCAGCTGGAGGTTACTGAAGTTACAGGCCAGTAATTTCACAGAACATCAGACCAAAAATGATTGCTTATACATGAAAGCCAGTTATTCACATCATTTTGTAAGTGAAAAGAAATGTAAATGAAGTTTCAGTCCCTAAAGAGGATTTTAAAAAGATAAGATACTCATGAGTCTAAGAATAGCTACTAGGAAATATCTTTAGGCAAAAGAACTGACAATGAAATAATCACTCCAACTCTTTACAGTATCAGCTCTCCTTTGTAAACATTTGCACGATTCGGCCTTGTTTATATAGGACCAACATTTCAGAGCTGCAAGAGATCTAGAAATAACCTAAGGTCAAACAAAGAGCCCAGATATATTATGTGACCTGCCCACAATCACAATGCAATCACTGGCATGTTGAAAAATATAACTAGATTTTCTAGGACTTGCTGGCCAGTGTGACTTACACATTAAAAAGTACAAATATTTTCTGAACTTTACAGAACTAGTATCACATTTTGCAAAAACTATTCCACAAAAATCTTCCACTAGGTTTTTACACTGGTGTATTTCCCAAGTAACTTACCTATACAGGCATTTCTAAGTTCTGGAGGACTATAGGAATTAAGAAGAGTTAACAGTTTATGGGCAAATTCAATTCGCTCCTGCCACTGGATTAATGCTTGTTTCACATCTGCAATACAAAAGCATACATAAATATGCCACTTGGGTTCAAACTTCCTCACAATTATTTTCTATTATTATCTACAGAATGTTAACACTAAGAAAATCAAATTAATGACATAAACATCTTTGGTGAAAGTGAAATGATTCTTTTCATGAGATAGCTGCTACTGTCAAACCATTAGATGGGTGTAAAAAAAAATTTTTTTTAAGTTTATTTGAGAGAGACAGCGACAGCATGACTTGGGGAGGGGCAGAAAGAAAGGGAGACAGAATCTTAAGCAGGCTCTGCACTGTCAGCACAGTGCATGATGCAGGACTTGATCTCATGAAACTGGGAGACCAAGAGCCAAATGCTTAACCAACTGACCCACCAAGATGCCCCAAACCTGTTTGGTTTCTTAAAGCACACTTTATTGGTGATGAATATGTCCATTTTCTAGAACTTTATATGAAGTTCAGTGTTCACACTGAGGGGCAGATATATATTTTATACTTATTTCTCTTGAAACAAAAAATGGTCTAACCTAAGCCATGGAGGTTTCCAGCTGGAGAATGTTCAAAAAAGACCCATGTTAAAACTGTGCTTGGAAGTATTTTCTAGTCTCCTAAATTTTAACACTTAGAGGATGCCTGCCTATTTTTCAGGTAGGCATAAGGGAATAAACACGAGCATTCCAGCTTTATATCAGGAGGTCATGATGAATATTTGATGACAGCCAGCATCCTCATCTTTTGTACATCAACTAGAGGTAAAGACAAAAATCTCTGAAGCACGTGGTTTGAAACCATTATTTTCATCTGTAATAGTTAAAAGTAACAAAAACAAGAATGACCAAACCTTTTCTCTGAAGATACGGGCGTGTAGACTTCAAAACTGAAAGGAATATTGACAGAAGTTCTACTAAATCTCCAGTCACATGGCAAGCTGTAGCTTCATGATACATCATGTGCAGAGTGTTGAATGACTACAAGTGATTTAAAAAGATGGAAAATTTCATTTCATTTTTACTTTACTGGGCCACTAAATGGTAGTGCTCACCCTTTATGACAGATGTTTCCAGATTCTGTTTGCACATGTGCCCAAATAAGCAAATGTATTTACTTTCAACCTAAAAGTCAAATTCTCCCAATTCAGCTCTTTTTTAAAATACAAAAACAGTGCTCACCTGCAGAGCTGATATTTTATGCATACATTTTGGTCTGAAAGAATAATTCGGTTAATCATTTTGTTTGTTTTTGTTTACTCTAAGACGGCAGCCTTAGAGATTACAAAGCAGTAGACAACAAGACTGAGAAGGATGAGTGACTTCTTTCACTAACTTTCTAGGGCTTCGGAAGGAGACAATGGTGAAATGGTTTGTCGGCTATACTCAAAACAGTATGTCTGAATGAGGAAAAAGAGCTCCAAAAGGTAGAATTCCTTTAATCATATTGGCTTATTAAATCTTTTCATTACAAATCCTTAGTTTTTTTCGTATTTCATTTTACACAAAGGTTTTCTACTAATCCTCTCAAATCGGGTCCCTTTAACCGATATACTATCCATAATTCAAAGTTCAAAATCCATAGTCTAGAATCTGTGGTGGTACATAAACTAAACAAAGTACTTGCGTGGCATTTAACCTGTAAACTATGAGGACAGGAACCATGTCTGTCTTGTTCACTGCTGTATCCCCAGTGTCTAACACAATGCCTGGCATGGAGCAGACAAACATATGCTGAATGAAAGAATGAAATTCTCACTACTTTTCACAAACCTTCTGTTCTAGCTAAACAAAAATATGTGGCATTTTTCAAATAGGACAATACGTTGTTGCCTCTGTGCTGACCAAGTCATTTATCTAAATACTCTTCCACTTACCTTTACAAATTCAAATTCTTCAAAAGTGCAGTTTCAAAAATGTTCTTTTCCTATTCTATAACACCATCAACTGAAAAAACTGTCCTAACTCTTATTTCTCATGGTATTCTCGGCATATATTCTTTTGTCTTCTCTCCATTATTAGAGTAAGGGGTAAAATGTATCTCTGTGGCTTTAAAATCATCTCATAGTTGTGGATGTTCAAGAATTGTGTGAAGAACGAACAGGTGATTTTAACCACCTGTAACAGCCTCAATGGCTTCCTCTGATGATGGCAGTATCAGTTTCTTAACTGTCAAATAAGTGAGTTCTTGAGAAATTCTGTCAGTGATTAAATCACACAAATTTCATCTGTTTCTACCCTTACAAATGGAATGAATAAAAAAAAATCTATTTCCAGTAGTTGTTCTAAATACAAAATAAGAAGTATGGAATTGCAATGGACAAAGAAAACAACAACCTAAAAACTGTGACCTTATTATTTTTGGAATATACATTAGCATTTACTGATCTGTATAACAAAAATTTAAAGGCCCATAAAATAGTATAGCATGAATTCTAAATACCCATAAAAAAAAGAAGTCTTGGTGAGAACATTAAAATGAGATACATCTACTGTAGAATGCAATAAAATACTTACCTCAGTCATCAGGATCAACCCTCGATTAAATACAACAAGTAGTCTATCTTCATCAGATTCTAATAGTATTCTGAAGGCACTAGAAGAATACATAAAGTCCAGGTTGAAAACTGCATCAGAATGGAAAACTTAGGTGACAAAAAAAATAGAAGTAAACCGTCATTTAGGCTCTCTACTTTTCTACCTACAGGAGAGAGACTGCTATATCTGTTTAGTAATGTAATAAAAGGAGATAATATTAAGTAAGAAACCCTCTAAATAACATGGGGAAAAGTTGCAAGTGCTAGTGGAAGACAGGTATCATGGGAATATTTTTAAAGTTTCACTATAAACAATGTTTATTTTTATAATGGGTTTATCTTCTGGATAATAACAAAATATACTTCTACTATCCAAGCACTTATCAAGCTGGTTCTTGGGAAGAAAGAGAAACCTAAGGGGGAAACATTAAACACACCTTGGCCTTGAAAATAATTTATGTGATAATCTTCAAAAGTAGTTGTATTGCTCCTGTTAACAGGCCTAATTTCATTATTAGGTACTGGAAACTGCTGCTATATATAAGTACAAACAGAATTCCTTCTACTTTAATGTTTTCTTTCCTTTTTCAAAAAAGAATTAAGAAAGCTCAAATTTTTTTTTGAGAAAAAGATTTAAGTAGTAAACCTTGGGAAAGCAAAGTATCTAAAATTAATGCCACCATTTTAAAAGAATTCCTTTAGAGCAAAAGCATAAGTTAATTCATTCTGTGTATTAATAAAGATTCAACTTTGAAAATTTTCTCAAGACAACCTGAAATAACTTTATCTCGGTTAATTAAGCTTAAAATACTACAGTGTTCAAAGAAATACTGCCAAAATGTGCCCAATAAATGACATTCCTTCCAAGTCTTAGATATAAGATACAAAAGCATTTTAAGAAATTAACTTGGACTTTATTTCTACAGTTAAGGAAATTATGTGTCATTTGTTGCAGAATTCCTTTATAGTCATTTAATAACTTCTGTAGCTTTGAGCAATTATAATGATGTTTTGTTATCTGGCTAATTCTTATAGTTAAAAAAGACAGGCAGATCTGGGCCAAACAGAATGAAAAACATTAACAGTAAGACTCATCCAAAGATGGAGAAAGCTATCTTTGGAGGCCTCTAGAATTGAACTATGTGTAAGTCAGGATGAACCATGACAGAGAGGAGGATTCAAGCTTTAGGTTTAAGATTATACATTAAGATTCTGATAAAACACATACGAACACCTCAAAACCAAAACGAAATAAAAGCTGTTCAAAAGTAGCTCGTTAATTTTTAAGAGATAAAGCCTTCCAAGGTAACTACATGCAAAAATGCTTCCCTAATAACTTTAAAAAACTGGTAAACTCCAATTATAAATAATTTAATTATAACTCTTCAAAGTGTCAAAAGGATGGTGCCAATTCCCTCACTTGGAAAAACAAAACAAATTAAAAAAAACACAAGAAAACATCTTTTTACCTTATTAAAGTAGTCCAGCAGGAGCGGCCATCTAAGCAACGTAAGTAACAACTTATAGTTGTTTTCTTAAACTGTTTAATATCTTCTAATTCTTCTTCTCTCATATCTGGCCTCTGAGCTATAAACAGCTGCATCAGGTTAAATAGTTCTTCTACTGCCTAAAAAGGGTAAATAAGCATTATGGTGACCTTTAAACCCCACAACATTTTAGAACATTTACTTCTCATTTCTGAACATTATACCCACTGACCAGCTCTTAATATTATACAAATGAAACCAGATTATGCTACCATTCAATAGTTATAAAATTAGCAATGAATTCTATTTTTAAAATTTATTATATAATCTTAAATGTTCAGGGAGATTAAAAACTAGTTACTATAATTCATTTTTAGTCTTAATACTTAAAGGACTAACTTTGTAACTTAAAATGGGTGTCCAGATACGCAATACCAATCCTTTGTCTCTGTTTCTTTTTTTTTTTTCCATTTTTTATTTTGAGAGAGAGAGAGAGAGAGAGAAAGAGAGCGAGAGAGCGAGTGCGCACCCGCACATGAGAAGAAGAGGAGAGATAGGAGGGAGTGTATCGTAAGCCAGCCTCCATGCTCAGTGCAGAGCCCAATGTGGGGCTAGACCTCAGAACCCTGGGATCATGACCTAAGCTAAAATCAAGAGTTGGACGCTTAACTGAGCCACCCAGGCACCCCTCCTCTGTTTCTTTAAAGAGAAATCATTACTTTGTCACAAAATTTTATACCCCTCATTTACATGTGAATTAATACCATTTCTGGGAAGACACTTTGTGCCAACATTTGGAATGCTCTTTCTAGAGCGATAAAGGGTTAGTTCAAGTTATCTGATGGATGACATGTGGGAACTAATATTTCAGTACAATAGCAAACTGGCATTTACCATGGGCATGTGGGTTGCTCTTCTAACACATAATTACCAATGTACTGAAAAAAACCCTCCAACTCCATAATTTTCATGGCAAAAAAATTGACTTAAGCACATTTTCATGAAAATCTCTAATCGTTAAGCTCTACAATAAAAGATATTGTACTCATCAAAGGTGTATGTAACCACAGACACCATGTACAGTAACTAAGTCCAATGTGATAAAACAAATCCACTGAATTTTGATACACCTGTTTTTAAAATGTTGTTACTTATTTTTTGAGAGACAGAGAGAGAGAGAGAGAGAGACAGAGAGAGAGAGAAAGGGGCAGAGAGGGGGATAGACAATCTGAAGTGGGCCTTGTTCTCAGAGCAGAGAGCCTGATGCAAGGCTTGAATTCATGAACCATGATGAGGATCATGATCTGAGCCGAAGTCACTTTAACCAAGGGAGCCATCCAGGCACCCCAATAAATCTTGAGCCCACAAACCCTGAAATCACGATCTAAGCTGAAACCAAGAGTGATTAAGCCACCAGGTGCCCCTGAATCTTGATAAATCTTAATAAATCTTGTCCTGACTCCTTTGAGGTCAGGGCAGACTCTCACATTTGTTTCCTTCTGTACTCTCATAACCTTGACTTTGAACCCCTTTTGGTACTCAATATACTCACATTCTTTCCACTACTCTAGGCATTCTAAATTTCTTGGTGGGAAATTAGGTTATTCTTTCTTGGGGGGACGGGCGACAATTTACTACATAATGTCTAAAGGATCTTAAGGTCCTTTTTTCAACAGGAAAAAGTAGTATACAATTCAACGATACCAGTAAATAAAATAGTCTTCATTGCATTCATTTGACTGAACTCTTAAGTAAATGTTGAATGTCTTGAAAAAGCCACTACTCTTCACTGCATTTCCCATTTAGCAAAAAACTTTTCATAGTAGCAGTTTGTGGCCTCTAGGTTGATAATAGCTTGAAAAAAGGGTTCTGCACACTCCTTCCAATCTGTTTCCTAGACTTAAACCCTCTTGATATCATCTTGAGTTTACAAGAAAGAGTTAAGAAGCAACAGTGAAAAGAAATATCCGGGAATGAAAGCTATACATGAAGGTAGAAATTTTCAATATGAAACCTATAAATAGTCTGCCAAAAAAAAAAAAAAAAAGATTTAGACCACATTTATTTGTATTCTGATGGACTCCTTAACCATTTCATTCCCCTGAGTGTAGCTTAAGGGAAAAAACACTAGGAAATACTATAGCTAAGATAAAAAGTACTGTGTAGCTCACAACTTAGCATAGCATGTAGATCTTGATAATAAGTATCTAAATAAAATAGCTATATTTAATTAGACATAAAATTTCAGCATCAACCTAAGAATTATCCATATTACTTACCAATGTTACAGTACTACAGCATTTTAAACATGTATTCAAGATAACAAACACACATTAAGTCCTTAAGAAACAACAGTTAAAGTTAGACTATACTTCCATATTTTGTTACCACTTCCCACTGGGGGAGAACTGGTTATTTCCAATTAATGTGAAGATACAAAAATAATTATCAATTTTACTTACTCCGGGGTATTGGCTGGCATGTGGTGTAAGATTCTTAAAGGCCCATTGGATGTTCTGGTGAGAAGCCAGTTGTCGTGTGAATGCAGGAGACTGTTCACAGCAGAGCCTCAGAATGCCGTAGTAGGCTGGCAGCATCCCACGGTTAAAAAGCACCACATCCTGATCATCATGGTCAGCAAGGATGTAATTGAAGGCAATGTTCTTGGTTACCACTGGGTTCTGAACAATAAGGCGGATATTCTCTGGACAGTCAGCACACACATTGTACCAAAATGAAAGCAAAGCCTGTTTATTGTGATTTGTAGCTATTGCTGGCTCAGAGAGTTTAGGCTGGAAAAGGTTCCACAAATCCATGAAATATGTGGAAAACATCAGCTTCTCAGTTTTGGAAATCAAACAGTAAGTCATAAAGCTAAAATAGGGCACTAGCTTTGTAGTGCCATGAACAGCAGCATCAACATAAAGTTTGGCTCTTGAGAGCAAACCAAGGAGCACGTTGTAGACCTGATGTAGGACTACTGTTGTGTCTGGACTGAGTGGAAGGTCACGGGTTGGGATGTGCAAAGACCTTGTTGACCGGAACATCTGGCGGAATGAATTGCTTGGTATAAGGGACACCAGAAGATAAGCTGCAGCTATAAAATGTAAAACAAAACTGTCAGATCCTTACAAGATATAAAACAGACTGAAGAGCAGTCATTAAACACAAAGCCACTCTTCTCTTTAAAAATCAAAATGATTAAATATTAAGGGACATGACCATTTCTTAATATCCTTCTGCTCTACCACTGGTCCCACAGAAAGATCCCAAGGAATGATAAGAAACAGATGCCTTCCATTCTGTCACTGTTATTTTTAAAGTGATGACAATAACTGCATGAACAGAAGCAGTTTTAAACCTCTTGGTTAGCTTTCCCAAGATACAGAATTTTCCATTTATTTTATCGTTTCATTTCTTCTTAGGAAATAATATGGTTTACCAGGAACAATACAGCATTTGGAGCCAGAAGACCTAGCTAAGGCTGTCTGACATGGACAAATTAGTCAATGTTTTAGCATTTTACTTTTCTTCTTCTTTACAAAATAATTATTTTGTAATGATTTACAGGTAACAGTAAAATATAAAGTTTTAAAGGNAAACAGATGCCTTCCATTCTGTCACTGTTATTTTTAAAGTGATGACAATAACTGCATGAACAGAAGCAGTTTTAAACCTCTTGGTTAGCTTTCCCAAGATACAGAATTTTCCATTTATTTTATCGTTTCATTTCTTCTTAGGAAATAATATGGTTTACCAGGAACAATACAGCATTTGGAGCCAGAAGACCTAGCTAAGGCTGTCTGACATGGACAAATTAGTCAATGTTTTAGCATTTTACTTTTCTTCTTCTTTACAAAGTAATGATTTACAGGTAACAGTAAAATATAAAGTTTTAAAGATAGAATGAGATCTTCTAATTTAAAGTTCATTGTAATGTATACGATTATATATATGCCAACTACAGAACTTTAACTTTGGAAAATCTTTAAAAGTCTTCTGGGCTAAATTTAAAAATACTTTTTATTTGCGATAGTTGATACATAATCTTACATCAGTCACAGGTGTATAACATAGTAATTCAACTGCTCTTTATGTTATGCTACGCTCCCCACAAGTCATCTGTCACCACAATATCATCGACTATGTTCCTTATGCTGTCTTTTTTATCCCCATGACTTAGTCATTCCAAAACCGGACACTTCTATGCTGACTCTGAATGCAGATGAAAACATCCTTCCTTCAACATACCTGAAAAAGGTTATTAAGCATATAATTCTGAAAGGAAATAACGTATTAGTTGACTTCATCTGTAAAAACAGTTCCTGTGTACAAGGCACTGAGCTAGGTACTTTACAACTATTTCATTTAACCTTTATAATCAGCCTGGAGGTAGGTGATGTTACATTGGAAAATCTGAATCCTGGAGAAGCAAAGACCAAGGTCACACAGATAAAGAGTGGAGCTCAGCTTTAGCCTTGGGAAATGATAAGGATGACAATGACAGTAATGTTAATGCTCAGTAACCACCACCACAAGAAGTGCTAACGTTTATTGAACACTTATACTATTTAACAGCATAACTTTATGTAGGAGGCATTACTTTTATTATCCTCACTTTCATTTGGACCTAAAAACATTAAGACTAGGGGCGCCTGGGTGTCTCAGTTGGTTGGGTGTCCGACTTTGGGTCAGGTCATGGTCTCATGGTCCGTGAGACCCACATCGGGTTCTGTGCTGGCAGCTTAGAGCCTGGAGCCTGCTAAGGATTCTGTCTCTCCCTCTCTCTCTGCCCCTCCCCTGGCTTGTGTGCATGCGCTTGCTCACTTTCTCTCTCAAAAATAAACAAACATTAAACAATTTAAAAAAACGGTAAGACTATACCCATATTACACTTCTAGTGGCAGAGCTAGAATTCAAACCCAGATATACTCAGATTCACGAGCTTATCCTCCTAAAAAGTCATCACAGAACCTCCTCACCTCAAGGACTCTAATACATTAGTTTAACTCTTTATGCCTACTAATTTCTGCTTGCCAGTGTCCTACCCATAATTTGGTAATTTCCAATGTTCTGTCAAAGCAAATAAAGTTAGTGTTTCTAAAATTAACCGTAACCTGTTTTACAGATTTATTTCAAATTAAACTTTACGCACAACTCTGTGCAAAATACTCCATTTCTACCTATTTTTCCCCCTGTGTCATTCTGGTTAGTCGGTTTCCAGTTAGGCTCAATGTGGTATTGTGTTTCAAATGTTAAAACTTGGCATGTAGAGGTCATCCTGATCAATTTTTGCATAAGCTGCTAATTTGTGACTAGAAAAAACTTAGATTGTTATATACTTTTAACCCAATATTTTATTATGAAAAATTTTCAAGCACAATAAAAGATTAAAAAACTTTTACTAAAGACCCACTTAAATTCCACATTTAACATTTAGTTTTGCTTTATCATATACCAAACCATCTATTTATTTAAGAGCTATCTGCTTCTAAATAAAAAATAGTTCTCCTTGGGAGAAATACACAACTTTTAAAATATGTTTATCTTTGAGAATAATTAGGAAGGTCAATATGGAAGAAAAGATCATCTTGTGAAAACTGCCTTGCTATGAGTGGAGAGTCCCTTTATTTAAGTTCTACAGAGAACTTACGACAAATCTACTTCCATTTCTACAAGGCAACACTTGAACTATTTTAAAATACTTATCATGTCTCCATTTTTCTTCTTTTCTCTAAACATTCTAAGGCATTCCTTAAAATTATTTTTTAAGATTTAATAGTATTTCTCTGTAGTTTTTCTTCTATACATGTTATTCAAATTCTTATTCTGTTTTATTGTCCTATTAAAATATCTTGGCTTTTTTTTCTCAAATTACATTATTACAAGCACTTGTAATTGTAGTCTAAAACTATTATAATTTTTTAAAGTTTATTTTGAGCGAGTGAGCAAGTGAGCGAGCGAGAGAGAGAGAGAAACAGAGAGAAAATCCCAGCTGGGCTCTGCAGAACCCAGGTGGGGCTCAAAGCCCTCAACTATGAGATCATGACCTGTGCCAAAGTTGGACACTTGACTGAGTCACCCAAGAGCCCCTAAAACTATTATAATTTTTAAATGTTTCACTGTAACAATTTATTTCCCAGCTGAATATCCAGTTTTTAAGTTTTCACAATTATAAATAATGCTATTTAGGCATCCACACATTAGACTTACTTATACTGGAATCCTTGAAATGATACTACGAATTTAAAAAGGGCAAAGCATTTTGAAGGATCTTGATACATATTGCTAAACAGCTTTTCATAGGGCAATATTAACTTAAAACTTCACCGCAATGTATGAGAATGCCATATCCTCAGTACTGTCATGAATATTAGGAGTAACCATTTTCTTAAAAAAAAAAAATGTTTTTTTGGTTTAGAATCTTTTTTTTTTTTTACTTCTTTATGGAAGTCAGGGCATGAATGTCACCAGCATACATGACAGCAATAACAAAAAACCCATTACTATGGGGTCACATAAACTGGCAAGTTTAAAAACGAGTCTGAATACCAATGTCAATCCATGTGTACCCCAAGTTCAAGGTGTTTTCCCCAAATAAACTTTTTATTTGAGAACAGGTAGAAGGGGGGTGCCAGGGTGGCTCTGTCGGTTAAGCTTCCAACTTTGGCTCAGGTCATAATGATGTGGTTTGTGAATTCGGGCCCTGCGTCAGGCTCTGTGCTGATAGCTCAGGCCTGGAGCCTACTTTGGATTCTGTGTCTCCTCTCTCTCTGCTCCTCCCCTGCTCATGCTCTGTCTCTTTCTCAAAAATAAATAAACATCAAAGAAATTTTTAGAATAGGTAGAAAAGACCATTCCCATACACTCCTCTATCCCTTTCTCCTATTATTAATATTAATACTATGGTACATTTGTTCTAAGGAACCAAATTATTTTTAACTCCACACTTGAGATTTTATTAATTTTGCCTTAATGTTCTTTTATTTTGGATCTAAGATACATTATATTTAGTTATCACGTCTCCTTAAGCTCCTCTTAACTGTGACAGGTTCTCCTTGCTTTTGGAAAACCTGACAGTTTTGAGGATTATGGGGGTCAGGTATTTTTGAAGAATGTCCCTCAAATGGAGTCTGTCTGATGTTCATCACTATTAGACTCAACTTACGGGTTTTTGTTAAAAAGAACACACAGGTAAGGTGCCCTTTACACATCATACTCCATGAGGGTTATCAAGGGTACATGGTATCACTACAAATCAATGGTAATGTTAACCTTAATTACCTGGCTGAGTTTATGTTTGTCAAATTTCTTCACTTCAACTGACTACCCATCCCCCACTCTCTACTCTTTGAAAGCAAGTCACTAAACTCACACTCAAGGGGTTGTAAGTTTAAGCTCCACCTCCTTGGAGGGAGGATGTACATAAATTATTTAGGATTCTTCTATATGGGAGATTTGTCTCTTCTTAATTTATTTACTTAACCATTTATTTTATCAGTATGAACTCATGGCTATTTATTTTACACTTTGGGGTACAATACGGCAATATGTATTTTTTTACTCAAATTGTTCCAGCTTTAGCCACTGGGGATTCTTTCAGATTGGTTCTGTGTCCCTTTGATATACTCCCATTATTTTGTTTTTTTGAATACTTCTTTACTTTCTGGTCTTACAAGATAGTCCAGGCTCATCTTGTAGATTACCTGCTCCAGCCCTAGAATCAGCCATTTCTTCAAAGAGCTATTATTTGTTTTATCAGAGAATAGTGTTTAGAAACAGGGGTCTGGGCAATAATGAAGCAACAGAAAGAGAAATTAAGAAACTGATCCCATTCACAATTGCACAAAAAAACCCATAAAATACCTAGGAATAAACCTAACCAAAGACATAGGAGATATGTATGATGAAAACTATAGAAAACTTATGAAGAAAATTGAAGAAGAAACAAAGAAATGGAAAAGCATTCCATGCTCATGGATCAAAAGAATAAATAGTTAAAATGTCATTACTACCTAAAGCAATCTACACCTTCAATGCAATCTCAATCAAAATTGCACCAGCATTCTTCTCAAAGCTACAACTATCCTAAAATTTGTATGGAATCACAAAAGACCCCAAATAGCCAAAGTCATACTGAAGAACACCAAANAGCTACAACTATCCTAAAATTTGTATGGAATCACAAAAGACCCCAAATAGCCAAAGTAATACTGAAGAACACCAAGACAGTAGGCATCACAATCCCAGACTTTAGCCTCTACTACCAAGCTGTCATCATCAAGACGGTATGATATTGGCACAAAAACAGACACATAGACCAATGGAATAGAACAGAGAACTCAGAATTGGACCCACAAATGTATGGCCAACTAATCTTTGACAAAGCAGGAAAGAGTATCCAATGGAAAAAAGACAGCCTCTTTAACAGATGGTGCTGGGACAATTAGACAGCAACATGTAGAAGAATGAAACTAGATCATTTTCTCAGACCGTACACAAACATGAACTCAAAAGGGATAAAGGACCTGAATGTAAGACAGGAAACCATCAAAGCCCTAGAGGAGAAAGCAGGAAACAACCTCCTTGACCTCAACTGCAGCCATTTCTTACTTGACATATCTCCAAAGGCAAGGGAATCAAAAGAAAGAATGAACTATTGGGACCTCAGCAAGATAAAAAGCTTCTGCACAGTGAAGGCAATAAAATTAAAATAAAATAAGCAACCGAAAGAATAGGAGAAGATAGTCACAAATGATACATCAGATAAAGGGCTAGTATCCAAAATGANAGGGAGGATGGGCATGGAGGAGGGCACTTGTTGGGATGAGCACTGGGTGTTATATGGAAACCAACTTGACAATAAACTATTTAAAAAAAAAAAGGAAAAAAAATAGAGGAGTATACACACACACACACACACACACACACACAGCCTGGACTTTGCCCCATAGGCAGTGGGGAGCCATTGGAGACTTTTATAGAAGTAGGAATCACATAATTGGATTTGTTTTTGGGGAGAAAACTCTGGCAGGGTTAGAAACATCTATCTGGAGAGGAGTTAGAAGAGTTGGTAGGATTTTACTCATGTGCTTTTTCATTGTTAACATTAGTAGTTATGTAGTTTCTGAGCTATAGCAAGTAGCATAAACTCAGTTCTCTTCCTAGCTCTGGCATGAAAACAGGCACCTTGGACAAGTCATTTCTCCTCTGTCACCCCCATTACTTCACTGCAAAATGGAGAAGCTGTACAAGGTGATCTCTAAACTCCAGACAGACAGCAATAATTCTTCAGGCCCTCTCAGGCTCAAAGAAAGACTGACTATATAAAAAATCAGTCAATAGTCTTTACCTTGATTCCCATGGAAAGTGAACTAATTTAAATGAATATGCTATCAAATTTATCACAGATTTGCTTTTAAGTTTTACCCAAGTTATAGGGAGGCTTAAAATTCCCAGAAAGTTCTGTTTATGCACTGCATAGGTTCACATGGACTTTAAATTAAACTGCATTTATGAACAACAACAACAACAACAACAGGGGTCTGGGTATTTGATGTGCTTGCTGCTACTGCAGTGTCACTGATTCTAGGCCTTTTCAAGCAGACAGCTAGGAAATATTTTAAATTTAATGATTGAGGAAATTCAAAAATACTACTTTGATTTTTGTTTGAGTGTTTTCAAAAGAGAAAATATTCTATTTTCTTTGCAATTTTCTAATCCGTAAAATATCTATTTTTCATATTTGTCCCACTTGGCTTCCAAGATCTTTGTTCCCTTCCATCCTGTGTAAAGGTGTTTATCATTTATTTATTAAAAAAAATTTTCTTTAAACGTTTATTTTTATTTTTGAGAGACAGAGAGAGATAGAGAATGAGCAGGGAAGGGGCAGAAAGAGAGGGAGACATAGAATCTGAAGCAGGCTCCAGGCTCTGAGCTGTCAGCACAGAGCCCAATGTGGAGCTCAAACCCAAAAACCGTGAGATCATGACCTGAGCCGAAGTTGGACACTTAACCGACTGAGCTACCCAGGCGCCCCAGGTGTTTATGATTTGACTCCCATGACTTCAGTGAATATTTTCTCTCAGCTTGCTCTATGTCTTTATTATTACTTTACTCTTAGCTTTGAAGTTACTTTCAAGTTACTATTTAAAAACAGGATTTTACGATCCTTTATTCTGTTCACTTAAGGCTGATCATACTTTGTAATTTATTAAGCAAGGAAACAAAAATGGTAGTGGTAGTGAGGTCACCCAAAACAGGACAGTTTCCTATCCTTAAGACACCAAAAACATTGCAGATATTTGCAAAACATGGTCATAGGTTTCCAAATACTAATGTAACTTTGGCCTTTAGGAACAGTACCTCCAAGAGCCTTTGTACCATACAACAACGGGCATATTGTAGTCGCCTTAAGAAATAAACAAAAACAAAACTTGGAACAAATGGTTAAGTTCTGAATATGTGACTTACAAGTCCTGACTCTAGGATAATTATGAGCCAAAAGGAACCGCTCAACCCAGTTTTCCATATTCTGCAGGACCCAGCTGTGTGCCAGTTTATTTCGGGGTGTCTGTACTGCCAACCAATCCAGACACTGAGAAGGATTGTATTCAATTACCTAAAAATAAAATAAGAACAGAATATAAAACCAACTGATTGAGCAGTTACTGCTTTACTTACTTTTGGTATATACCATTAAACACTTAGAGCCAAGATAGTCTTTTAAAAACTAGAGCCTAAAAGAAGTTTCACCCAAGTTTTTCTCCATTTTTAAAGCTATGCCTATCAACAGGAAATGTTCAGAAAAATCTGACATTAGTTTACAAAATAAAATTAAAATAACCAAGGGCTCTAATGAAGAACCAAGAGAATCCAATTTAGATCTTGTTAGGTCTTGTAAAATTTATAAACTAATAGTTCTTTTAATTCTGTAAAGTTTCTTATCTTTATTTTTCTTATTGCTTGCCTAATCTATTACTGCTCATGAGAATGAAAAATAGTTCATTGTACTGCTGGGGAGATTTTTTTTCATGGGAAAAGGAAATTTAGGAATCCGGAGTCAGAAAAATATGGCTTTTGGACCATGTCTACTCAATTTATGTACTGTCTAGATGGTTTTATGCTAAAGCAGCAGTGGTGTGGTTGCAAGAGAGATCACAGGGCCCACAAGGCATAAAATGTTTACTAAATGACATTAGTTAGGGAAAAAGTTTGCTGACCCCTGGTCTATGAGTAGGTTTTCCCAACACTCACTAAAGAGAACTTCTGTGACCACAACAGTAACTCTGAAACAAAGGAAGCTGTTGGTACTTCCTCTACCATTTCTGTCAACTGCTGAAAACACTTGGCTTATATATCTAAGATCCTATCACTTTACAGAATATTTTTTGAGGGGAGGGGAATGAGCACCCTAGATTTTTAATGACTCTACAAGGAAGTCTTTAAAGATTTTCTCTGAAGTGTGTGGGAGACTAGACAAGAACTCTTTAACTCCAAACCTCCTGACTAAAGCATGTCTTCTTCCCTGACTTGTGACTTACTAAAACCATTTTGGATTACCTAAGAAGAAACTGGTACTTAAACTGCTAATGACTTTATTAGAAAAACAAAACTCTCAGAAAAATAAATACTAAAACATCTACTGCAAGACTTACTTACCTCCCATATCCTCTGTAGAATGTAAGATGCAAAGGGAGGCATTCCTGGAGGTCCACCAGCAAACTCCATTAGCATAGTCAACAATTTGAAGAAAGGGTTGGCTGCCTGCAAGACATATATATACCTATGTATTTAAATGTATTTGAACCCCTCTGTTTCAGCAGAAAACAAACACGTAAAACTCTTCTACACATCACACATTTAAATCTGTGTGAGGTTAAAAGACTTCAGTATTTCTGCATATAAACTGAACTATCATAAAGCAGCAGGATCAACTTCGGATGCAAAGTCAATTTCATGGGTACCACATGTAACAGAAAGCATGTATTCTTCTGAATGTCAATTTGGAAAAAAGCAATCAAAACTCTTATTACTGAGAAAATCTTCTTTATAGAACAATTTAGGTTAAAAGTTTCTTGTAGCATTCCTTGATCACTAAGGTGTAATTTATATTAATATTTGACAAGTATGTATCACTAAACTCGTTGTAACATTACCATCGTACAAAAATCCTTTTATATAACACTGTATTACTCTATTTTTCATATCTTTATTCATCTATGCTGAGTTCTGGTTAGTCTTATTTTTTTTTCTTAAACACAATATATATGATGTGTTCAAATATATGCTTCAAATCAAACAACTACAAAGGTTAACATCTAGGTATTGCTTTAAATCAAACAAATTCAAAGATTAATACCTAGGTGGCACGCCAGTATGTTGTACTTATATGTAAATGTATATTAAGTTGGGAAAATTACATTTATGATAACAAAATATAAAGGGATAATTCAAGTCACCCACTTAAAACTAAGTTGTGGTGGGACACCTGGGTGGCTCAGTCAGTTAAGTGCCTGACTCCTGATTTTGGCTTAGGTCTTGATCTCATGGTTTGTGAGTTTAAGCCCTGCAATTTCTCTCTCTCCTCTCTCCCTAGTTCCCTGCTTGCGCTCGATCTCTCTCTCAAAATGAACAAATAAACGTTTAAGATAAATAAATAAAACTAGTTGCGTTATGAGAGAAACCTTGATATTTTTTCAAGAACAATTAGGTTTATTTGAAAGCACTTGTAGTCTTAAAAACATGAATCAGCTAATGTGTACATACCTCAGGAGTCAACTTTGCTATTGATGTGAAAAGCATAGACACAATCTAGAATAGAAAAAGGAGGATTTCAGAACACTCTTTGAAAAATTACCAAAAAAATTTTAAGACTATTTCTTAGCACTTACATGTTCTGCAAGTCGATTATTGTATCGACAGAGGCTGAAAATCAGATTACAAGTTTGTCTTATATTGATGCCATCACGAATATGTTGAAACAAGAAGGGGAATCCCTGTTAAAAGTAAAAGTTGTTCATTTAAGAACTATTATTATTTGTGTGATTATCAAATCCTCTAATATAGAAAGTATTACCTTTCCTCCTGTTAATGCTGCCATGTCAGTCTGTGATAATGTCAAATGCCTGAAAGGAAACATTAGTGGAAATAAGTTTTTCTTCCCTCTGTGCTACGTTATAGCTGTTTGCATCATGACATGCATCAAAACTGCCAATTCAATTACAACGGTACCAAGCCACTAACACAAAATGATTTTCAAACTTTTCTGCTAGCTAAACTTACTTGCTAGACATCTTTTAGACAATTTTTCAAGATTCCAGAATTGTGGAAGCTCAATCCTACTTTATTTCACATTTAATTAACTCTATTATTTTTGTGTATTAAAAACACTAGAATGGGTCTTAGTTTTTTTTACATGAGATCTTTTAAAACAAAACGAACTTCTAAGAAATACTCAAGGGATTTCAGTTACCAGTTTATAACTTCGCAGATTTCTTAACTTACAGATAATTTCAGATACATAGGAAAACAGTAAGATAGTGGAAGTATTCCATCATTCAGCTTCCAATTACTAATTCATGACCAGGTCTGTTTCATTTGTATCTCTCACTTACTCAATATGGGCTATTCTAACGCAATTCCAGGTATTTGACCATTTAAATGTACAAAAACCTCGGTATGTATTTCTAACATATAAATTAAAAAAAAAAACCATACTACCATTACTCACACTTAAATTCACAATTCTTTACTATCATACATTATCCAGTGTATGATTACCTCAAGTTTCTAAAAAAATTTTTAATATTTAATGTTTGAATCAAGATCCATATAAAGTCCTCTGTTGCAAGTGGTTCAAATGTCTTTTAAATATGTTAGAGACTATTGGTTTCCCCTCCAATTTTATTTTTATCTTGTAATTTATGAACTGAAGAAAGTAGGTGGTTCATCTTGAAGAAATTCCCACGTTTCCATTTTGCTGACTGTATCCTTGGGGTGTTGCTTTAACAGTGTTCCTCTGTCGCCGTATTTCCTGTAAACTGGTAGTTTAGATCTAGAGACTTGCTCATATCTAGGTTTGATCTTTTTAATCAAGCATGCTTTATGGAGATGGTAACGCCTTTCATCAGGAGGCACACAATGAAAGGCTGTCTTTTTGTAGCATTTTCAGTCAATGATGATCATCTCCTAGATCCATTACTTCATCCAGGGTGCAAAATACAGATATACTAATTCCAGCATTACTTGCTCATTTATCAGCTCAAATATCTCCAAGAGGGTGAACTTCCAATCATTTACCAATTCGATGCCATACGGGATAATTCTTGCTGATATGATAAATGCTTGATATCATTCCTTTATTAGTAAGTTTCCAAAATTATGATTTGGTTTCCTACTATACTCCAAAGGTTACAAGTATTCAGTTTGTTAGTTTTTAGGTACCATTACAAACTCATGGATTTAAACATCTGTGATGCATTTTACATTTTTGTCCACTTGTAATTATTCTTATATTACTGATACTCAGGGTGTCCAATCTATAACCAGTAGAAATATCCTTAAACTGGTTGAGTCCTTTTAACATAAATAATCTCAGTAGTCTTTGATAGTCTATGCTTTCCAGAATGACCCATTTCTTTCTTGCCCAAGACCTGGAATTGGCCATTTTTTTTCAAGGAATCCTGATTTTTTTTTTTTTTTTTAAACCACAGGAAATGACATCTAGAGACTGCAATCCAGATGCCAGTGGCACACAATGATTCTGGGTTCGGCAAGATTTTAAAGCCCTTTCAGAAAATCCAGTAGGGAAAACATGTTTTGTTTGCTTAAGACAAAATACACCATAAACTCTACCGATCTTTCCAGATTCAAATTTACCTTCAAAGAATATATATAAAAAACCTACTATTTTATATTTGTATTTCTTCTGTCTTTTGCTGGAAATCTTCATTTCGAATGACACTGACAAATACTATTTGCTTTATTCTATAATATACGTTAGTTTCAGAATAATAAGTACAATTACATTAATAATATACTTAGTAAAACAGCTTGGGATAATTTTACAATTCTTTTTGTCCTTCATGTACAACTAGGAATTTATAGTTATTATGTTCTAAAGTCATTTTAATGAATTCCTCTCCAATTACTATGCCACCAGGTCAATATATATTATAGTTCATTTATTTCAGTCTGCTTATGATTTTTAAGGATTGCATTTTATTAATTCGCTTATAATTATATGAAACATTTACACAATTACAGATTAAATCTAAAAAAACAAAAACATATTCAAAGAAGTCAAGCTTTCATTCCTGTCCTTTCCAGTCTGTTTTCCCCTCCCCCAACCAGAGGAAAACTACTTTTTTTAAGTTCTTAATTTAGACTTCAATTTTAAAAAATACAGTAAATTCTTGTTGTTGTAGTACTTATGTTCTATAAAGTGCTGCAAACCTTGAATTAGTGATTACTGAATCACTGTTCATAAGAGAAACATAGGTCAGGCTCTTGTGAGCCCCTGGTCACAACATTGTCTTCAACGAATCAATACGTTACCTTGTTTATGTGTGTTTTGGTTTAAAGATACCTTATTTAATATATGTTGTTAATTCGTTTGCAGTGAAGTCACAGCAAATAATACTATAACTGATACCTGAATGAAGCTTATCTAACATGCATTTTCTCTTTAAGGCACATTATGGCCTTCTTGGGCTTAAGAACACTAGAGAGCACTTAGCACTACATGTGGGGGCAATTTTAAATACCAAGTCACCGAAAAAGAACCAATGTGACAAACATGGTATAAGCCACAAAAAAGATATTTGTTTATAACATAAGAAGTGAAGCAAGAAGGCACAGTGTCATCATGTTTGACCTTAGCCGGAAAAACATGTTCAGGTAACTCCCAATTTTTTGCCACTCTGCACATGTACATCTGCAGCCCACAAATGACTGTAAAAGCAGTAGGAGTGCTTATTCTGGGATTGCCAAAAATCCCAGCAAGTATGCAAATTTGCATACAGTAGAGCTATAATGAGGAATAATGAAAATTGGGTGTACATGCTCTCAATCTCTCTCTCTCCCTCACCCTTATAGTCTCCTCTTTCTTAAAAAGTATCATACTATACACTTTTCTCCAACTTGCTTTTTTCACTTAGTAATATTTATCCTAAACACCTCTCCATGGTAGTACAGATATATTCCATGCTTCTTTTTTTTCCAGCAATATTTTGAGTGGATGCCGGCTTTTGTCAACTAACCCCCTCTTGGTGGATATTTCCAGTCTTTTTCTGTTATAAACTAAGTGCTTCAATAAATATCGTTGCACATACATCTTTCTGTATTTGGGGCACAATTTCTAGAAGTAGCATTGCTAGGTTAAAGGATGAATGCACATATAATTTTGCTGAATATTTTACTGTGTATTTCTTCAACGTATATTTCTAACATGACTCAAAGTAAGAGTTTGATACAAAGGATTGAAATACTTATGCCACAAGAGTTCATAAATAGTGGTGTTATTATTTAAAAGGAATTATGTAACAAAAACTAGTGGTAAAACAAGTATGTAGAAGGAATAAAATCAAACATGCTTTAAGCATTTTGAATGTTGAAACATTTCACCTTTCTGAGCGAGATTGTTCAACCAACAGAGCAACTAAAGCTATCATTTTTTCCAGGGCAGCCGGCCTGTATTTTTCTTCTGCCAGAGAAAGAATATCTTCTTCTTCCTCCTCTTCTTCCCCTTCTTCCTCTGATAATACTTCAACTTGAGGCTAAAATAGAACAAAATGTTAGAACTAATATGTTAATACTGAATTACCTTGAGAGAAAATAACTGGACTCTTTTATAGAACTATCCAAAGTAGATGGCGGCAGGAGCATGTATCATAAAGAAAAACCAATCAAAGGCCTAACCCTAACTTTTAAGAGTCTAAACAACATTCAGGACAATTTTAGATATAGCAGGCACAACTGTAAAGAACAATGATTCTCAACACCATGACTATTTATATACCCCATTTACAAGGAAAACTCTTTTAATAATTTCTTTTTTCTTACAGGCCAAGTCTCTTGGAAGAGAAATCAGGATCAAACTGTATGTGAGTATGAATGAACAGCATTTCCTATTTAATGAAAATGTCAGTTACACAAATTAAATAATCTTTATCTGCAGTGGTCAGATAATCCCAATAGTAAGTCTTTCAAAGAGATACTCACTTGGACTTTGAAATGCAAGAGGCTGAAGAAATTTTATGAATTAAAAAGCAAGAGAAAAGCAGTGTAAACAAGTAGCCATATAGGCAGGAATTAGGCAGTAAAAGCCCATAGTCTGAGAAGCATTACTGTATAATGGTTAACAGTTTAGCTCAAGAGTCTAACCAAAGATCAAAGTCGAACTCACTGCAGTCTAAAACAAGTTAACTTCTTTATGCCTCAAGTTTCTGATCTGTAAAATAGAGATAACAATAGTACTTTCGTCTTAGGGCTGCAGTAGGGTTAAATAAGATAGTACAAACAGAGCACAAGCCAACATGGTCATTACAGACAACACAAAGTTCGTGTAATGCTTTCATAATATGAAAAGACCAGCTACTTAAATTTTAGAAAGAATTTTACACACTCAATAGCAAAGGGCTTAAAAAATACGGCCAGCAAAAATGTTCACTGAAATAACATACTTTTGATATGACTCCAAAGTAGGTGGTGGCCATTTTGCCTAAATTCATTTGCTTTGTTCCAGGGCCTTGCCAATGAAATTATTTGATTATTTCTTCTCTTGCTATATTCATTAAAAATACCAACCAAACTGAGACCCTGAACATTACCTAGTATCAGGGCTAGAAGAGACTTTAAAGTCTAAGGACTTTCCATGATACAAACTTGAAAACATGAGCCCCTAAATCCGCAATATGAGACAGAACTGTACTTACATTTTCAGGCCCTTTGGTTCCCATGTAAAAATGTACCATTGTAGATATGGCTTGCAACGAAAGCAAAAACTGGCTCTAAAAATAAAAACATTGATTTAAAAATATAAAATAAAGACAATTAAGTTTTAAATACTGAAAATAAGTACAAAGTCCCAGAAATAAATAACATATAGACTTACCTCTTCTTCACCCATTTTGGCAAATTCATAAAGGAAGGCAAAATATTCTGTAAGATGTTTACTGTGAGGTTTTACACCGTGTTCCATAATTAACAACAGAGTTCTCACAAATCTAGTGACACATGAACGACCACCAATATCTTCCACTGAGGCATCCATATCATCTGACCTGAAAATACAATTTAATATGTCTTAGAAACAGTATGAAGTCTGGGGATAGGTATTCTGGAAGGACAGATGTTTTTAAAAACCCAAATTTATCTTTCATCTTTGCAATAGTGAATACCAATTACAATAATTTAAGTAGGTGGATTCTAATTATACTGTGTGGCTAAATCAATCCAAACAAAAAGAATAAGTCATCAAGTTACTTGTAGACAATTCTGAAGATCAAAAATAAAACTGTTTTCTCTCCTTGATTTGTATCATTACAGATTATTTTTAAATAAAAGAATCCAAATAGTTCAATGTGGATATTTAAAAATACTCTGCAGGTAGATAATTAAAAAGCTTAAAAATAAGATGTTCAAAAGGTACTTCTTACCCATCTTCCATTCCTGGTTGTAGATAAAGATGAGCATGCACAGGTCTAAGTCTCTGAATCACGTGGATACACAAACGCTGAAACATCTATAAATGAAAAGTTATAACAACCTAAGAGCCAACTTTATCAGGTAATAGAGATACTGAAAAATTAACATAATTAAAAATTCTCTGCTACCCCTGTTTTCCCCACAGATCATCTTTAGATGTTCTAAAGCTTTTCTCACATCTCACCCAGACTGAAAATATAAGGTAAAGGTAGCCTTAAAAACAATTATCAGTTTTATATTAAGGGAAAAAACAACAACAAACTATATGTTTCAGCAATGGAAAATACAAAAAAACCAAAACCCAAAGCTTCATAATTGAGCTCTTGACTAATGGAGATATACAGAACAAAAAACTTAGCATCCACTCTTTCAAGAGTGGAATAGGGAAGGATAGCTGCTTATAAGAGGTCAATGACTAGGGGAAGGAAATAGGATTTAAGTTTACCACCTAAAAGAAACATGGATTAAAAAGGGTTGGGGATTCTCTAAATAAAATATACAAATGGCCACTAAGCACATGAAAAGATGTTAACTATCATTAAATATTAAGGGAATGCAAACCAAAACCACAATGACATACAACTTCACACCCATTAGGAGAGCTAAAATCAAAAAGATAGTAACACGTGCTGAAGAAGATGCAGTGGAAAAAAAGTAATCTCATAGATTGTTGGTGGGAATATAAACTGGTGCAGACACCATGGAAAATTTTGGTAGTTCCTAAAACATCAAACCTAGAGTGACCATATGACCCAGGAATTCCATTCCTAGGTAGATATACCAAAAGAACTGAAAACATACGTCCACACAAATATTTGCACATAAATGTTCAGAGCAGCATTATTCAAAATGGCCAAAAAGTGAAAACAACACAAATGTTCATCAACTGCTGATTGGATAAACAATATTTAGTATATCCCTTCAATGAAATACAATCTGGCAATAAAAAGAAAGCACAGATACATGCTACAACATGGATAAACCCTGAAAACACTGCTAAATGAGTGACAATCATAAAAGACAACAAAATGTGACTCCATTTATCATTAAATAATCATTAAATAGGTAAATCCATAGATTAGTGGCTGTCATTAGTGGCTGAAAAGAAGTGATAGGATAAAATGGGCAATGATTGTTAACAGGTATGGAGTTACTCTTAGCAGTGTTATCAAATTAGATGATGGTTGTATAAGTCTGGGGACAGAATAAAAAACTAATACATTTTACACTTTGAAAGGGTTTGATTAATTTTATGGTGTAAAAATAGTTTCTTAGTAATAAGTAAAAAAAAAAGTGGCCTTTTCAGATTAAATTTTCAGTTCTGTATCATAAATGAATATAAAATAATATTTATATTTTTCTTGACTAATTTTTCCAATGATTTAAGAAAAAACAAATTGTTTCATATAACAGTTCAGAATCTTTCACAGAAATGTAACATGCTATTCATTTAACTTTTAAGGCCATTTAAATACTCTACCATGGTTAGACTATCTAAGGTTCTGAAAAAGAATCAGTAAAACTCAGAAAGCAGCCACAGTAGGATCTGAGAGAACAGGCAGTTAAAGCTGTCTTCCTAAAGCAGGGAATGTGAATGATTTTAATCACTTGGTTGGAAAAATAGTTGATTTGCTAAAAGAAGCTGATGAAACAATAGCAAAATGATAAGAGGTCAATCTTTTTAAACTACTTTTCAATGCTGGGTTAAAATATATTGATGGGCAAATTATTAATTTTAAGGCCACTTCTTTTTCAAACATTTTCTTACCTGTCTCACAATTTGATTAGGGCACTTAATTAATATCTGCATTGGCCACCAGTCATCATCAGCCATACGGTCCAAAAACCACTGTAAAAACAAAAAAAAAAAAAGTGTGATATTAACACTCAACCAATACTTGTTAAATAGGATTAAAAAAAATTACAGAAGGATTTTACTTCTAGTCAATGTTTCAATTATTTTAAATTCTTACCAAAACAGATTCTTTCACTGTTACAAAGTCCAGAACTCTAAAATGCCAAAAGTCATAATGAGGCTCATCTCGTTACAGAGTTCCATGAATGCCATCTACATCACAGTGTACAACCTGCATGATGGCAACCTGCAGTCCTTAACATAATAAAATTGAATACTATTCTCCTGTTAGTTCTCACAGAAGCCACACTGCAGTATC
The DNA here is from genome assembly GCF_008692635.1 of Crocuta crocuta. Classification (NCBI taxonomy): domain Eukaryota; kingdom Metazoa; phylum Chordata; class Mammalia; order Carnivora; family Hyaenidae; genus Crocuta; species Crocuta crocuta. The sequence goes on along the minus strand of NW_027530368.1, from coordinate 12,565,698 downwards.
TTTTGTTCCTATTAATAATATATGATACACCATTTATTTTCTTTGTTTAAAAAAAATTATATTCCCTTGATAAAAAATACTTCTTTATGCTAAGACAATTTCTCAATGATTTCCAGATCTCTCTTAAGCACTTAACTCCTACACTGAATTTTACTGTGTGCATATACACAATTACTGACAAGTACGGAGAATTTTAACTCCTTGAGAGTTCCAGAGGCAAATCAACAGTGGAGAAAAATAAACAAACAAAACAAAACAAAAAACTAAAGTGGCAACATTATAAAAAAGAAAAAACAAGAAATGAAACAAAGTATGACCTAATCAATATTATGGATCTATCAAACAGCTTTAAAAAAAAAAAATCACGAAAGGGGAAGAGACTAGAGGAATGTGTCAATTAACACCAGGAGAATAGGATCAGTCAAAGCAACCATGTAGAGAATTCTGCAGATGAAATGACAAAGTAGCAAAGAGAGGAAAAAAAGTTAAGTGTTACAGATGAAAACTGATGTATGAGACAAAAGCAAAATTTAACACTTGAATTAGTATTCAAACAAGTAAACTGAGGAGAAAAAAACATTAAAAAATATTTTTAAAAAGTTTACTTATGGGGAGTGGGGCAGATAGAGAAGGAGACAGAGGACCTGAAGCAGGCTCAGCACTAACAGCAGACAGCCAGATGTGGGGCTTGAATGCATGAACCAAGACATCATGATCTGAGCCGAAGTTGGACGCCAGCCAAGTGCCCCTCCCCCCAAATCATGTTTAAAAAATTTTTTTTAATGCTTATTCTATTTTTGACAGAGAGAGAGAGAGAGAGACAGAGAGAGCAAGCGAGCATAAGTGGGGAGGGACAGAGAAACAGGTAGACACAGAATCTGAAGCAGGCTCCAGGCTCTGATCTGTCAGCACAGAGTCTCAAGCGGGCCTCAAACTCATGGAATGTGAGATCATGACATGAGCCTAGTCCACACTCAACCAAATGAGCCACCCAGGTGCCCCCCAAAAATCATGTTTTAGACAACTAGAGAAAAGTGAACACAAAATGAGTATTGGATGATGTTGAGGAACTACTTCTAATTTTACTAAGAGTATGGTATCATGTATATAAACATGATTGATATATATATAGCTTTAAGATACCTCAGCTAAAAAACAGGCATGGGGAATAGATGAAAACAAAATAATGGTACAGTTTGTTTAAACTGGGTGATAGGTACCTGAGAGTTCATTATCTTTCTACTTTTTGCACTTGTTTTGAAAGGCTTAAAAAATTATGGCTTTGTGTTTGTAATCTATAAAAATAGGATTCTCCAGTTCCTCTGCTTCAAGGAATAACTGGAAAAAAATCTTCAGGGCCCTTGGGTGGCTAGTTGGTTGAGTGTCTGACTTCAGCTCAGGTCATTATTTTACTGTCGAGTCCTGCATCGGGTTCTGTGCTGACAGCTCAGAGCCTGGAGCCTGTTTCAGATTCTGTCTCTTTCTCTCTCTGCCCCTACCCACTCACACTCTGTCTCTGTCTCTCTCAAAAATGAATATTAAAAAAAAATTTTTTTTAAAAAAGAAAAAAAATCTTCAACTAATTTCATCTATTATACGCTATGCTGCTATCTCCCACTTCTGGAAAATTTTAAGACTTATATTCCTAGAAAGGCTTACCCCACATTGGGAGCTAATCAAGAAATGATAAGGTGCCAATAAAGTTAAATGATCATTACCTGTGAGCAGATTATCCTTAGGGATATATTGTTACAGGGATATATTAGACCACAATATAGATGATAAAAATGGACATAGAATGATATACTGGGATTTATGCATTTTTATCTTGGAGGGGGAAGGAAGATACTTGTTGTCAACTATTTCTTTTTACAATATTCAAAATTAGTTGAGAAATATGTTATAGCCTTTTGAATTTTCTGTATTTTTCATTCAAGTGCATGGAGGGGAGGCACCCAAGGGCTTTTAAATAACTTAAAAATCAATTATTTAATCAGGGTAATGGATAGGACACATAAATTACAACTTTCTCAGCTGTTGAGTAATTTTAGGAACAATTTACATTAGGATCCCTATTATAAAATATAATAATTTTGCTGTAGCATCTAAGAACAAAAGTAAATAAAACAAAAAGGTGCACATTAAGTTACACATTGTTTGTCGAATTATTCTCCTTACCTCACAAGCTGCTTGACTATTATTAAACTGTTTGGTCAAGAGTTCAATCCACTGAAGCATTGTGGGCTAAAAAAGCAAATGAAGGAAATCACTGAAATCATCTACTTTTGAGCTAAAGATAATGAAAACCAAAAGTTATCTGATAAATGACACATAAATTTATACAACAAAACACATACCTTTTCTTTTGAATGTATAAACGTTTCTAGGACAAAGGAAGTGCTTAACTGTAAGAAAAGATAAAAGTAAGCCAAAAAATTTTTAATTATTTTAAAGTAATCAATTTTGAAAAACTATGTAAGACTTATAGATTACCTTTGCTGTCATTAGGGAAACGGCTTTAGGATCTGGTAATGTACTGGGAATACAACTACATAACTGCCACATAAACCTAGAATTTAAAAATAGTAAGTTACATTTCTTAAGAAGATTTGTTTTAAATGTGTAACAAAAACCTATTACTAAATTTATGAAACTTACCCAAAATATGTATGTTCAAAAATATTTTTGTCTTGAAGAAACTGCATGTTATCATGCCAAATCCACTGAAGTAAAAGAAAATATTAACATTACATATCAGAAAGCATTTGCTTCATTACATTTTACTAGTATTTTTATTAGACGAAAAAAAAAGATCTGCTCTAAAAGAAACAAAAAAAAACCCAAAAAATACAGGCACTTAAAATTCGTGTTGATTTTTTTCTAGGTATGTAAGAATATGGAAATGGTTACTAAGCCTATGTCAATTTATCATTCTGTATCTGGCTACCTCAAGCAATTACAGTTTTTTAAAAAAATGCAATTATACAGATTTTGAAAGGAAGAACTCTGAAACCTCATCTGTCACAAGAACAAATATATAAATGAATAAAATTATGTCATGTTTTGATAAAAACAGGTTATGAGAAAGGTTTATGTTCAAAAACTGGCAAAATAAAAACAATTCAGGCTGGAAGCAGACTTAAGAGGTGGTTTCCCTGTTTATTCACAATGTATAACAATTATGAAAAATAATGATTTATGACATGAGCCTTTACAGTAACTGCTCTACTCACTTTAGTTTTTGTGTTCCTTTATCTCTGTGAATATCCTAAAGAGGCTCTAAGTTGTTGTTAGTTCCATAAAATTATTTTTATCTGGAACAAATTTATGTTCTGATTATTGACATTACAGCCTGTGTTTATCCCTCCTAAAGATTTTCAACTACCTCTACTTACCTCCCAGCCCACTACTCTAGTCCAGCACCAAGTCTGAGAATCTTGTATTAGGGCTCCTGCTCCACATTGATAGAGACCTAGTCACTCAATGGTTTGCTTCAGAGTTCTTGATAATCTAGCATTTCTATGCACACAGCTTTCTAGAAAACTTTGACAGCATTCAACCATCAGTGCTTTTTCATAGCAATGGAACCCTATTCCCAGCTTTCTGTTTCTAGCCATGAGCTCAGCTCTAGATCCTCTGTCATAATTCTTGTCCCCTTTACCCGTAGAGCTGAACTCTGATTTGTACCCTAAAGTCTGGTAGTCCTGTTTTTCCACCAGACTCAGTGCTTTTATTTCTGTCCCATTTCTGTCCTACAGAAATATTCACCATGTTTTTTGACAATCCTCTTTACATTTTATCAATACAACATATGTGGAGCCATCTGGGTGTGTCGAAGTGTGAAATTACTGCACTACAATGATCAGAATTTTCCCAGGTATTTTCTATATCCCATTCAATTTCATCTTAGCCCATATTTCCTTGAACTTACTAATCATCACAGTCTCAGATCATCTTTCAGCTCCTACAACACGCCAATAAACTCTCTTTCATAAGGGAATTTGTACATAATATTCTCTTTGCTTGGAGTACTCTTCACATGATTAACTCTTTGCTACTTTTCAAATCTCAGATTAAGGTTAATCCGAAGCATTCGCTAATCACTTCCCCCAGCAATTCCAATCAACTACCCTTTCTAGGCATTTTGTCTTATCCATAATAGTCATTACAACTTACATGTTTGTTTACTTAATAAATTTTATAGTTCTAAATTTTCAATTTACTCTTTGGGAAAGTTTGCTAGTAGCTATACTTTAACTGTACAAATTTAAAAGACCAAATTTTAGTTTGTACCTAAAATCTATGTTAACATTAAGTAACAGTATTACCATATGTTAATATTTTTAGTAAAATGTATATGCGGGTAAAGTCATTTTAAGTTAATAAGCTAAAACAATGCCAGGAAAAAAGGGTTGGTTTAGACCTGCAATCAAGAATATTTTAATGTGGTTTTGATTTATTTTTCTTGTTTTGGTAATGCAAAAGTATGGATTCCCTTTTGTCACCACATGAACCAGTGGTTCTCAAAGAACTAATGAGACAGCTGTGGGGTTACCATTTTAGGTATATATACCTAAATACCATTAAATATACCATTTTAGGGTATATTTAAGATCTAAACCATTTTTTTAGTAATAGGATGATGCTGTCTGGCTTTTTGAAGCTCTCATTCTCTTTTGAGCATAGAATGGAGTTTTCCAGAGGGTAAATGATGAATGAGATAACAGAGCAAATGCAAAAAGCTATTATGAGACTCTAGCTGTCGACTAAATCAGATATTAAAAAGATTTGACAACATGTAAAACAGGGCCACTTTCCTCAATGGTTTGTTTTGAAAAATATTTTTTCATAAAATGGTATTTATATTAGGATGCCATGAATTTATTTTTGTTACTTTTAAATAAGTGAATATACATTTTAAAAATCGTTTTAGTTTCTAATATAGTAAGTAATGATAGATATAACCACCACATTAAAACTAATATTTAAAAACACTCTAAGGTTCTAAATAGTTTTTAAGAATATAAAAGTTCTGCAAATAGGGAATTTCAGAACAATTGATGTAAATATAATATGTCTTTTTTTATTGTTTTATTTTTATTTTTGAGAGAAAGACAGAGTGCGAGTGGGGGAAGAGCCTAGAGACAGAGAGGGAGACACAGAATCCAAAGCAAGCTCCAGGCTCTGAGCTGTCAGCAAAGAACCCGGTGTGGGGCTCGAACTCACAAACTGAGAGATCATGACCTGAGCCCAAGTCGGACGCTTAACCGACTGAGCCACCCAGGTGACCCCCAAAAACACATCTTTAAGGTTTCATTTAATATTTCATTTTATTTCATAAGTGAGCTGGGCTGTCATTAAATACTGTTGGGTCCTGGGGCGCCTGGGTGGCTTCGTCGGTTAAGCGTCTGACTTTCGCTTAGGTCATGATCTCGCGGTTCGTGGGTTCGAGCCCCGCGTCGGGCTCTGTGCTGACTGCCAGCTCAGAGCCTGGAGCCTATTTCAGAGTCTGTGTCTCCCTCTCTCTCTGACCCTCCCCTGCTCATGCTGTCTCTCTCTCTCTCTCTCCTAGAAATAAATTAAAAAAAAAAAAAAAATACTGTTGGGTCCTTATCTGGAACAAGAGTGAAGCATCTAATTTTGCTGGTAAATCCAATTCAAGGGTTTAAAAGATGTGGATATTCTTGGGTTTTTATCGGTAATATTAAGGGCAGGCAAGATTCCTGTTAAGACTATTTGTTTAGGGGAACAAAATCCACTTGGTTTTAAGACTTGACCACAACAGCACAAATATCAACCAGCGCAAAGCTGAATTGTCTAGATGGAAGATTATATTTTTTATCAGGTATATCTTTCTGAAGATTTATATTTTGTACTTTTGGTTGAGTTTATTACATTCACACAACACACAATGAGTTGTGAATGCATTTTATAACTCTTAAGACATTAAAGTAACACTACCCCCTTATTACATCATGAAACAAAGAAAGCCTCAATTCTACAATCTATACGTATTTAAAAATATTTGATAGTATTTTAAGTTCATTTCAAATATATGGTACATTTGTATGTAACATGAAGCAAAGATGAACACCCATCACCCAGTCCAAGAACATTACCACACATACAAGTTACTTATCAGCTTGCTCCAATTCCATCAACCATTTTCTTATTCTGTCTTATTCTTATTTTTCTTCAATATTACTAATTATTTCTACTCAGTTTAATCTCACTCACTTTACATGCATCTGTCATATATCAGCATTACCAAGACTATAAATAGTGTTAAGGTCTACCCCAAATTACAAATCCCAACATTGCCATAGCCTGCCCTTAGAGTTCTATTACTTGCATAAATTCTTAACATGCTTTTAAATTGCTGTTAAAGTTAAATTAACTATACCTCTAGTAACTCTGACGAAACATCAAATTTGAATTCTTTGCCATTTTCTTCCTCTGGTTCCATGCGTTTGTAAAACAGCATATAAGCACTGTGTGTCTTTAAGGACCAAAATAAATAAATAAATAAAAATGAATAAAGAAAAAAAGAAGCATATTTTCATTTTGACTAAGTTTAACTATGAGATTAGATAACACGGAAGAAAGAAATGATTACCTTTTCAAAGGAGAAATCCATAAATTTATCTGTAACAGAATCATAGGTCTTGGTCTGTTTAAAAAAAATTAAAGTTTTACTACTTTAAAAAAGAATATTTCAGTTTATATTTATATATAAAATATTTCATAAATAGCTATTCTATTCTTTACAGTAATTCTGTAAATAGTTCTCAAATAGTATTACATTCATAAAAATCCTTGACAGAAGTTTTTCGCTAAGAGTACGGTTGACCTTAGAGTAATAGGCTTGAACTGCACAGGTCTACTCAAAAGGCAGAGTTTTTTTCCTCCCCCAATAAATACAGCACAGTACTGTAAATGTATTTTCCTTATGATTTCTTAGTATTTTCTCCGGCTTTAATATAAGAATACAGTATATGATACGTGCAATATACAAAATATATATTAACTGAGTGTTCATGTTATCAATAAGACTTCTTTTTTTTCCTAATTTTTTTAAACGTTTGTTTATTCTTGAGAGAGAGAAAGAGCCAGAGGGATCAGGGGAGGGGCAGATAGAGAGGGAGTCACAGAATCCAAAGCAGGCTCCAGGCACCGAGCTGTCAGCACAGAGAGCCCAACAACACAGGGCTCGACCTCACGAACTGTGAGACTATGACCTGAGTTGAAGTCATATGTTTAACTGACTGAGCCACCCAGATGTGCCCAATAAGGCTTCTGAGCAACAGACAAGTTATACTCAGATTTTTGACTGTGCAGGGGTCTGGAACCTTTACCCCCACATTATTCAAGGGTCAACTGTACCTGAAAATATTCAAAACATTTTTAAAGATACTTTAATATATATACAAAGCTTAAAATATGTACTCGCAATTTAAAAACTACATTTTAAGAGAAGAACTTTGCTAAGTTTACTTGTTTCTTTTTTTGAGGAAATATTTTACAAGTAACATTTAGAGATGCAATCAGTTTAATAATGGCATCAGTAACTCATTATTTATTCCTCATTCTACCCATTTCTAAAGCATTAGCAATTTGCCTACTTCCTCTTTTCTATTCATAGTAGTACGTAAGTGCATCAAAGAGCAGTAAGGTAGTCCTTCATTAATTTTTTTTTTACTTTTTATTTATTTTTGAGAGAGAGAGAGAGAGAGAGACAGAGAGACAGAGAGACAGCGTGAGCAGGGGAGGGTCAGAGAGAGAGGGAGATACAGAACCTGAAACAGGCTCCAGGCTCTGAGCTAGCTGTCAGCACAGAGCCTGATGCCGGGCTCGAACCCAAGAACTGCAAGATCATGACCTGATTTGAAGTCAGACGCTTAACCGACTGAGCCACCCAGGCACCCCAGGTAGTCCTTCATTAAAATCCAGAATGTGAACAGTGATTTCACAATACACATGGCCATTAAAGTGAAAAATAATTTTATGTGGGCTTATCTGTGAAATGGAAATGACTATTTAATGCTGGACTTTTGAGAATCAAAATAGTATTTTAACAGTTTTCAGAAAATTGGTACTTGGATAAAATGCCTATTAAGTGCAATTATATTATAATTAAACACTAGTATTCCGACCTAATTGTCTTTTTCTCATGTCGTAGAGCTAATTACATAATAGGTAAGATATTCTTTGTGTCTCTTGTCAATAGTAATAATCAGGTTGCTGCTGCCATTACAAAAATGCACTGAAAGAATAATTCTTTAAAGTTCAGCTCAAGCCAATTTCCTTGACAAAGATTTTTCATATTAAGTCAATAAAGAGTAATTTCTTTTTGCTTGAATCCCAAAGCATTCAAGTGAACAACTTCTTCCATCATAATGTCTCACAGCAATGTAACTCAATTCCTATACTATATAAATTTTCAATTTTAAGTCTTAATCTTCTTAATCAGTTGAAGGCAGAAATAATCATTTAAAAAGTATTTCCCAGTGTCTGGTATCTATTCCAAACCGTCTAGACTTCTAATAAATAATAGTAGAATAAATTTTAGGTTTAATCATGGCAATTAAAAGAAAGTTTAGTGATTCTGCCACTGGATTTTAGAATACTGCATAGCCATGTGAAAAGTCACAAACCACTTAAAACTTCTGAATAAAACTCACCGTCATCTCTCCACCAAAACATTCAGAGGCCAGTTGAGCAGAATCAAAAGGTTTTACCTCAGCATCATTAAAAAGATACCTAAAACAGAGCATATAGTGTTGATCAAGTATATATCAAGCTGGTAAAAAGAAAGTATGAGTTGAAAGGGGAAAAGTAAGGTGGACAGAGTGGAGCCTGCAGGCAACTCCAAATTGGCATATACAAGGACTTTGCAGCCATTCTGCAGAAGACATTCCATAAACAACTCTTGAATGAGTGAACAAAGAGAAGACTGGGAAGGTGCAATATTGTCCATGAATCTAAAGCTGTGTGCAAAACCTTGGATGTTCCTTTTTCTCAGGACAACACCATCAAATTCTCGAAAGAAGTTTAGCAACTGACTCCTACTGTCTTATGAAAGCTGCTTTCCCTTAAAATTTCCTAATTTTATAAAAAGTTTTTAGAAAGATAAAATCAGGAAACATATCTGAAGTGAAAATCTCAAGTTTAAATTTTAACAACAGGAAAAAAATTTGAATCCCAAGAATAAAATTTTAATACTCACCATTTATTGTTTTTGTAAGCATGTGGATTGACTATATCTCTGATGAAGCTATAATAGTGCCCACCATCTGCTGTTCCTGTGTGAACAGTTACTCCTATTAAGTCATACTCATAGCTCTCTGTATCTTTTGAATGATCACTGACTTCTTTAAAACCTGAAATGAGTTATATAAAATGGTAATAATTTTGAAAACTACACACTGACATCTTCAAATCATATCTTATATACTGAAAAAGGCATAGATACATTATTATAACAGGTACGACAACTTGCTAGTCATTCCTCATTCACAGCCTACAATTTTAATGAACATTTACAAGAATCATGTGGAAAAACCACCATGTGCTACTGCATAACTATGGACAACCTCAATATAATATAGAAATGTAAAATATGCTCTTTCTGTTTAATCTTGTTCCTTTTGAAATAGAGAGTACGAAATTTTTCATTCACCTTATTAGGAGCAAGCAAACACAAAATCTGAAAAGGCATTAAGATACTTATGTCTCTTAATCTCAAGTTAAGAAAATGAGCACTATACTGGTAACATGCTTCCAATGGCTTATCATTTTGTATTAGGAGACAGAAACTAAATAAATACAAGACATCCTGTTCCTAAAGATTTAAACCTGAAGGCTATAAAAGATACTATGGAAAAACTACAGAATAATCTAGTAAGTTTAAAGATTTATGATCTGTATTCTCAGCATGCTATACAAAGGGAAAAGTATCATCAGAAACCAGTGAAAGCAGATTAAGTTAACTTGAGTGCACAGTCTAAAGCGGAACGAAAGGGACAACTGTGGAGGGAAGGAAATGGCTAACAGTGTCAAAGTAGTAGTTGAGAAGTTTGGATGTGCTAGGATCCCACTATGAACCCATCACTTGTGGCCTAAAACAAATCCTTCATCTTGGCATAAATTTCTAGTACACATGAAAGCATCGTGAAAAATACCAATAAGTATAATAACTTGTCAGTCTTGCTATGATTTCTCAAATGGTGTGAAGAGTTCTAAAAAGTAGGATGTATATATACAATGGCTACTTCTTAACTTCACCTATACAGTATTTTCAAAGTTATCATCTTCTAGCTCATTTCCTGCAACTTCTAAGCATATTCAAGTTTGTGCGTTTTTAAAATTTTTTTTTAAATTTTTATTCATTTTTTTGAGAGAGAGAAAGAGCACAGGTGGAGGGAGGGGTAGAGAGAGAGAAGGAGATACAGATTCCGGAGCAGGCTCCATGCTCTGAGCTTGTTAGCACAGAGCTTAACACTGGGCTCGAACTCACAAACTGCAAGATAACCACCTAAGCTGAAGTTGGAGGCTTAATGACTGAGCCACCCAGGTGTCCCTAAACACATTCAAATTCTTAACTCCATATTCCTCTATGGCTATAGTCACCATCTTCTCTCCTCTCTTCAAAGAAAGAGCACATTCCTCTTTTTTTTTTTTTTTTTAAGTATTTTTATTTATTTCTAGGAGAGAGAGAGAGAGAGACAGTGTGGGGGGTGGGGGGCGGTGGGAGTCAGAGAGAGAGGGAGATACAGACTCTGAAATAGGATCCAGGCTCTGAGCCGGCAGTCAGCACAGAGCCCGGTGCGGGGCTCGAACCCACGAACCGCGAGATCATGACCTAAGCGAAAGTCGGACGCTTAACCGACTAAGCCACCCAGGCGCCCCGAGCACATTCCTCTCTTAAAGAAAAGCCTACCCTCATTATTTACACTTCTCATCTCCCATTTGGTAAAACATTTACTGGATGTTCATTAAGTGCCAGGCAATGGAGTATAAAGATTAAAATGCAGTTCTCTTTCCCAAATCTTAAAATACAGTGGGTTCTTCAAACCTTCAAAATTTTAATCAGTAGAACTTTTTATACTAAGAAAACACTGCCAGAATGTTTTTATCTAAAATAGAACTTCTCCATCTAAAGAATGCAAAGACAAAGAGCTGGACCTGTTCTGCTTTTCTCTCTCACTTGTTTCCATTCCTCTCCTTTGTGCTCCCTAAGGCACATGTAGGTACGTTTGAAAATCACTGGTCTTATAAATGCAGTAACAATTTGGAGGTAACTAGATATGAACCACGTGTCATCTTTAACTCACTGCAATCTGCCTCTCTATTGCGATACGCAAATGAAATTGCTATGATAAAGATAACCAATGACTTTACACGTTATTTTCAGTTATATTCTTACTGAACTATTCCTTTTCTTTAGCATTCAATACTTCTGACCACATTCCCTTTTTCTGGAGATCTTCCTGAAATACTGACCCCACTATTCACCTCGCAGATCAAGCCACAAACCTGAGTCATTCTTACTTTTCTTTTTCCCTCTAGTAGGAGACTAAAATGTAAGCTTCAAAGCGACAAAAACATTTATTTATTTACTTACTTTTTTTTGAGAGACAGAGAGAAAGCATGAGTGGGGGAAAAGGGCAGGGGGAGACAGAGAATCTTAAGCAGGCTCCATGTTCAGTGTAGAACCTGATGCAGGGCTCAATCCTACCACCCTGGGATCATGACCTGAGCCAAAATCAAGAGTCGGATGCTCAACCAAGCCACCCAGGTATCCCAACCTTGCTCTTTACTGCCACTCTACTATTATCACTATGAGAATAAAAAGTTACACAGTAGATAGATATTCAATAACTTTGCTGGATTCATTTATTCATTCAATCATCAAACCGTATTAACTCTCTATGTACACTTGCTCGTTGTGCTACCATCTTCTCTGTGGTTTATCAGAATGGACTCCCTACATTGCTTTCATCATCCTCTACTTCATTTATTTCTATTGCTGTAGTAAGAATAACCTTTTCCAGACCCTACCTGGTCATCTCAGTTCTCTACTTAAAATCTTCCAAAGGTTTCACATGAAAAAAGAGAGAGAGAGAGAGAGAGAGAGAGAGACTAAAATCACTGGGGTGCCTGATGGCTCAGCCAGTTGAACATCCAACTCCTGATTTCAGCTCAGGTAGTGATTCTAGAGTTCTGGGATACTGCCCTGCATCAGAGTCTGTGCTGAGTGTTGAGCCTGCTGAAGATTCTCTCTCTCTGCCTCTGCCCCTTGCTCCAGCTTGCCAGTGCTTTGTCTTTAAAAAAANACATGGCCTACAAATAAAATGATCTGGCCACTGCCTTTTGTCCATTTTATCAACTCCACCCCCACCTCCTACCCACAAAAAGAGATTAGCCATTCCTTTCAACCTAGTCCTTATTTAAGCTCTGCTTCAATGTCACTTTTGTGAAAGCCATCTCTGATTTCATTATATTTGAGACACATTCATCATCCTATCTGATGACACATCCTGTTTGTAACTGTTTTTTTAAGTTTATTTTCTGAGAGAGAGAGAGAGAGGGAACAAACACACACTTGCAAGTAGAGGAGGGGAAGAGAGAGAGGGATGGAAGAGAGAGAATCCCAAGCAGGCTCCACACTGGCAGCTTGAAGCCCAATAAGGGGCCTGATCCCATGAACTAGGAGATCATGACCTGAGCTGAAACCAAGAGTCAGATGCTTAACCAACTGAGCAACCCAGGCATTTTGGTAATTTCTTCTTAAGACGTGCCTACTAGACTTAAGTTCTATGAGGTAAGAAACCATGTTTACTTGTTCACTGCCATGTCCCTGATGCTTAGAGGTGCCTAGAACACAGTCCTACTAAACACTTAATATTTATTGGCTAATGACTGGTGTGCCACACTGTACTTAAATATATTTCTCTTTCTAAAATTAAATTTCATTTTGGTTACAACTTTGTAATTATGACTGTTTTGTTATGGAGACTTACAATGACCACAGGCAAGAGAAAGAGATAAAAAATTACCTTCTTTCCTATCACTCTTTCCCATTAGAAAATCTTCTGTATAGGGTGTCATATCCAAACGTAACGGGAAGGAAAAGTGTGTGTTCACTTTCTCTTTCATCATTGTTACCATATTAAATGTATACCTCATAGTATTAAAACTCAGAATGCGAGGCAATTTCTTAAAACATGCCCTGAAGACAGAAAAGAGAACAAAAAAAAAACCTGTTAAAAATCTCTTTCAAAAGGTACTTTAACCGGTATCATTTACTGTACATTTATTTCAACATTCAACTCAGAGTGAATAATAAAAAGTGTTCTAAATCATGTTCTTATTAAATGTATCTATAACCATGTATCTCCCTCTTACACGACTTCTTTCATTCTGAAAGAGTTTTCCTGTGTTTAGGTAAGAAAAATGAAAAGTAACAGCACAGTGTGGTAAATTCCATGAAGAAGATATTAAAGGTGCTACAAAAGCATAAAAAGGCACTATACCATACATACTCCCAAGATAAGGGGGAGGGTCTTTGGTTCAGACTTTTCCATCTTAAATAACAGGAAGTGATCTATTTATTTTTATAAATCAGAATTGCAAAGCCTGGCTGTATTATTTATCAGATGTATGACCCTCAAGTAATTTAACCTCTCTGAACTTAATTCCTAAAATGGAGATTAAAGTGCCTACTTCCTACTATTTTTAGAATGGTGCCTGACAAATAGCATTCAATAAATGCTGCTGGATATTACAACAGCAACAACATCAAGTTAATTGGTTACCTAAATCTTCTGGTATAATAAATATCGCTAGTTCAAATTAAAAACATAAATAAATAAAACATCAAGACTGCAGTTTAAACAAAAAAAATATATAAAAGCTGGATTCATGGAAACCGAATTTTGGGGAATAATTCTTCATTGTATTCAGGATTCTAAGATTCTGAATCAAAAGAGATTCTGTTTGAATCAAAACATTAGTTTAAGAAAAAAAAACAAAGAGGAATTTAGGGAGACCACGTTGGGAAAGGATTTCATAAGCATAGGAAATAAGAACTCTAAAAATCCATTATTACAGATTTTTGGAACTGGCAAAAGATGATGTTACAGAAATATAAAGAAGTCAAATGATGAAGGCCCTTGTGTGCCATGTCAGACTATAAACTTAGCCCGAGAGCTAAGAGTCACTAAAGGACCTATGATTGACTGTGGAACCTTGCATGATTCAGAGGAGACAAGACATAAATGGAACTAAAAAGAGAGGAGAATTATGTTGTAGACTTACTAAATCTTTGAGACACACAAGTCACAGCTGGGAGAACACAGCACAGCATTCTGAATTAGGTAAGATGATTTAAGAATCATAAGCATGTCAGTAGAGACTGATGTTATGGTGGTAGACAGAATTATTCAGAAAATAAATAAATAAACTGAGAAAGACAGAGGTTTAAATATAGAGCAGAAGATAATCCTTAGCCCATTTCTGCTGAACACGTACTATGTTATTACAGATATTCAAAAGTATGGTAATAATATAAAAGACTGAGTAATACTTTGCCTGAGAGACCAAATACTATTTCAGAAAAACAGGAGAATATTAGCCAAAAGGAGAGAATGTTTCAAGAAGTAGGTTATTGAGAATTACATATATTTCAGTAAGTTTATTTATAAAATTTCAACTAAAATGATATTCTCCAAAGAAAATGCCTCAGCCTCTCAATTACCTTTTACTGATTCCTCATTACATCCCTCCATAGTAACAAATTTTTAATGGACTCCAGTCTAACTCTTCTAACTCATATCCTAATCCAATTCTCATCAGATGAGTTTGTCTTCTCTCTACCTGCACAGCAACGGTTTAAGTATGTCTACCTTTACAACCTTTCTGTCTTGCAAACAAATTGACATCTGGAGGCTGAGAAAAAGAACACCATTTCTATTAGTGCACATTTCCCTGGAAAAATTTATTAAGCAATCCTTAAGAGATGGCTTTTCATTCTCTGCCTTCCAACATGCTCAGATCTATGTCATCTAGAAAACTGTTGTTTAATCTCAAAGCCCTTACTAGATTCCAATTTCCTTGTTTTTTTATTGCCAAACTTCTAAAATGAATGACGACCCTGTATCTAACTGCTACAACTTGAAAAAACATACCACTACTACACTATCTTTTATAAAACCCAATGCTTTTACTCAGCTGTCATTTTTCCTCTTTTTTGTGGACTATGTCAATTGAATACCTTCCTCATGAGACTTCCTGCCCCAGTTTCTAGGTTACTATCCTACCTCTGATTGTCTTTGCTGGCTTCAATTCCATCACTTCTTCCTCTGCACTTTTAGATTGGCTTAGATCTCATAGTCAGTCCTTTGCAAAAGTTATGTTCTTTCTCAGGCACATGTTCAAATGGCGTCAACCAATTATGTAAACAATCCCCAAATCTAGATGTTAAGCATTTAATGTCACTGTATATTACTAATCATATTTTCTATCCCCACTCAATGCAAGTCCTCCACTTTGAGGCAGGCTGGCCTAACCCTGGACTTCTTCAACATACAAGGTTATTTCTAGTTCTCTGCCTGGGTTCCTAATAACAACTACATACGATGCTCTCTCAATCCAATTTCTATTTGCCATTCATTGTTCTCCAGTGGAATCGAAACATCTTTACTCAACAAGTCTGTCCTAAACTGGCCATCTTATGGTTAGCTCTTAAGAAAAAAGTCACTTCAGAGATTCAGAGGAGGACATCCTCAGTTCATGAGGAGACTCACTACCATGATTTAGTGAGTGCACAAAAAAGGGCTAAAGGAATCAGATGTTGGTAGTCAGATGTAGGTTTCATGCCCAACACGGCGCTCAAACTTACGACCTGGTGATCAAGAGCCATGTGCTCTACTGACTGAGCCAGTCAGGGTCCTGGACCTTGGTAAATATTTTGATTAATTAAAAGGACAAAAATAATTTGGAAAGATTTAAGGATGTTTGAAAGTATACTTGAATAACTGAATGAAAAAGCTGGTAAGAATAAGCACCAAGCAGCTGACTAATCACATAATGTTGATAAAAGTTTAACATGCATTTACACTAAGTTTGTGTTTTACTACCATTTGATGACGTATCAAAATGATAAATGTTACATTTCAAAAAGCATACCTTTTTTCAGCTCGTACTTTCTTCCCACAATGAGAACAAGTATACATGTTGTCACCTTCTAAAGTGTCTTTAATAGTAACTTCATCAAGAGATTCCTGTGTATTAAACCAGATTTTAAAGTTTCATATTACTGTTCATACTATGTAAGGTTATAAAAAGCAGTAATTATAATTTGAGCAGAATGCAGAGGAAAACAAACATTTTTATAAAAAAAAAACTTCTAAATTTTAGTAAAAAAATGTTTTCCCTCAAACTGACCAGATGCTCCATGAATCCAACTAAATTTTTCAAAAGTGCAAGTATGTCGATTTTTAATGGGGAGAAAAAAAATCAGCTTTCTGGTCTACCTCTAATTCTTAATTTGATTTACATAACAAGAAGAAAATAGATGAAAACACAAAAGTTAATCTTCTATCAAGGTAACAAAAATAAACTTGCTGTATATAAAATTTAAATGCAGAAAAGGTCTACACAATAGATACATTACTCACATAAATGTTCTTCATATCAGCCACTTGGCACCTTACAGTATAAAATTCTTCAGCAGTCTGACTAACGTGTTCACAATCCTGGTCAACCAACAGTCAAATATTAGAAATTTATTACAATAAGTTAAAATGTACAGTAAGATTCCAAAAAGTAACAGGGACACTACTTACCAAGGACACAACGTTGTTTGTAATTACACCTCCAAACAAACTTTTGACGGTATTTTTCTTTAAAAAAACAAAACAAAACAAAAAAACCAAAAACAAAAACAAAAGAGACTAGTTAAAACTGGGCAAATCCGTACAGATTTCAAAAAAACTTCAGTATCCTGGTACTAACCAGTTCTGGAGACATTTCTTCAATTTTAGTAATGAGATCAGTAAAGAATTCTGTCATATCTTTCTGCTCTCCAGTATTCAGAGGCTGCTTATCCATGGTGTATGTTTTACAAAAGGGTCTAGGATTATACGCTTTGCATTCACTCTCCTGCAAAGGACAAGGGGGAGGGGTAGATCAGGAAACAATCAAACAAATCTGTGTCAAATAAAAGATAACTGAGTAAATAACAAAACAGTAAATCTACAAAGAACTGCTCTGTTTTATTTCACTTTTGTTTAATTTTTGTGGCATTTGCAGTTTAACAGTCTTAGATGCTGGAAGATGCTTAAATTACTGTTAAGCTATGAAATCTGTATTTTTAAGTAGTAATTTCTAGGAAGGAATTTGGGACTCAAAGGATATAGATTTGTATCGTGAAACAAAACAAAACTTTGGAAGGCTGAGTAAGTTCTCCTACACACTGAACGTTAGTGGTTCTTTTAAGAGTAGCTTAGAATACTTTTCTGTTTTGTCAGTTCAGATGGCATGTTCCAACTCTGTTAAAGGGAGATTAAAACTGGGATCAAAGTATGACTAGTAAATCTTTTAGTTTTATTAACAATTTCATCTATTGAGCCCAAAGTAAGTGTTAGAAGCTGAAGAATACAGGAATAAACAGGATATAATCTCTGTCCTCTGGATTCTAACAGGTGAGACAAGTAACTTTCACTGCAAAGTGGTAGGTATGAGAGAGCTGTGCAATCGTTGTTTTCTTAGAGGAGGTGAAAACAAGTTGCTTCTGGAATGATGACACTAAGAAGGGAGAAGAGTGCTACAGAAAAGACTGCTGCAGGCAGAGGGAGCAGCATAAACAGCTGTACAAGTGATGAAGCAACAGGGTGATGGACTTCCAAGGGCTGATACTTTCTACAGGGTGAGGTTACATACAGTAGGGGGTAAGAGAGGAGATTATAGGGACACCTGGCTGGCTCAGTTGGAAGAGCATGTAACTCTCAATCTCAAGGCTGTGGGGTCAAGCCCCACAATGGGTACAGAGCACACTTAAAAGAAAAAATAAAAGTAAAATCTTAAAATAACAACAAGAATTTTAAAAAAGAAAGGAAGAAAGAAAAGAGAGAGGAAGTTCAAAGGAAGGGGCAAAATCAGAACACACGTGCCATTGCTGAGGAACTTGAATATAGTCTGCTCATAAAAAAAAAAAAAAAAAATCACTGAAAGGTTTTAAGCAGGGGAATAACACTGTAAGATCTGCTAATTTTTAAAGACATTACTTTTATACTTTTCGGGGTTGGATTTAAGAGTGACAGAGAAATCAATCAGAAAACTATGGGGTGAGTGTGTCCCTGTGATAGGAAAGGGACCAGATACAAATAATTTTTCAAAGGACAAATTAAAAGAATGCAGACGACGGAGATGTAACTGTTAAGAGTTACTTTTAACAAATTATTGGGGTGCCTGAGTGGCTCAGTCAGTTGAGCACCTGACTTTGGCTCAGGTCATGATCTTCCAGTTCGTGGGTTTGAGCCGTGTGTCGGTCTCTGTGCTGACAGTTAGCTCAGAGCCTGGAGCCTGTTTTAGATTCTGTGTCTCCCTCTCTCTCTGTGACTCTCCCATGCTCACGCTGTCTCTCTCTCTCTCAGAAAAAAATAAAACATTAAAAAGCAACAACAACAAATTACTGACAATTTCAACTCAAAAAGAAAGAGTATACAGTCAAGGCAAATCCAATACAAATAAATACAAGGTTATATCTAATTAGTTTTCCATACATGGCTCTCAAACATACCATTAAATACGTAAACATTTTTTGAAGCTCCAGAAGAGTGGTCTTATGCTTCATATCTTCTGAATACTAGAAATCAAGGGAAAATTCTCCATTAAAACATACTGATGATAGTAAATTAGACATTCTATTAAAGAAAGTATTATAATGTGCTTAATATCCTATCTGTTTTCATTCTTTTAGCTCTGTGTAGGAAAAAATAGTCTATTCTTTATTTAGGAATTTAGTGTTTTAAAAATTTAAAGATTTTGTTCATTATATAAATATAGCCATCACTATTCTGTAAGAAAATGTAATAAAGAGATCAAAAAACTATTGCTTTCCCAATCAACACTTATTTGGTGCAATGCTGAGTTCACAAGTTTGTGACTGGGCAAGAACAGAAAACATCTTAGGTGTGCAACAAAGCTGTTTTCTACAAATAAATCCATAGATTAAAAAAATTCATTATAATAATATATGACATTTCACCATCATCTAGTTGTTATCTTTATTTTTTTTCTAGAAGAGTACATCCTTAATACTGAAGAAAAAATACTGGTCAAGATGCCTGAAAATCTTCTATATATTCAAATATCATTAACTGAGATTCAGGTATCTGACTAGACTCATTCTCTAGAGATTTAGTCCTGAACACCAGCCTTACATCACTTATACTCTCTCTCATTAAAATATTAAAATAAACCTAAACCTATGAAGAACTATCCTCACTACAAACTACCTGTCATAATTTTGAAGAAGCTCTGATAGTCTCATGGAATAATAAGCCTTCCAAATGTCAGAAGTATACACTAGTTATTTGTGTCAATTTTGTGGGGAGTGCTAAGTAATGTGGTTCTGCTGTTTTGGAGCTAACAAACTGAGGACATAAGGACACTGAAATAGGAGTCTATTCAACATTCAGTTAGTGCAAAATTATATGATATAAAGTACAATCGGAACTGAATAAAAGGAATCAACATTACTGGCAAAAAACGATAGTAATATTCCTGGCATATGGGAGGCTTAATATTCCATAAGATCAGAGTAGTAGTCACACAAAACAACATCTTCCAATATGGAACACGCAAACTGTTCAGAATACGAAAATGGCTGGGATTTATATTTACAAAGACCTGGATTTATAGTTTCATTGCTGGAGATGAAGTATTAGTTGGCTGAAGAACAGAAGTGACAGAATTCTTCTAAACTAAGAAAAAGCAAGAATATTTTATTACATTTAATGTGTAAGTTCTAAATATATACCCTACATATGTATTAACTCCTTAAAGGAATACATATTTGTACCCATTAGGATGGCTACTAACAAAAAATAGAAAACAAGTTTCAGCAAGGCGTGTGAAGAAATTGGCACCTTTGTGCATTGCTAGTAGGAATATAAAATGGCACAGCCACTATGGAACCCTGGCATGGTGATTCCTCAAAAAATTAAACACAGAATTCCAGTATGATCGATCCAGCAATTTCACTTCTGGGTATGTGTAAAAAAGAAGTGAAAGCAGGGCCTCAAATGGATATCTGGATACTTGTGTTCATGGAAACATTACTTATAAAAGCCAAAAGACATAAGCAACCCAAAAGTATCTCCAGATGAATGGATAAACAAAACGTGGCATATAATACACAATGAAATATTATTCACCCTTAAAAAATCAGGAAATTCTGATACATGCTACACATGAAAAGTTGAAGACACTATGCTAATAAGATTATAGGATTCCACTTTAATGAGGTACCTAGGACAGTCAAATACAGAGACAAGTAGTACAGTAGTAGTTGTAAGGGATTTGGGAGAAGGGAGAATGGAAAGTTTTTAATGGGGTAAGGAGTTTTAGTAGGGGGAAGTGAAAAAATTGTTGAGACTGATAGTGGTCAATGTACTAACTACCACAGAATTGCCACTTAGATATGGTTAATATGGTAAATTTTAGTGGTGTATACTTTACAATTAAAATACACATAAAGCTTACTCTAATCTATGAACAAGAGATAAGGAAATGAAAGTAATGTTTTCATGTAAATAATCAGGTGAACATTTGACTAGAGACAGTTTCCAAAGTCATGTCCAATTCTATTAAGAATTTATCATATACAGGGTGCTTGGGTGGCTCAGTCAGTTAAGTGTCCAACTTTTGATTTCAGCTCAGGTCATGATCTCATGGTCCGAGATTGAGCCCCATCCACAGAGCCTGCCTAAGATTCTCTCTCTCTAACCCTCCCCTGCACATGTGTGCACATTCTCGCTCTCAAAAACAAAACAAAACCCAAAAAAACCTGTTTATGTAGAGATAAGTCTAAATTTAGTTTTTAACCAAAAACACCATTTATGAGACCTACTCCCAATTAGCACATCTGAACTGGTGGTTCATATTAATTCCTGAAACTGCAAACGGCTAAATGGTGATCATTAATATGAAGAAGAAAAATCACAAAGGATGCTCATGTTAACAGCTAGAAAAAAACACTGCAACCATGTGATCATGAAACTCTTTCATCATAACTAGGTCTATAAAATTAAGCTGGTGGGGACACAAATTTTGTGACAAAAATTTCCATATGCTAATGAGTCAGTTACTCAACTACTTCTAAGCATGATCAGTCTCAGATGATAATCTTAAAAGCATTAATATAACTAAAGCCAAAAAAACCCCAAAACCTGACTATACTGTAACTTGGAGACTTTGAAGCTGAACTTAAACATATTAAGAATTCAATGATAATATATAAATAGCTGCAATATTTAAAAAAAAAAAAAGAACTGCAATTTTTTTTAGGAGGGATAAATCAGGACATCAAGATAACATGATGAAGGAAAAAAAAAACAAAGATAAGCATAAAGGAAAAAAAACCCAAGGATAAGCATAAAGTAAGTTTGTCAAGAAATTATAAAAGTTGTGCAGAAGGCAAACTAAAAAACAGTCCATGGTTAAAAAGAATGAAAACAAGAAATAACAAGTTAAGAAGTAGAGCTTACCCAAATAAACCCTGTAAAATTTACTTTGGGATAAAAATAAAAGAAATAAGCGATTCTGATATATTCACCTACTTTGTTTTAGGCTTTGCTTGTTTTCTATGATGAAAATGTGTATTTTTACTGAAAATATGTTGCCTACATGGAGTGTGTGTGTGTGTGTGTATACATATATATATATATTTCACAACTATGTTTTCCCTTAAGAAATAAAGAAATTATACTAATGTTAGGATCACCCTATTAAACTGTAAAATTACATAAGCTACCTAGCTATTTTATAAAATAGTCATTTTTTAATTAAAAAATTATTTTCTTGATGTTTTAACTAAATTGAAATAATCAAGATTTCTTAAAATTTAAAACTTTTCTTTTACACTTTTAATTCTAAAAGTGAGGAAAACTGTACCTTTGCAGTGAAGACAGCCTGTCTGGCCTCAGGTATCATATAAAGTTGCTGAATAGTAGAAGCCAAGTAACAAGTAGCTCCAAGGTTAGTCAGGCCAACAAATCTACACTCAGCACGAACATCTTCATGAGGCCAGTAGTCCCATTTATAAGGGGCATGGGCTGCTGGAAAAAAAGGGAGGAAAGGATGCCCTCCCCCCGCAAACAAACTATTAAACATAATGTATTTTACTTTTACAGCCACCACTGTATTTACAACCACCACTCTCCATCACTTTAGTTAACATACATAAAACATTATGTTTGATAACATGAAACTAATATAACATTGTGTCAACTATACTCAAAATACGAAATAAAATTAGTAAAAACACATAGAAAAACTAATTCATTCCCTAAAAATCCAAAAGAATGTTAAAATTTTATTTTACTTGACACTATATTATTTAACCAAGAAATTCCTATAGATATCTATAAGTCTTTTACACCTATTTTTTTAAAAATCAGTGTTTATTTAACATCTCAGAAACAATTTATAATGCTAAAGTGTATAAACAGTGAATTCTTTAAGTCATGCCCTCCTAGGTACCACCTCACGCCAGTCAGAGTGGCTAAAATNGAAACTAATTTGATAATAAATTATTTGTTAAAAAAAAAAAAAAAGAAATGCCCTCCTAAATCTCTTTTCTGCACCCAAACTTTATAAAGACTAAAAGGAAAAGAATGCTTACACTGCATGTGTTGTGCCATAACCCAGTTGTGTATTAACCTGTAGTTTTCAACAGATCCCTTCACCATCTCTACTAACAAATCATAAGCAGCAGCTCTTGAAGAATGTGATTTGCACTTTGGCTGTTGTCTGTCTTTTAGACTAGGCAACAAAAACAGGAGATTGAAGATATCTCTTAAAAATTCCTGGAAAAAAGAGAAAGACCAAGTGTGTTATCTAAAATTACATTTCAATAATATTCCAAATATAATGAATAACTTACAGAGTGAACTAGACTATATGACAATCTACAATTTTCTAGAAGGCTTTTTAAAAACTTAGAGCAGCAACATATACCATCATCTAAAAGTTTCCCCAATGTTCATTTCTCTTAAAACAGACTGAGTAAGGATTACCGTTACTCTTCCTTCCTCTAGACACCTAATAGCTCTTTCTTAGATTCCCATCTATAATGCTATTATTCTCCACTCCGTTAAGTGACCAAAAGTTTTTGTTAAGGACTCATTATGTCCTATCTTGATGGCCTTTGCATTTCTTCCAGTTTCTCTGTATTACACTCTAATAACAGTAACAGCAGTACCAAAAGTAGCAACTCATAATGAGCAGTTATTGTGCCGGATACTACTCAAAGGCTCCCACACCAAAAAGAGAGATGACCAAACACCTTGACTGGAGTCACAGAGTTGAAAGACGCCAGAGTCAGGATTTCAGACACCAAGCTCTTAATGTCTATCCTAGTGAAGTTCAAACTGAAGTAAGAGGTTTTATCACCCTAGATGTATTTTTCTCTAAATCTGATCTGCTAGAGAAAGGGTCAGGTCACCTTTCCCACCTGTTTTTTCTAATTGGTCCTTAGCTACTTTACCAAAGAAAGTTATTTCTCACACACCTCAAATACTACTATGGTACACTGTTCTGGGCTATAAAATGTCCTGTTGTACTGTGTAGAAAAGAGGTATATAGTTAACAGTGACATTCTCCTAGCCTTAGAGAGGCTGGATCGTAAGGTTGGCCTCTGGCTATCATATGAAAATTTGAATGGGGAACAGTTCCCTCCTCTGATATGCAACTTTTCCTAAGTGATAAAAGTGGCTCACTGTGCCTTGGGTATTTGGTTTATAATGAATACCTGCTTTTCGTCTGGAAGTCTGGAATTTCAGACACTGTGGTCAGTTACACAGGTACAATAAATGACAATCCCTACCACTTTACTCCGCCTAAGACCCTGACTTGTAGGTTCAAGAGAGCTTCCCCAGTAGATAACACCTCTCACATGTTGTCACACTCATCACTGGGGAAATTAAGCACATCCTGTGCAACTCCAAGAGGACAGGACTCTTGGAAGTATGTACCTGTTTTCCATCAGACTTGGCCCAGTCCTGTCTTTTTCTGTCACTGATTTCATTTTGTATTATTTTGCTGTAATAAATCTTAGCCATGAGTACGACCACATGCTGATTCCTTGGAACCCTTCTAGTAAATCAATGAATCTGGGAATGGACCTGGGATCCTCTGACACAGGTACCAAATAAAGGACAATCTGAAATATTTTCCCATTAATGATCTCACTTCTTCCACCTCACTACTGTCAAAGAAAGTACAAAGTCCTGTCTTTACAACAAAAAGTATGTTGAGCTAAGATATATGGAAAGCTGGGGGCACCTGAGTGGCTCAGTAAGTTAAGCATCCAACTTCAGCTCAGGTCATGATCTCATGGTTTGTGAGTTTGAGCCCGGCTTCAGGCTTCATGCTGTCAGCATGGGATTTTCTCTCTCTTTCTTTCTACCCCTCACTCACTCAAGTTCTCGCTCTCGCGCTCTCTCTCTCAAAAATAGATAGATATAAGAAATATGGAAAGTGACTAGGATCTAATTTATACAGCTGACAGAGTAGTAAGGCTGTATCTTGCCTATATGAGAATTCAGAGGTTAGAGAACTGTCTTGGATGGAAGAATGAATATAGTTAAAATGTCATTACTACTCAAAGCAATTTACACATTCAATGCAATCCCATCAAAATTGCACCAGCATACTTCTCAAAACTAGAGAACCGTCTTGAAGACACAAGATAATTCATTTACTTTACTGAAAAAGGAAGTCAAACTTATTCAAAAAGAAATGGAACTGGCTAATAACTAGTTTAAAATGAACTATCTTTGCCAGTTTAAATCCAGAAATTGAATGAGCATTAAATATCTACAGCTCCAAAGCTTTAATAAGATGTATTTAAAACTTCTGATAAGATAAATATTTTATCAGAAATGCCAGGTTGGTAAAGATAATGAAATTAATGATATTTTTATTTTCCTTACTCGGAGTTTACCAGAAAAGCAGGTGTCTATATGTGAAAAAGTAACCTATATATTAATATGTCCATTTGATAAATAATGGTAAAACCATTCTGATATACTTCACAGAAAGAACCTCAAACTGTTGAGAGAATAGTAAAAATAGTTTCTGATAATAGATCACAGTGTGATTTTTAACAGGTACTTCAGAAGAAATTCAAAGATTAAATAACACTGTTAAAATAAAATTTCCGGGGTGCCTGGATGTCTTAGTTAATTAAGCATCCAACTCTTGATTCAGCTCAGGTCATGATCTCATGGTTTGTGAAATCAAGCCCCACGTGGGGCTCTGTGCTTAGAGCATGGGGCCTGTTTGGGATTCTCTCTCTTCCTGTCCTTCCCCCAATCAATCTATCAAAATAAAAATTAACATTAAAAAAAAAAAATTTAAAAAACCCTTCCATTCTCACTGTAAACATGTAAACAAGGCTTACATTTCCATTATGTAAATAAGGTTTCCCAGAATTTGCGTTTGTAAAAAAACTAAGTAGGAAGAGAATAAATGAACACATTCTGCCTTATCAAATGATATCCACTTATAACTATGTTAATTAATTTTAAAAGTCCCATTCTTAACACAGTAATTTTCAATCAAATTTCATTAAAACAGGGGCACCTGGGTGGCTCAGTCGGTTAAGTGTCTGGCTTCAGCTCAGGTCACGATCTCGCGGTTCGTGGGTTCAAGCCCCGCGCTGGGCTCTGTGCTGACAGCTAGCTGAGCCTAGAGCCCGTTTCGGATTCTGTGTCTCCCTCTCTCTCTGACCCTCCCATGCTCACGCTGTCTCTATCTCTCTCAAAAATAAACAAAACATTAAAAATTTTAAAAAATGTTCATTAATTCTTGAGACAGAGCATGAGCGGGAAAAGGGCACAGACAGAGAGAGAGAAACAGAATCTGAAACAGCTCCAGGCTCTGAGCTGTCAGCACAAAGCCTCATGCAGGGCTTCAACTGGGAAACAGTGAGATCAGGACTTGAGCCGAAGTCTGATGCTCAAATGACTGAACCACCCAGGTGCTCCTCAAATTTCATTTTAGTGTTTCATACTTCTTTGGCAAAATATGAGGTATATTTGGACTTTCTTAAGGTTGTGTAGAAGAGGGGATGTCTTGGGTTGCGATTCTCTGCTACTCCCAAATAGATTTTTTGCTGGTTTTAAAATAATGGGCAGTTTTGGGTTTAAAAACATTTTTTTAATGTTTATTTTTGAGAGAGAGAGAGAGAAAGAGAGAGAGAGAGAGAGAGAGAGGGCGGGAGTCACAGAATCCAAAGTAGGCTCTAGGCTTTGAACTGTTAGCAGAGCCTGACGCCAGGCTGAAACCCATGAACCATGAGATCATGACCTGAGCCAAAGGTGGACTGACTCTTAACCAACTGAGCCACCCAGGCAACTCCTGGCAGTTTTTTTGTTTTTTCATTTTTTAAAAATTTACATCCAAGTTAGTTAGCATATAGGGCAACAATAATTTTAGGAGTAGATTCCTTACTGCCCCTTACCCATTTAGCCCATCCCCCCTCCCACAACCCCTCCAGCCACCCTCTGTTCTCCATATTAAGAGTTTTAAGTTTTGTCCCCTTCCCAGTTTTTGTATTATTTTTGCTTCCCTTAGGTTCATCTGTTTTGGATCTTAAAGTCCTCATATGAGTGAAGTCGTATTACATTTGGCTTTCTCTAACTAATTCTGCTTAACATAATACCCTCTAGTTCCATCCCCGTAGTTGCAAACGGCAAGATTTCATTCTTTTTGATTACCGGGTAATACCCATTGTATACATATGCCACATCTTCTTGATCCATTCATCCATCAATGGACATTTGGGCTCTTTCCATACTTTGGCTATTATTGATAGTGCTGCTATAAACATTGGGGTCCCTTCCAAACAGCACACCTGTATCCCTTGCATATATATCTACTGGTGCTGGGTTGTAGGGTTGTTCTATTTTTAAGATTTTGAGGAACCTCCATACTGTTTTCCAGAGTGGCTGCACCAGTTTGCATTTCCACCAGCAATGCAAAAGAGATCTTCTTTCTTCACATCCTCACTAACATCTGTTGTTGCCTGAGTTGTTAATGTTAGCCATTCTGATAGGTGTGAGGTGGTATCTCCTTGTGGTTTTGATTTGTATTTCCCTCATGATGAGTGATGTTGAACATATTTTCATGTGTCGGTTGGCCATCTGGATGTCTTCTTGGGAGAAATGTCTACTCATATCTTTTGCCCATTTCTTCACTGGATTACTTGCTTTTTTGGGTGCTGAGTTTGGTAAGTTCTTTATAGACTTTGAATACTTTGAACCCTTTATCTGATATGTCATTTCCAAATATCTTCTCCCATTCCGTCAGGTGCCTTTTAGTTTTGTTGATTGTTTCCTTCGTTGTGCATAATCTTTTTATTTTGATGAGGTCCCAATAGTTCATTTTTGCTTTTGCTTCCCTTGCCTCCAGAGATGTGTTGAATGAGAAGCTGCTGGTGCAGAGGTCAAAGAGATTTTTGTCTGCTTTCTCCGTTAGGATTTTGATGACTTCCTGTGTTGCATTCGGGTCTTTCATCTATTTTCAGTTTATTTTTGTGTATGATGTAAGGCAGTGGCCCAGGTTCAGTTTTCTGCATCGTGCTGTCCAGTTTTCCCAGCACCATTTGCTGAAGAGACTGTCTTTATGCCAGTGGATATTCTTTCCTGCTTTGTCACAGATTAGTTGGCCATACGTCTGTGGGTACATTCCTGGGTTCTCTGTTCTGTCCTATCGATCTGAATGTCTGTTTTTGTGCCAGTACCATACTATCTTGATGATTACAGCTTTGTAATACACCTTGAAGTCCGGGATTGTGATGCCTCCTGCTTTGGTTTTCTTTTTCAAGATTGCTTTGGCTATTCAGGGTCTCAGTTTTGTTTTTCAAGGTTAATATTACTTGGCGATCAGAAGTGAAATGCAAAGATCCCTAACAACTCCAAGGCTGGTGAACAAAACATGCCAGTACCAATAGAGCCAACTGCACTCACTGCTCCCCTTTGGGAATTCTACATATCCTTCTAAGATGACTTACACAAAGAGACCATCAGTTTTGCCATCCTACAAGTTTATGAGAAGGAAATCTCTAAAATCATGTAAAGGAACAACTATCCTGAAACAGCTTTAAGCCAGATACAACAAAGACTACAGATTATGAATAAAAGGAGAAAGTTTCAGAGAAAAATGAGATATACTAAACCCATTCTGCTATTACTAATCTAATTACAAAACAGCCTTTATGAAAGTATTTCAAGAATATAGTTCCTTCTAGGGCGCCTGGGTGGCTCAGTCGGTTAAATGTTCAACTTCGGCTCAGGTCATGATCTCACGGTTCGTGGGTTCGAGCCCCGCGTCCAGTTCTGTGCTAACAGCTAGCTCAGAGCCTGGAGCCTATTTCAGATTCTGTGTCTCCCTCTCTCTCTCTGACCCTCCCCTGCTCACTCTCTCTCTCTCAGAAATAAATAAAACATTTTTTAAAAAATTAAAAAAAAGAATATAGCTCCTTCTATTTTTAAGACTGAAATAAATGTTTTAAAGTATGACAAAATTATTGCTATAGACCGCCAACTATTTTTAATGTAGAAGATGAAGAATTTTCGACAGCTGACAAAGATACAAATTTCCTCCTATAAAATGTTACTAAAAAGAGTTTTTACAATCTAAGTCTTCTGTGTATATGAAAAAAATATATATTTATGTTGCTTTGATTGCTCATGTCCAAATTAGCACGACGTAATAATAATTAAATACAGATAAAATTTAAGACAACACCATGAGGTCATAATAAATAAATGTTTTTTCAATGTCAACAAATGTAGAAATTTTATTCTTTAAAAATACAAAGAGTTGATGGGGATTAAGAAGTCCACTTGTGGTGAGCACCGGCTAAAATAAGGAACTGTTGAATCTCCGTGTGTACACCTGAAACTAATATAACTTTGTGTATTAACTAACTGGAATTAAAATAAAAACTCAAAACTAAGTAAGATAAAAAAAATACATACAGTTGAAAAATCTAGAATTTTTTTTAAATTTAAAATTCTGCGAGGGAACACCTAGGATTTCCCAAAATTCTTCAAAGAGATGTGAGCAATAAAAGTTTGAAGACCACTGCACTAAGCTAACTCTTAATTTGTCACCAGATTTATTTTTGCTAAAATACATTCCTGATGTTTTTTGACTGACCACTTTAAAGGCCCCCTTTTTTAAATTAAAAAGTAATGCTTTTGTTGTACTACATGAACATATAAAAATAATCTCCTGTGAAGACAAGAGATGACCATCTAGTTTCCCAAAGTTCCCTCTTATACTTCAAACTCAAGCCAAACTGAACTTATAAATTTCCTACACATATTTAGTGGTTTCCTTTGACTTAGTTTTTACTCAAATTCTTTTCTACGACTTAAAAGTACTTTGCTACTTAAAAAGACTTTATCCTGTATTACAAAAGGTGTACCTTCTTCAAAGCTTTTCCTAATCATGATAGTGCTATACAATCTTTTATAACCCTGATAGTTATCTCTTTAACAGCTCTTAATTTTTACCATGAATTGCAAATATTCCATTATTTGTGAAGGTACATGTAAATTTTGAGTAAGGCAGGTTTCTCAATAATTACCTGCTGAAAAAACTGAACCATTAAATTGTCAGTTCTTAAGAAACAGCACTGAGTCTTAATCTTCCATCTGTTCAATATACATTTGTTGCCGGATACTATGCAGTGTAGTAGAGATAACAACAAGGTTTATATTTTTAAAGAGGAGTTAGAAAAATGGATGAAGAGGGCATGAAGAGAAAAGAAAATCAACAGTAGTCTTGATGATGATGGTGACAGAAACCATCTTCAGCCTGTATAGCCTATTTACTAAAAAACTCTTTACACAAAATGTTAACAGATTCCTGACCAAAAGTAAATTCTCTGCAATTTTTAAAGAATTCTTAATAAAGTAAATAAATATCATTAAAGTAGAAAAGGTATCTTAAGTACCTGGAGGATAATGAAAACTTTTCTTAATATTACACCAAACCAATCGCTTTAAACACCTCTCTACTTCTGTATCTAATTTACATTTCAAATTTAACATGTCCAGGGGTGCCTGGGTGGCTGTGAGTTAAGCATCCGACTTCGGCTCAGGTCATGATCTCCAGGTTCATGGATTCAAGCCCCGCATAGGGCTCTGTGCTGAAAGCTAGCTCAGAGCCTGGAGCCTGCTTCGGATTTTGTGTCTCCCTCTCTTTCTGACCCTTCCCTGCTCACACTGTCTCTCGCCCTCTCTCAGAAATAAACAAAACATTAAAAAAAAATTTAACATATCCAAAATGAACCTCCTGATTTTAAACCCTGAAACCATCTATCCTGAGATTTCCCTTTCTTATTAAATGAAATTATCATTCACTTAGTTTCTCAGGCCTAAAATTATGGAGTCATTCTTAATTTCTCTCTCTCCCACCTCACAATCCTATCCAAATTTAAGCCTTAAGCTCTACCTTCAATAAGCATCCCAAAATCCAGCCACTTTTCTCCATTTTCCCTATTCAGAACCAGTCCAAACTTCCTAATTAGAACCCCAAGTTATTTGCCCTCCTAGTATTTACATGGAGTATAGATCAAAGATAATACAAAATAATGGCTTTCAAACACATGCAGAAAAGCTCAACCTTACTCATAATCACAAAAAGTAATAAATAAAACAAAGAGAAACTTTTTCACCTATCAGACTGGCAAATGAAATATTTGATATTATACTGGGTTCATAGGAATGTGAGGAAATGGGGACTCATCCACATACAGTGTAGGTGGAACCATAAATTGGCTCAGCATCCACTGAAAGCAACATGGTTATACTGACCAAAATCAAAAAGGTACATACCCTATGAACCAGCAATTCTACTTCCAGAATTTTTTCCTACAGATTTCCTAAGTGGAAGATATTTATAAATCTTCACTGCAATATTACTTGTAAGAGCATAAGACCATTTTGATCATTAGGAAGCTAGTTAGTGTATGTGCGTGTGTATATATGTGTACACACATACACAGAAAAAAATATTATGCAGTTGTTAAAAAAAATGAATTAACTGTACACCGTATATACTGACACAGAGAATCTTTAGGTGATCGACCAAGTGAAGAGTATGAGTGACATCAGTGAGACAAATTGCTTAACCTGCCTATGCCTTAATTTCATCACCAAGTGAAGAGTATGAGTGACATCAGTGAGACAAATTGCTTAACCTGCCTATGCCTTAATTTCATCATTTGTCAACATGGGGCCTACTAACAAAGGGCTCAAAACTTTGCCTAAGATTATTATTTGTTTAAATCAATAAACAAAAGAGAGAAGGAAAGAATAAGTAGTCTTTTAAATACATGGGTAAGAAAAACAAGAATTCTGGAAAAGAGGACAGAAAAACAATTTTTAAAAAATATTTTTTATGTTTATTTTTGACGGGGGGGGGAGAGAGGGAGGGAGGGAGAGGGTGAGAGGGAGACGGGGAGGAGGAGAGGGAGAGGGGGAGAGAGAGAGAGAGACAGAGAACAGAATTGGGGAAGGTGCAGAGAGAAAGAGAGAGGGAGACACTATATCTGAAGCAGGCTCCAGGTTCTGAGTTGTCAGGAGAGCCCAACGCGGGGCTCAAAGCCACAAACTGCGAGATGATGACCTGAGCCGAAGTCAGACACTTAACTGGCTGAGCCACCCAGGTGCCCCAGAAAAAGAATTTTTAAATCTTTTTAATATTTGCAAAGTACAGAATTTTACAAATAAGAAAAATGACAAAGAATATACAATGATTATGAAGAGAAAATTCACAAGTTAACACAAAGACACTCATCTTCAATAGTAATAGAAAACATATAACTAGAGCAAGAATAAAACTGCCAAAGACCTCATATGTAAGGAATATGGGGATACCTGAGAAACAGGTATTAGAAACATTCTAATACAGTGCAGTTGGAAGAATAAACAGATAGAACCTTTTGTAAGCTAAGGTATTACAATGAGAAGGAATCAAATTTACTTTTAAGAATATGAGTATAGAGGTTCCTAGAGGGCTCAGCTGGTTAACTGTCTGGCTTCGGCTCAGTTCATGATCTTGTGGTTTTTGAGTTTGAGCCAAGCATCAGGCTTTGTACAGACTGCTCAGAGCCTGAAGCCTGCTTCAGCTTCTGAGTCTCCTTCTCTCCCTCTCTCTACCCCTCCCCCACTCATGGTCTAACTCTCAAAAATAAATACACATTAAAAAAAAAAAAGAAAGAAAGAAATGGGGTGCCTGGGTGGCTCAGTTGGTTAAGCCTCCAACTGCAGTTCAGGGCATGATCTCACAGTTTGTGGGTTTGAGCCCCACATTGGGCTCTGTGCTGACAGCTCAGAGCCTGAAGACTGCTTCAAATTCTGTGTCTCCCTCTCTCTCTGCCTCTCCCCCACTCGCACTCTGTCTCTCAAAAATAAACAAACATTAAAAAAAATTTTTTTAATAAAAATAAATTTAAAAAACAAAAAAATTAAAAACAAAAAAACCCCATGAGTATAGGTGGAGTACCTGGGTGGCTTAGCTGGTTAAGCATCCAACTCTTGATTTTGGTTCAGGTCATGATCTCATGGTTCATGAGTTTGAGGAGCCTCTTAACAGGCTCTACATTGAGAGCATGGAGCCTGCTTGGGATTTTCTCTGTCCCTCTCCTTCTGCCCCTCCCCGGCTCATGCTGTCTCTCCCCCTCTCTCAAAAATAAACATTAAAAATTGAGTATAGGGGCACCAAGGTGGCTCAGTTAGTTAATCAGCTGACTTTGGCCCAGGTCATGATCTCCCAGTTTGTTAGTTTGAGCCCTGCACTGGGTTCTATGCTGACAGCTCATAGCCTGGAGCCTGTTTCAGATTCTGTGTCTAACACTCTCTCTCTGCCCCTCTCCCACTTGCTCTCTCTCAAAAATAAACATTAAAAAATTCTAATTTTAAATAAAATATATAAAATTTTAGATACTCATTAAAAAAATTTTTTTTTAAAAAAAAATTTTTTTTTAATGAGTATATAACGGGACAGGTGTGCAAAGATGTTGTGCCCTACAGCTGCAGGTTGTTTTTTATAACCAGTAACAACATAAACGTCAATAATATACTCTTTTTCTCTTTATGTATTCAATTTTTTAAAATACATTTTTTAATGCATTCACTTTTTTAAATGAAGAAAGCAGATCAAAGAATGGTATTGATGTAATATAAATTATTTACTTGAGTATTTAATGTATCCATGGAAACTCCTGGAAGGCCATCCATCAGTTGAGCATCATGGGAAATAAAACTACATGGGGATCTTCTTTTGCACTATTTAAACATGTTTTCTTTCTTTAGAATGATTTTCATGTTACAATATATTATCAGAAAATTCAATATATTTACATTTTGGAATAAAATTATATACTGCTTTATGTAACAGAATACTTCAACCAGCAAAACTAAATCAAATTATTCCCAGTGAGTTTTAAGGAATAATTAAAAAATTAGGACCTAAAAAAATAGCATAAGAAGGGGCTTGGCAGGATAGGGGAAGTACCATATATCTATCACCAGAATCCCTTACTTCATGCCAATGAGGCCTATCTTCCATCCTCTGGTTATTCCTGTGTTTCCTACCACAAATAGCAGCGTCAAGAAAATAATCATCCAAACCAAAACTAACTCCCTCAATGCAGGCAATGACAAAAGTGCTAATGGCAAAGTAAATAACTTCATCTGAAGAGTAATTAGACATTTGTAGATATAGAGGCAATATGTGTTATTAAATATGCAATAGGTTTTATGTCAAATGGGCTTTTAAAATATGAAACTCTATTTTACTTATTAATTCCACTGCGTAAATTATGAATTCAAAATATTCAATCGTACAGAAACTGTACCACTGAAGTAGGGGTTGCCTTTCTATGTACAAGTTACAGGAATTAAAATTTGTTTTGCATTCTAAATATAAGCCTAAGATTTTTATTTCTAGGGTTTATTTCATTCAATGTTCACTTTTCCTACCACCAATAAAGTTCTAGCAAGCTTTATGTTTGCATATTTAAGATGTTTACATACCCACATACAATCCAACCACAAAAAAAGGTTTCATTCATATTTCATATATATATATTTGGATGTCTTAATACTAACCTGTCCTTCTCTTGAAAATTTAAAGGGTGGTTTGTGTTTAATAACACTTGTTGCAAGCCTTAACAGTCCTGTAAGCCCATCGTCTTCTATATTACCATCTTGGTGATCGAGGATTTCCCTGCTACACAAAAAAGAACACAAGCAAAACAAGACAGTTCACATAATTATGTCCTTTATCTTTTTTCAACAATATAACTGTCAATTTCACATTTAAATTTACCTTCGGATACAGTCAGCCAAATGTCGTGCCAAAGCATCTAAGTCGAGGAGTGTGGTCTTAATACAAAGAGAAAATACAAAATTCAAATATAGATTTTTTTTGTTTAGTAGCCAGAGATTACTAAAACAAAAAACATCCTTTTCTTGTAAGAAGATTTTGCTTCTCCTAAATTCATCAATATACCAATTAAAGTATAAATAATGGTTATTCTTTACTTATACATGATGTCAATTAATAAAATTATAGTTGTAGGGGTGTCTCGGTCACTCAGTCAGTTAAGTATCCGACTTTTGGTTTCAGCTCAGGTCATATCTCATGGTTCGTGAGTTCAAGCCCCGCATCAGGCTCCACACTGACACTCTGGGGCCTGCTTGGGATTCTCTCTCGCCCCTCCCACTCCAATGTTTATCTGCCATCAATATTTTATGAATACTCAAGTAAAATAAAACACATTCAATTTTTTAAATTATTTCTCAAATGAAAAGTAGGATACTTTAAGAATTCAATGCACACTGCTCCTTAAAAGAAAGAAGTGAAAACACTACAGAATTTTTTAAAATGTAAATTATATAAAATGCACTGGGATTCAAAAACATTTTTTTAACATTTTTAATTTTTAAGTAATCTCTACACCCAAGGTGGGGCTCAAACCTAACAGCCCCAAGATCAAAAGTTGAATGTTCTACCAAATGAGCCACTCAGGAGCTGCAGATTAAAGCACATTTTTAAAAAAGAGGGAAAGTATTTCTTAAATATCTTAATGTATCTTCTTTATCATTTTGTTAGAAGACTTAGATGCATTTAAGTTTACTACATTTATGAAAGAGAGAAAAACAAGCCTTATGTGGCAAGTTTGTCTTTGAAGTTAACTTGTTTTAAACATCTGACAATATTTTAGTCTAAGAAAATTATATCAGTAAACTGATAGTTTACTTTAAAATAAATTCTATTTGAATTGCAATTTTATTTTACATATTACTCCAAACCCACACGATATTACAGAAAGCTGTTTATTTACATTTAAAGTCTAAATTTCACATTCCAAGTAAGATTTTACATCTATAAATCTTACTCAGAAGAAACAAGAAATTACTTCTAGGTACCAGATGAAGACATTTCAACAAAGGTCAAAGTAAAAAGAACAAGGAATTACAGCAGAACAAAACAGTACAACTACTGTAAAATAATTACGGCATTTTCAACTCTTATAAAATGATAAAAATGACCTTAAAAATAAGGACCTATATAAAGTCATAAACATACATGTGCATAATACATCTCTATTAACAAGTTAATGTATAATTTTCTGAACATACCTGGCTAGCATCCTTTATATGTATATTGTCAACTAATTTGCACAACAACCAAAAATATTCTTTACATCCAGGTTTTAACATTGGTTCTTCTTCATAATCATCTATCTATTAAAAAAAATTAAAACTCTGTGAATGTGAAAACACTTTAAAAAAGGGAATAATTTAAAATTTTAATACATATAAGAAACTATTGACCTTATGAAAAAATTATAGCCCTATAAAAACAGCATTCAAAATATAATAAAGAATAGAGAGAACACTTCTAGTTCCTGTAAAATTAGAATAACTACATCCATAAGTAAATGAGACCTTTCAGAAAAACAGTACTCTCAAATTTCTAATAACCTGTGATGAATTAAGAACTCAATGAAAATGTGTCAACAAAAAAAGCCTACAGAACATGAGTATATATAAATCTACCCAAATGTAGTGGTCTATTATAGTTTTGAAATCTAAAACATAAAAAACACTTTACTTTATGTAGGAGAAAAATGTAAATCCTATAATGCATCATATATCTGGGATTAGTAAAATTTAGTTAATGAGCTCTGAATTTCTTATGTGGTAGAAGGCTTTTTTACAAGGCTAGGATACACACTGGAACAGTAAAGGACGCTGAAAATTTAGAACATCAGAAAGATAGAAAACCACAAAATCTGTGTGAGTAAATAAGATAGCTTCCTTCATCATGTTTTTATCATTCAATTTATTAACATAAGGTCCCAAACCTAGTAAGAACAAATGCTATTTCCAAAACAGAACAGCCATGAGAGATCCCATAGAGCTGAAATCATACAATTCCATTCGTAGGTGTAACATGGACTCAGTAAGTCCACAATGCGGTCACTTTAAGAACTTTATGACTATCCTCCTGGTAAAAACTACATTCAATAAACAAGTACTCAAAATTACTGCAAGTATATTATACAGTGATAAAAAGTTGAAAAGAAAACTGTAGGAACAGAAACAGCTTCTAAACACAGTAAAACTTACCCTGATAGGTTTGAGTGCTTGAGCATCAGGAAGAAATTTCAACAATGTTGAAGCGGCCAATAGCAAAAAGGAGCGATTGATGGAGTCTCCTCCATCCAGCCCTGACAGAGATAACTTATAAAGACCATTGCAAGACTCATGACGGACGGCAGTCTAAATGAAAATGTTCCAAAGACAGTATGAGTTAAGTATTTAAAAGTTAATCTTAAAATATGTCAGCAGAAATAACGTTAGATGGCTTTAGTAATAAATTTTCAAATGCAATATTCTAATAACATACTCATGCACATAAATATGAACAAAGTATCCCGAAGTATACAATAATATGTAGAAACATGTTAGAAATGCCCAAATATAATCATGAAACAAACAAACATAATAACAAATACAAAAGGGACTAAGAGAAGATATTCATAATAATTTATTTAGAAAACTAAATAAAAAGAGAAAATATTTTCAGAATGAGAAGCAATTTAGAAAGTACTTAACCAGAACATTTTACTGTTTCTAAAGGACTTGCCCAAATGTCATAATCATTACCTGGGACACAGTCAGAACAAAAATATGCATTAAACTCAGAGCTAAAGGTATTAAGATAATGCAGTCTAAAATAATGTGTCTACTGTGGTTAGATGTTATAGCAAAAGTATGTTTCTACTATTTCATTTAGGAATAT
The DNA here is from genome assembly GCF_008692635.1 of Crocuta crocuta. Classification (NCBI taxonomy): domain Eukaryota; kingdom Metazoa; phylum Chordata; class Mammalia; order Carnivora; family Hyaenidae; genus Crocuta; species Crocuta crocuta. The sequence continues at coordinate 12,528,075 of NW_027530368.1, read as the reverse complement.
GGTATACGCAACATCAAGACATGTTAGTGAAAATTACACTGACCTCACTGTTGACATCAAAATCAAAATATATCTGACTAATTTTTATTATCTCTTATGCTAAGGATACACTCTAATTAAACAGAAAAGGAAAAAGTAAACTCTAAAATATAAATTACCAAAATAAACACTCAAGTCCTTCCCAGAAAAAAAAATTTTCAAAATTCTAAAGCAAAATAATTAGTTTTAGTTCAGAAAAAAGACAAATATGAAGGCTACAGACTATCAAACATTCATAGGTAAGTGTACATAGTTAGAACATTCTGGAACTTAAAAGTATTTAATAAATATATTCTAGCTAATGGAATATATTTACAAAATCATGTCCACTTGTTTCCATTAACTCTTTTTTTATTATCAATGCCAATAATATCAAATAATATGAAGCATAATAGTTCTAATCTTCAATCCTTATCTTACCTCAGGAATAAGGAGAGTCAATTTCTTTAACCAATCTTGTAAATGGTCACTATCAGCAAGGCTAGATTTCACTAATGAACAGCAATGCGCCCAGCTCACCAAGAGCCACATTGAATAATGTGAAACTACAGAGAAATTAGAAAAAAATAAGACTAAAAGGACTTGTACTATAAAGAAAACACAATGTTCATTATTAAACATTATCTAGTTATGCAAATCTTTATCTATTAAAAATTGCTTTTGTGGAATCCTTACCTTCATGCCTAGACCTGTGATCAGACTGAGCTTTCAAAACTCTGTAAAGTAAAAAAAAAAAAAACCCACCACCACTGATTAAATTCAACAATAAAAATAAAAATAACTCAATTTATTACCATATATCCTTTCAAGTTTATACATATAATGCACCCCCCAAAAAGAATAAATTTTAAGAAAAATATTTTTTCTATAGTCTTTATCAGTTAAAGAAACATTGGTAAAAAATTATTATAGACTACTCCATATGACTGTCCAGATTTAATGAACAACATCTGAGTGAATACAGTATTGACTGAAATAAGTGAACCCTCAGGAAGCGCTCAGGATTTAGTTACTACAGAGATGTGTATTACAAAGAGAAAGGTTATAACGGTTTTGATTCTGAACTTCAGACTTCTAATTTTAAAAATAAAATCATAGACTGACATATAATGCCCTTCCCTTAGTACTGTTAATGCGAAATTCTATCAGAAATGGTTAAAAGCAAATTATTAAAAAGTAGAGAAAACTAACTTAATTCCGTATTAGTTTGGAACCATTTTTCTCCATACATTTTGTTACTTCAGTGGAAAATTTATTGCTATAATTTAAAGAAAAGTACCAAAAATTTTCATTTTAGCAAAACCAATATATGGGGATTATCTGTCTTATAAATAAATTGTTTCGAAAAGAAAAAGCACTGATCTCTAGCATCCTCACATTGTTATAAATAACAAAGTACCTCTCAAACTCTCAAGCAGAAAGACTTACCCACATTATTGGTTTAAAGTAAAAAGTACAAAGATACAACTTAGGTATCATATATTTATCCATATTTCATGTTTAGTTATTATCATAATGGTAAAATCAACTGTACCAAGAGCAAGCTACCCATCTACTCTTTAAATATGTAGCATAAGATTTTTGATAACACAGGCAAAAAAATTTGCTCTAGCTGTCTTAATTGATACAAACCTACCACCATATGAACTCAAAGTGGGAGCCTATGCAAAGATAATGGTGCATGAACAGGTGCTGAGAAAAAATAGGGACAGGGAGTGGGATGAAGGAGTTCACATTACAAAGGCTGTAGTAAGTTCTTTAGGAACTGGTAGAATGAAAACAAGAATTGCCACAGAGTGAGCCAGTTGAATAGCAGCAGCTGGTATCAAACCTGCGAGGCTAATAAAGTCATGTGAACATTCTGTAATTTTTGAGAAATAAAACTGGACCAAAGCAGTTACTAATTTGCCTTGTTAGCTTGATGTGTGTGGGGATAGTGAGGTAGAGTGTGGGTTAGAGAGGACACAGAGGAAGAGTTAAGAATTACTTAACCGGAGAGTAACTGGTAGTTAGGGTATAAAATTTGATTTTATACAAATCAAAAGGCATATTCTAGTAATCTCTTCATTTCTACATGTTGCCCATTCCTAAGTTTTACAAACAATGAGATAAGGTACCTGGTGCTAAAAATATAATCTTGAGCAAGATCAGATATAGTTCATATAGAACTCAGAGTCTAGTGGGGTAAAGTATATACTGATTAAGCAATGAACTAGAATTTAACTGTCACAGAGACCCCCTCCCCCAAAAAAAGTAAATGACAAAAGAAATAATCTTAAAATAATCATGCTATTTAACTGCAACCACTGCCTATGAAAGTGATTTTTAAAAGCATCTAAAAACAGTTGTTAAATATTAGCCACGAATAAGGTTAAAGCACTTTCAAACGTGTTTACATTATCTTTATAAATAATTTGAGTATAAGGCCAAACTTCAGCTCAACATAATACCTATACACTATTTAGAAATCAATTTTACATACTTTAACATAACCTATGTGATTATTAAAGGCATACAGTCAGGTCCCCATGTATCAGTCAGCAATCACCATACTTGAATTTCTGCATTAAAATTTTGTAAATTATTTAAGAAAAAAATCTCCACTGTACCCCAAATTAGATGGGATATCACATGGCTAAACTATATTTATATACATGAACTTCCAACTCCATCCACCAAGGGCCTAGAAACAAGGGAGTCCTCAGTAGCAATGAATATACCAAGAACCCATATTTTGTTCCTCACCAACAGGAACTAGGGCTTCTTAAAGAAATGGCCGATTCCAGGACTAAGGTAGGGAAACTACATTCCTTGAGGATCTTACAGTGGCAGAAAAAATAAAAAAGGACTTCTTCTCTCTACCCCAAATAATAGGGATATGTCAAAATGACCCATGAACTAGCTTGAGGAAGCCAACTTAGGCATAATCTTAGTAAAGTGAATAGTAACTGTAATGAGATATAACAAACTGAGTGAAAAATAATCCATTAATTCAAACTGATAGGAACTAAAAGGGAAGAAGAGAAAACTTCTTCAAAATAGAATGTCAACCGATAAGCAAAAAGGAATGGTTATAAGTCAGAAAATCAGTAGTTTATAAACATTTAATAATAATTAAATTTAGGCAAAAATCATCTCTGAATGTTCAAAATCAACGAATGAAAAGTATTATGAGGAGCACCTTCCCACAAGTTACTTTTAATTAGGAAAAATCAGAAACCTTATTGTAGAGAAATGTGTGCAGGCAACAATAAAAATTAGTATCATTAATAGGACAAACTGACATCACCAGTTATGTATAGAGTATTCCTGCTAAAAATGTATATAATCTGAATTTAATCATGAAGAATAATCAGGAAAACCTAAATTGAAAGATGCTATATAAAGCATCTGGCCTGCACTACTCAGAAATGTCAGTATCATGAGAGGCTAATGAAGTATCTTTGTGTAAAAGGAAATGGAAGAAATACAACTAAACGTAGTACATGATCCTAGACCAGGGGGAGAAATTATAGAAAATATTAATGGGACAATTTGAGTATGAACTATATATTAAATAACACTATCATAACCATGTTAAATTTTCTATATTTCAGTGTTTTACTCCAATTGTTAAGAAAATGTCCTGGTATTGAAGTAAATGCCAAATGGTCATGATATCTGAAACTTACACTCACAAAATTCAGGACAATATATAAATAAATATGTGCACACAGAAAATGCACACTCGTGATTATACAATAAAAATTGACAAAATATTAATATGCAAATGAAGGTGAACAGTAGGAAAGTTAAGGTAACTTAATTCTTTTTGCTAACTTAAATTTTTTCAAAATGAAATTTTAAAGCACTGTATTCTTACTATACATACATAAATCATGTAAAAACTTCATACCTAGGAGCCAGATTATCATATGTGTAAGTAACGGACATAAGTCGCTGAATCAAACTGGTTCCTTGGACAAGAACAAGAAATACCTTCAAAACAAAAACATTACAAAAAAATCTTTAAATATGCTACAACACAAAAATGCATTTTTAATCCAAAACTCCAAATTACTTTGATTTTTATCTATGATAAAGAATATCATTCTGTAAAAATATCAATATTATAAAATCAGAATTTTGTGACCAAACTTAAGGATAACAACTTTAAAAAAAAATGAAAACTTAGAAATATAGAGGCCAAACTATTTTTATTTATTTTTTTGCCAAATGATTCTTTGTATTTGACCCACAAATTCTGTGGGTGACAAAATGTATTACACAGGTCAGTGGTTTATTGGGGGTGATTAATGAGAATTACACATTTTTAAATTTTGAAATAAGCAAATGCAAGCAGCAATAGAGATCTCAACCATCTTGAAATAGAGAAAAAGATGAATACAGGGCATAGATCCTAGATTAAAAATCCTGAGGGTCAACATTTAGTTTGCCACCTTTCAAGCTGCATCATTCAAATACACTACTTAATTTTTAGCTATTAGTTCCTCTATATAATTTTCTATAGAGTTCTATATAATGGTAGAAAATAATTTGCTAATTTATATAAATAAAGAATTACTGACTCCCGTCTGCAGACCAAAACCCTTCTGGGCACTTATATTATAAGCACTGTTCCCATCCTGGAGGTTTGAGGCCACTGCAGCAGATAGCATAGAAAGCACTGTAATACAAGGGCTACAAGGTGCCACATGAGCAAACGAAGAGAGCAGCAAATAAACCTGTCCCTGGTGAAATCAGGACTGCTTCAAGGAAAGCTGTCTAGGCTGGAATTTAAAAGTTCAACTTGGAATATGAACCTTCTGAAAGGCTTTTTAAGGAGAGCAAATGAAATAATGCATGATAGTAAATTATGAAAACATTAGTGTTCTATAAAATATCAAAACTAGGTAATTTTGTCTCCAGAATTAATATAACAAAGATTTTTTTTTCTCAAATAGCTTAATACACTAAGTTCTGATTATGACAAAGTAATGGAAAAATATATATGGTAAGCACCTTTTCTAAACTCTAGAAGTATATGCACAGAAAAAAAATTCATTAACTACTAATGGTAGTCACTTATGACTAGGAGGGTAGGTTCACCTGTATATTCTGAATTACTGTCAAGAAGCATGTAATTGCATACATTTTTTGAAGAAACAAACACTATTTTTAAACTCCTCATATGCATATGTATCTTATATCTATACTACATGTATTTATTATTAAAATATTAAGAGGAAACCACTAATTAGTAAGGTCAAAAGCTGTGAAGATAATGAGTTAATGGAGAACTTTTAAATTATAACTTGGAAAGATTATTCTGGAAAAAAATGAACTGAAACATTATAGCAATGCAAGGTTAAAGTAAGTAGTTGACAATAAGCAATACTGGAAAACATTTAAATTACACTGAAGTCCCCATAGCATATTTTAGTTGTATCAGCCGTAAATGATTCGGAATACTAACAAAATCATCTGGTCCCTTTAATCTCCAAAATCTCAAAAGGGAAATATGCTTCAGGTTTCAATTTTCACCAGTAGTTTCCAACCTATGTTCACTAACATATTTCTCTAATCAGAAACAACTCATAATTCTAGTATTTCTAGGAGCAGCTATGAGGTAAGATGCTCTTCTCAAAAGGTTACAAATGAGGAAGAGATCTCACTAAAAACTTGTCTTCATCTCTCACCGTTTCCCAATTCAGTGATGGAACAATTGGAAGGGCAAATATTTAATCACATGAACAAAACAATCTACAGAAAGAAAGAATTCTAATTATACGGGTGGATGTCCTGGCTATGATGCCATGTTCATTCAGCTCTAAATCTACCATTCTATCAACTTGCTTTGTGATATTAGGGCTGGTACATCACAAGCTAAATTCCTCTTTGCTAGTTGGTTTCTATGAGGTTCCATTAACCTGCGACACTAGAGAGATTACTTCCTTGCTTCTTTGTCAGCATTAAACCATAAATATTTAACCCAGGAGAGGCCATTTGGTTTCAGAAGCAGTAGTAGAACCCCTTCCTCTGAGGCCTAAGTCCCAGGCCAACAAGATCCTTCCTCATTTCTGATAACCCCAAACTTTTCAATATGCTTCTCAAATCCTAGGGATGGTGAATGGTTACTCCTCTGGGTTACCTCAATTATTTTCTTTTTGTATACTTAGTCCTCCAATACAGACATGTAAAAACAATTATTTATTTTACATCACCTCTGTTGAAACACAAAGTGGGGCTTATTTCCCTAAATGGACACTGATAAATTTACTATATAAATTATTGTTTAAATGATTAAATAATTAAGTACAATTGGAGTACATTAGAATGGCATACAATTCATTCCTGGAATTTGGATAATGAACTAAAAACCATTACTATTTCATAAGTACTACTAAACTTAAAATGAAGGTATCACTTCAGCTGTTACATCATATTGTGGTAGTCTAGGATCATATTCCTTATGCATATTCTTAACTTTATAAAACAAGTAGAATTCATTACTATAATTTAATGGTAACTACTGTACTTTACCTCTGTTAACCTTGGTATATGAAGACCCTTGGCATGATCACCAGCAGCCTTTCTTGATTTACCAGGCCAAGTTCTTTTCCTATGGCTTTCTGCTATACCAGACCAGGCAAAGACATCATGATAAGCTAAATCCAAATCGGACGGATCTACTGCAAACTGGCATATTAACTTCAGCAAGCAAGCAAGACAGTCTAGCTGCCACTGTGGATAAGAAGAAAATGTCATTTCCCTATTTTGATTAATTTAATATGGCCACTATACAACCTGAAATTGAAAGCCAGAAAATAAAAATAATTATAGCTAATACTTTAATCATGTGCTAAAGAATTTTACTACTCATGTATTATATTGGGTAACAATCCAATCCTGTAAAAATGACAAAAAAATATGTAGGTACTAAGAGGGTACAGGGTACATTTAAAGAAATGGAAATGACATTTGCATTTCTATTATGAAAACATCATACAAAATTTATGTCAGAGATTCAGGATTTTTAGAAAATATTACTCAGAATATACTATAATTTTTAAAAATTACTAAAATGTAAACAAAGGTCTAACTTACCTACCTAAAACTGAATTAAGAGATGAAGTATTGTTAAGTTGTTTTTCCATGCAAAGGACATATACTCCATTATTTTGGAGCCAAAGCAATTCCCAAAAGTTGTAAAAAAAAAAAAAAAAAATTTACATAAGGACATTCAAACTAAATTATTTTTTGGTAAAATATTTCATATAAAAATTCAATTTCTGATTTAAAGCTCTACTTTAGAATTTTAAAAACACTTCCTGTCAGTAAATTAGTATTAATTATGTGCAAAATGAGAGTTTCAGAGTGCTCACTTCAACAGTTATTTTCCACTCTTCCTAATCCACTGCCCAACTGTATAGCTATACCAATATTCCAGGGAATATAGTAATACTAACATTAGATTTTTCAAGAAAGGTACTAAGAAATTTGAGTAACAATAATCTTTTTAACAAATGATCCTAGAAAATTAAATAGCCATATTGAAAAAACTAAATGAAACAAACCCTCAACTTCACTCTACATATATGAAAATTAATTCAAAATGCAACACAGAAATAAATGTAAATGGCACCTATAAAGTTCATAGTAGAAAAAAAAGGGAGAACATACTTGTGGCCTTGGAACAAAGATTTCTTAGGTAAGATACAAATTTTGTTAAAATTAAAAACTTCTCTGCTTAAAAGACACCATGAAAATAGTGAAAAAAGCAAGCTGCAAATTGAATACAAATACTACCATATATACACATAGTGGAAAAACTTGTACAAACTGATAAAGGAAAAAAAAAAGTCTTAGAACTCTTTGTTAAAGTGGAAAGGAAAAGAGGAACAACAATAACAACAACAACAAAGCCCAATATATGGAGAGACACATCATGAAAGGAATAAAGAATTATGGTCAAAATGAAACTTAGGAGATGCAGTGAAAGAAGTACTAGTAAAGGAAATTTATACTTATAAACACATTTAAAAAAATGTCAAAACAACAATCTAACTTTATAACTTAAGAACCAGAAAAACTAAACCCAAAGCTAGAAGAAGGAAATAATAAAGAGCAGAGCTAAACAAAATATAATAGAAAAACAATAAAAATCAATGTAAATAAAACTTTATTCTGTGAAAAAAACAAAATCTTTAGCAGAACTAAAAAAAGAGTGAAATTAGTAAAATCAGATGTAAAAGTGGCAATTTTTCTACCAATTCCACAGAAATAAAAAGGACTATAAGAGCATTATAATAATTGTAAGCCAAAAAGATGGATAACCCACATGAAATGGACAAATTCCTACAAACACAAAACCTACCAAGACCCCAATTATAAAGAAATAGAAAATCTGAATAGATATATAACTAGTAAGGAGATTGGATCAATAGTTAAAAATCTTCCAATAAGGAAAACCTTGGACCTGATAACTTCGTTAGTAAATTCTACCAAACTTGAAGAATACTAATCCTTCTCAAAGTTTCAAAGAACAGAGCATTCCCAACTCACTCTATGAAGCCAGCACAACCCTGGTAACAATGAAAGAAAAAGTCACTACAAAAAAACCTACAGACCAAGATCCCTGATGAATAACAATGCAAGAATTCTTGAAAAAACACATGATCATCTCAATTGATCACATGCAGAAAAGGCATGTGAAGGAATTCAACACTCTTTAATGATAAAAGCATTCAACAAAATAGAAAGAGAGGCACTCGGGTGGCTCAGTTGGTTAGGCACTGGACTCTTGAACTCGGCTCAGGTCATGATTCCAGGGGCATGAGACTGAGAGCTATGTTGGGCTCTATGCTAAGCACAGAGCCTGCTTAAGACTCTCTCCTTCTCAGGGCGTCTGGGTGGCTCAGTCGGTTAAGCGTCCAACTTAGGCCCAGGTCATGATCTCACGGTTCGTGGGTTCGAGCCCCGCATTGGGTTCTGTGCTGACAGCTAGCTCAGATCCTGGAGCCTGTTTCAGATTCTGTATCTCCCTCTCTCTCTGACCCTCTGCTGTTAATGCTGTCTCTCTCTCTCAGAAATAAGTAAAATATTTAAACAAACAAACAAAAAAAAAACAGACTCTCTCCTCAGCCCCTAACCCCCACCCCTGCTCACACACACACTCTAAAACTTAAAAATTTTACTACCTAAGCCTAAAAGTCACATATGAAAAACCCACAGTGAAAATCATATTAAATTGTGAAAGACTAAAAGCTTCTCCACTAAGATGAGGAATAAACCAAGAATACCTGCTTTCCTCACTTGTACTCAACATATTAGGGGAAGTTTTGGCCTGAACAATTAGGCAAGAAAAGAAAAAAAAAAAAAAGGCATCTAAACTAGAAAGGAAAATTATCCATTTGGAGAGGATATGCAGAAAACATTAAAGATGCCACAGAAATGTTCTTTTTTTTTTTTTTAATTTTTTTAATGTTTTATTTATTTCTAGGGGAGAGAGACAGAGAGAGAGAGAGAGAGAGAGAGAGAGAGAGCGTGAGCAGGGGAGGGTCAGAGAGAGAGGGAGTCACAGACTGAAACAGGCTCCAGGCTCTGAGCTGGCAGTCAGCACAGAGCCCGACGCGGGGCTCGAACCCACGAACCGCGAGATCATGACCTAAGCGAAAGTCGGACGCTTAACCGACTAAGCCACCAAGGCGCCCCGCCACAGAAATGTTCTTAATATCAATGAATTCAGCCAAGTACAGGATACAAAGCCAACACACAAAATTCAGTTGCACTTCCATAGGTGAACAATGAACAATATAAAAAGAAAACTACAAAAATAATTCCATTTACAATAGCACCAAAAGAATAAAATGCTTAAGAATTAGCCAAGAATATGAAAGTCTTCTACAATGAAAATTATAAAACAATGACGAAGAAAATTAAAAACACAATATATGGAAACACATCATATGTCCATGGATTAGAAGACTTATTATTACCCAAAACAATCCATAACAAAATATCAATGACATATTTTGCAGAGAAAGAAAACCCATGCTAAAATTCAAAGGGAATCTCACGTGACTCCAGAGCCTACACAATCTTAAGAGAAAAGAACAAAACTAGAGGACTCCCACCTCCTGATTTCAAAACTTACTACAGACATGTAGTAATCAACATGATGTAGTACTGGCATAAGACACATATACAGATTAATGGGAAAGGGTCATCTGGGTGGCTCAGTCAATTAAGCGTCCCAACTCTTGATTACAGCTTAAGTCATGCTCTCACAGTTCGAAGTGTGAGACCCACTTGGGATTCTGTCTACTCCTCTTTTTGCACCTTCCCCTGCTTGTTCTCTAACTCTCTCTCAAAAGAAGTAAAAATAAACTTTAAAAATAAAAGATTAATGGAATGGAATAAAGCAGACAGAAATAAACCCTCACATATATGGTCAAATGATTTTTAACAAGGGTGCCAAGACCATTCAATGGGAGAAATTACAATATATTTTTTTTTAATTTTTAAATGTTTATTTCTTGACAGAGAGAGACAGAGCATGAACAGGAGGAGCAGAGAGAGAGGGAGACACAGGATCTGAAGCAGGCTCCAGGCTCTGACCTGTCAGCAGAGAGCCTCATGTGGGACTCGAACTCACGAACCGTGAGATCATGACTTGAGCTCAAGTTGGACACTTAATCGACTAAGCCACCAAGGTGCCCCAAAACAACAGTATTTTCAAAAAACAGTGCTGGGAAACCTGGATATCCACATGCGAAAGAATAAAGTTGGATCCTTACACATTAAAATACCAAATACAAAAATTAACTCAAAATGAATCAAGGCCCTACATGTAAGAGCCAAAACAATAAAACTCTTAGAAGAAAACATAGGATAGGAAGCTTCATGACAATGGATTTGGACACATGATTTCTTAGGACAGGTAACAAAGGAAAAAACAGACACATTAGACTCATTAAAATTAAAAGATTTCATGCACAAGACTATCCACAGAGTAAAATGGCAACCCACAAATGGGAGGAAACATTTGCAAACTATTTAAATGATTAATATTCACAATATTTAGAGAACTTCTAAAACTCAACAAAAAAAACAGAACAACCTAATTAAAAATTGAGCACAGGAGTTGAAAAGATAGTTCTCTCAGTGGCCAATGAACATAAGAAAAGATGCTCAACTTCACTGTTTATTAAGAAAATGCCAATTAAAATGAGATAGCATCTGATATTAAAAAAAAAAACAACCAGGAAATAAAGGTGTTGGCAAATATGTAGAGAACTTGTGCACTACTGGGATGTAAAATGGTAAACCTGCTGTGGAAAACAACAAGGTGATTCCTCAAAAAAACTAAAAACATAATTACCATATGACCCGGCAATTTTACTCCTGAAGAACTGAAAGAGGGTCTCCAAGATATTAATACACCTGTATTCATAGCAGCATTATTCACAATAGGCAAAATATGGAAGCAACCCATGTCCACTGATGCATGCATGGATATGCAAAATGTAGCATATGCATTAAATATTATTCAGCCTTAAAAAGGAAGGAAATTCTCTAGTACACTACAACAAAGAGGATTGCTGGAGGACATTTTGCTAGGTGAAATAAACACGTCACAGAAAGACAAATACCACATGATTCCACTTACAGGAGATGCTCAGAGCAGTCAAAATCATGGAGGTAAAGTTTAATGGTGGTTTGTTACAGGTTGGGGAGAGGGAATAATAGGGAGTCACTGTTTAATAGGTATAGTTTTAATTTTATAAGATGAAAATAGTAATGGGGATAGATGGTGGTGATGATTCTACAACAAGGTGAAAGTATGCAACACCAGTGAACTACACACTTAAAAATGGTTAAGACATGGGGCGCCTGGGTGGCTCAGTCGGTAAAGCATCCAGCTCTGGCTCGGGTCATGATCTCAGGGTTCGTGGGTTTGAGCCCTGCATCAGGCTCTGTGCTGACAGCTAGCTCAGAGCCTGGAGCCGGTCTTCCAAGTCTATGTTTCTCTCTCTGACCCTCCCCTGCTCATGCTGTCTCTATCTCTCTATCAAAAATAAATAAAATATTAAAAAAAATTTTTTAAATGGTTAAGACTGTAAACGTTAACTGTATTTTACAATTTAAAAAAAAAAACAAAAAACAAAACCCACCATGGTCACTAAGAACATGTAAAAATACTCAACATCACTAATCACCAAAGAAGGGCAAAACACCATGAGATAACACTACATATCCAGTAGAATGGCTCAAATTAAAAAGACTGATCACACAAAGTATTGAAGATAGGAAGCAAGTGGAACTCCCATACTTGCATGGTACAGCTGCTTTGGAAAACACTTTGGCAGTCTCTTACAAAGTTAATCTTACATTTGCCATATTATTCAGCAATTTCTTTTCTTAGTATTTAGTCAAAAGAAACAAAAACATATGTACACAAAAAGATTTGTATATGAACATCTGTCTACTTTACTCATAATAGCCCCAAACCAGAAACTCAAATGTCCATCAACAAATGAATGGATAACCAAGTAGTATACCTATAAAGGGATACAGTGCTCATCAATAAAAACTAATAACCAACCAATACATGCAACATTTATCAGCCTCAAAATACACGCTGAATAAAAGACACCAGTTACAAAGAGTACATAATGTATTATTCCATTTACGTGGAATTCTATTAAATACAAATGTAATCTTTTTAACAACAAAAAGCCGATCAGTAGTTGCTGAGGGCTAGTTGGTTGGAAGAAGGGAGTAATTAATGGTAAAAAAGCAGGATAGAACTTCTGGTGTAATAGAAATGTTCTATATCTTGTTTGTGTTGGTGGATTACACAATTATATATTTTATAAAACTTAAACTATACTTTTTAAAGTAAGTTCATTATCAGCGCACTTGGGTGGCTCAAAGCGTCCAACTTTGGCTCAGGTCATGATCGCATAGTTTGTGAGTTCTAGCCCTGCAATGGGCTCTGTGCTGACAGCTCAGAGCATGGAGCCTGCTTCCAATTCTGTGTCTCCCTTTCTCTCTGCCCCTCCCTCACTGTGCTCTATCTCTATCAAAAATAATCAAGCATTTAAAAAATAAGTAAGTTCATTATGTACTGAGAATAGCTCAACTTCATATCACCTACAAAAATTAACTTAAAATGGATCAAAGACCTAAATGTTTAAGAACTAAAACTATAATATTCTTTATTTATTCTGAGAGAGAAAAAGAAAGAGCATGCACGAGCTAGTATGTAAGAGGGGGAGGGGCAGAGAGAGAAAGAGAATCCCAAGCAGGCTCCAACCAAACAAAGGGCTCAACCACACAAACCCTGAGATCATGACCCGATCTGAAACCAAGAGTCGGATGCTTAACCCACCCAGGAACCCCCAAAACTGTAGAATTCTTTTTTGTAATGCATTTTTTAAGTGTTCATTTATTTTGAGAGCTAGGGAGGGAGGGAGGGGCAGAGAGGAGGGAGACAGAGGATCCAAAGCAGGCTCTGCACTGACAGTACAGAGCCCCATTCAGGGCAAGAATTCACAAACCATGAAATCATGACCTGAATGAAAGTCAGACATTTGACTTACTGAGCCACTGAGATGGCCCCAAAACTATAAATTCTTAAAAGGAAACATAGCCATCAATATTTGTGACTTTGGATAATATACTACTTCCAAGAATGAACCTTGGGGATGCCTGGGTGGCTCAGTTGTTTTAAGTGCCCAACTCCTGACTTTGGCTCAGGTCATGATCTATGTCTTGGTTGGTGGGCTCCAGCCCCTCAAGTTGCAGTCGAGGTGGGACTCTGGACTATGTGCAGAGCCTTCTTGGGATTCTCTTTCTCTCTTTCTCTCTCTCTCTCTAGGCCCCTCCCTCCACTGGTGCTTTCTCTCTCTCTCTCTCAAATAAATAAACTTCATTAAAAAAATATAATGAACCTTGAAAACATTATGCTTAGGCAAAACAAGCCAGTCATAAAGGAGCATATACATATTGTATGGTTCCATTTATATGAAATATCTGTAACAGGCAAATCCATAAAGATAGAAAGTAGAATTAGATTGGTGGTTGCTCAGGGCTCAAATGTTTGGGGGAAAATGAGTAATGTTTGCTAATGAGGGGATGAAATTGTTCTAGTATTACTGGTAATGTTTGCACAAGTTTGTAAATATACCAAAAATCACTGCTTTTTAAAGGCTGAATTTTATTTTATGTGAATTCTATCTCAAAAAATTTTAAGTATACCTCAACTAAATTCATTTCAAAAGGAAAAAAATTAAACTCAGAAAGAAGAATAAATGAATTTGTAAGTATCCTATAAAACATTAAGGGAAATGCATTATAAATAAGGGTATAAGTTGGCTTGCAAACTGTGTCTCAGGCATGCTTAGAAGCATCACAGGCATTGCCAGGCTACAATATTGTAATATTTGGTCATTAACATGATCTTATTAGTAATGTTTCATAAAAATATCTACAATTTCAAAAGAAACAGAGAAAAAACCTTTAGCTTATGACAGATTCCCTATAAGCCTTATTCAAAACTAAACTTAGAGCAATTCTGCAAACACACTTCCTATAAATGAAACATAACTACTTATTAACAAATTTAAATTCTCTCACTTTGCCAAAGAACTAAAAAAGCACATCAGAATTCTAAGAGAATTAATGGAATAAAGGCATGACTAATAATAAAACACAACAGACATTATAAGTCACAGAACTACAATAATTCATAATTAACTGAACATAAGTATCTATTCTAAAAAGGAAAATATAGTAAATTATATAAAACAAAAATGGAAAAATAAGTATTGAAACCTGTGGTAAGAAAAACAACATCTTGGTACATGATAGGTTTTCTAAATCTGTTTTCTTTTACTAACTTGGTATTAAGTCAAGAACACCTGACTCCTAGGTTCCAAGGTAATTCTAAAACACAGTAATAAAAAATTAATATTTGAATGGAATGTTTGATAATGCCACTCAGAAAGGGGAGCCTCCTTTCCACTTAGTTCAAGCGGTATAGCAGTATCACTTTTTTTTTAATTCCACAAGTAATTTTTTTTTTTAATTTTTAAATTTTTTAATGTTTATTTTTGAGAGACAGAGCGTAAGCAGGGAAGGGAAGAGAGAGAGGGAGACACAGAATCTGAAGCAGGCTCCAGGCTCTGAGCTGCCAGCACAGCCGACATAGAGCTTGAACTCATGAACTGTGAGATCATGACATGAGCCGAAGTCAGATGCTCAACCAACTGAGCTACCCAGGCGGCCCTATTTTCTTAATACTGTACAGAATAGTGCTTCTTCAAGTTAATAGCAATAAAGTACCTTTTATTAAAAAAAAAAAACCTTCCATTTTGTTAAGTATAAATAATTTTGTGACATACTATAAAAAAATCTGAGGCCATATTCAACAGCTATACAATTTTCTGAAGGCTAACTCTTAATTTCTGCATCTAATTCATTTCTGACCAGTCACAAATGGTCTGGAAACAATTTATTTGAGTAGCACTACTATAAAGGAAGAAAACTCATGACAAAACACTGAAAAATGATGTTTTCCAAAATTTGAAGACATATAAACCAGTTCTTTCAAAAGGATCCAAATGTTAAGAGTGTATAAATATTAATATGTTATTTACCTAATGGAAAAAGGTTTATAAGTTAGCCATAATTGAGAACCATGAATTTTGGCACTTAAATTATACCATATTTTTCTAAACTTAGTTTGACTACACTCTATAATCTTCCTTACTACAATGAAGCATGTGGCATAAGATACACTTGCTAATGGAAAATGAAAGTGCTTAAAATAGGACAACTATTAACTGGTTTAAAAAGTGAATTTTCACTTACCACAGTCCAGGATTCCTGCTCTTTAGGTTCCAGAATTCCAGAATTAAAAATTTCTAATAACTGTTGAAGCCCTCCAGCAGCAACAAACTGTAAGCAATTGTGAGAGTACTGGTAAGAGAGATGCAGCTACAAAATGTCTTGAAGACCTGCTTTTTGATTCAGTAATTGGATGTGTGTTTATTTATGTATACACATGTATAAAATATTATGCATCTTTAATGTAGGAAATTACTGATTTAAATAATTAAAATAACTTCTATATAAACTGATAACATATACCTTATTTTCAAGAATTTTTTAAAAGATTCTTGCAAAAATCCATAAACATATCTTTAAATTCTATTGACCAATTACTTGCAGACACTAGGGTGTCCTAATAAAGTATTCAAATAAAGGAAAAAAATAAGTGCTAAAAATAAGTGCACCAAGGCATTAAATAATATCACCTTATTATTGTGATTTAGAGTCATACATGATTTTTAAACTATGCTTTACTTTACTAGTAAATTAGTTTAAAACCAATTATGACACCTACTTTTGGAAATTAAGGATAATTTTCATCAACACACTATTTAACACATATGATCAAACCTTGCAACTCCAGGAATTTTTACTATTTTCCACTTGATCCTCACTTGAATCATCTGAATCTGGATAAAGATCACTGTAACTTCCCTGTGGGAATGGCAAAAAAAAAAAAAAAAAAAAAAAAAGAAAAGGGG
>NW_027530368.1:12497798-12511409 GCF_008692635.1 Crocuta crocuta | reverse complement strand
AAAAAAAAAAAAAAAAAAAAAAAAAAGATAAGAGGGGTGCCTGGGTGGCTCAGTCAGTAAAGCATCTGGCTCTTGATTTCGGCTCAAGTCATGATCTCACAGTTCAGGAGTCTGAGCCTCACATCGGACTCTGCACTGACAGTGCAAAGCCTGCTTGGGATTCTGTCTCTCTTTGCTCTCTCTGACCCTCCTGCACTCACTCTCTCTCAAAACAGATCAATAAACTTCAAAAAAAAAAAAAGTTTAAAAAAATAGTAAGAGAAGGTGGCAGGAGAAAAAAATTATTCTAGAATTAAAACATAATTTGGGTGTCCAGGCAACTCAGTCGGTTAAGCTACTGACTCTTGAATTCAGCTCAGGTCATGATCACATGGCCATGAGATCAAGCCCTGCTTCAGGTCCATGGTGAAGGAGGAGCCTGCTTAGGATTCTCTCTCACCCCTCCCTTTCTCTCTAAAAAAACAAAAACAAAAAAACCATCACATTCTTGGGACGCCAGGTGGCTCAGTCAGTTGAGCATCTGACTCTTAATTTCTACTCACGTCATGATCCCAGGGTTGTGGGATCAAGCCAAGTGTCAGGCTCCACACTGAGCATGAAGCCTGCTTAAGATTCTCTGATTCTCTCTCTCTCTCTCTCTCTCTCTTTCTTCCTCCCTCCCACTGTCCCTTCCCCCATTCACATGCTCATTCGCTCTCAAATAAACAAATAAATAAAAGAATGAAATACACTCTAGAATTTGGCTCCAGAGAAAATATAAGTATTTGATGGTAAGAATGGAAATGCAATTACCGTTGACTCTCTCCTTATTCTCCTGTTAGGTTTTCCCAGTGCTTCAATAATTTCCAGGGCATATAATAACTTGTGGGCACTTTTAATTTTGAGAAGTTCTTTCCAATTAAGTCCATCATTAGTCTTAAATTAAAAAAAGAAAAACAGGTTTTCTTAAGCCAACTTACTAAGAGACCTCTCCCCGCCCCCCCCAAAAAATTCTTAAATTAACACTATATAAGAACTCGAATAATACATATACAATGAAATATATTCAAACCTATGCAGACCAATTATATTAACTAGTATCCATGGTGTGCTTAAAATACCAATTTTTCATTAAATTTTGTTAAAATTAATATGCAAACATCAGCACAGGAAAAAAACTTCTATCTTTTTAACTTTCAAAACAGATGAAGTAATTCAACATCTTCACAATGAAAAAGCCTATGCAGCCTAGTTGAATACATCTACTTTTACAGATGTAGAAGCAGGGGCACCTGGGTGGCTCAGTCAGTTGAGCATCTGACTTTGGCTCAGGTCATGTTCTCACAGCTCCTGGGTTCGAGCCTTGCGTCGGGCTCTGTGCTGACAGGCAGCTCAGAGCCTGGAGCCCGCTTCTGATTCTGTGTCTTCCTCTCTCACTGACCCTCCCCTGCTCACTCTGCCTCTCTCTCTCTCAGAAATAAATTAAAAAAAAAAAATTTTTAAAGGTGTAGAAGCAGTCAAGTCCATTAAGTAATACTTACTAAAAGTTACACCTGCACATTTAAAAGTCATATGCAAATATATAAACCTTAAAATACTGTTCTCTTCTACTCTTAATTTATGAAATGATATTCATACAATGTGCATCTCTGGTAACAGTATTATTAGACCTACTCTGAGTCATCAACCATCAGTTCTCAGACCTACCTTGTTCACATCTAAATCATTTGAGATGCAGAGCCTTCTGAAATCACATGACCAAGTATCCAGTCACAGAAAACCAATGGAGAATAACACTAGAACAATGTTTTTTCCATTCATTATGTAGGTATTCTCCTGGTATCTACACCTAACCCTTTATTATATAGCTTTTAAAAAATATTTTTTTAAAAAATATCTAACAGTTACATTTGTGAGGTCATGCCCCAATAGGAATATATTCAGAACATGTGCCAATATGGAAAAAACACTAATATAAAGGCAAATTATGTTTTTTAAACATAATTTAAGAAAACATCCTTGCCTTGCATTAGGCCCATATTATTAAGCCTAACAAATAAATGAACATTAAAATGAACTGGCACGGGGCACCTGGGTGGCTCAGTCGGTTGAGCGTCCGACTTCGGCTCAGGTCATGATCTCGCGGTTTGTGGGTTCGAGCCCCGCATTGAGCTCTGTGCTGACAGCTAGCTCAGAGCCTGGAGCCTGTTTCAGATTCTGTGCCTCCCTCTCTCTCTGATCCTCCCCTGCTCATGCTATCTCTCTCTCTCTCTCTCTCAAAAATAAATAAAATATTTAAAAAAAAATTAACTGGCACTTTTTATCCGTTAAATGAATAAAATTTTACTAAGGATATAGGTCAGCAAGCAATCTCATACACTGCCAGAATATAAAATGGTTACCATCCTCTAGGAGAGTAAAAAGATGAGGGTTTACCTGTTCATCTGAGATATTCTGGAATGCCATCAACATGTTAGGACATGTAGGAAGAAGCATCAGTAGTTCCCATACACGCCTAGAGAGATTTTCTGCATGAAGATGAAGTTCTTCACATCTTAAGCTCTACACAAATAAGAACAACTGCTTATCAAGACAGATCACTAAAAGAATAAACCTACATTTAAGTTCAATTTTTTTGCATAAGATTCTTGATTATCAAATTTGATAATATTTTGTAGTCTTTATTTTAAAAAATTCTTTAAAATGTTTATTTTGGGGAGAGAGAGAGAGAGCGAGCGAGAGCGAGCGAGCTTGAGCAAGCAGTGGAGGGGCAGAGAGAGAAGGAGATATAGCATCGGAAGCAGGCTCCAGGCTGTCAACACGGACCCCAATGCAGGGTTCGACCTCACACACCATGAGATCACAACCTGAGCTGAAGTTGGACGCTTAACTATTTAAGCCACCCAAGACACCCCTAGTCTTAACTTTAAAAGAAATAAGCCATCTGTTTCATGGTAACCATTTTTAAAAAAATTTTTTAAATGTCTGTTTATTTTTGAGAGAAAGGGAGATAGAGCATTAGTGGAGGAGGGGCAGAGCAAGAGGGAGACACAGAATGTGAAGCAGGCTCCAGGCTCTGAGCTGTCATCACAGAGCCTGACGCACGCCTTGAACCCACGAACTAAGAGATCATTACCTGAGCTGAAGTCGGATGCTTAAGTGACTGAGCCACCCAGGCACTCCAACATTTTTTAAATTATTATTTATAAACAATAAATATATTTATTCAATAAATTGACTGTTAGGTCAAAGTAGTAGTTTTTCAACTTGTTACTGGATACTTTTTGGAAAAAAACAGTGACCTGTAAATCTTGACGCTTTATTCAGGAAACTTTTCAAAAAGAAGTGAAAATATCTGTTTTACAAAGCCATTCAAGTAAATTTCAAGAACATTATCAGGTCACTATTCCAACTATGACAAACTCTTGGTGAATTAAATCCTTGACCTTACATATTTGGGAAAACAGTACCCCTTTTTTATACACCATATCTTATTTTCCAATCTCAGATAAGCAGAAATTAAGAGGAAAGCAAACAATTTTTAAAAAGTTACCTTTTTTCCCATTATCATTTGTTAAATTTGAACCCTGTAAGATGCTGAGATAATAGTAACCTGAAGAACGTTGTCAGAAAATATTTAAGAAATAGGCAAGTTCCAAAAAAAAAAAAGAAAAAAAAAGAAATAGGCAAGTTCCTTTTTCAAAGAAACTACAGCACAACCCCAAGAGGTAAATAAACAGCTAAAGCTAAAATTTACAATGTTGGAATTTTCCAGAGGATGAATTTGAGTATTATTCTATTACTGCTGCTGTCATGATTTTTTGCTATAATACAAAGGGATGCCAAAGGAATCTACTGTATATCTATAAAAAGTTTAGTTCTTTCCATATAATGACATAAAGCTAGTATATCTGAAAACAAGCAAATCTTAGAGTTTCAAAGTATCCTTTGCTTTTCACAACTCTAATGAAGAAAAGCAACCCAAAGTAACATTTTTAGTTCAGCTGGGGAAATGGTACTGAAAATTCTTCAGTAAAATAAATTCATTCCTTTGTAAACACCAAGTTTAAAAGACAAAAATGTAAGGTTGTGCTCTGTGCAAAGAAACAATCTGAAGGGAAAAAGAAATCCCAGGTATAAATATATGTGCTATGTTATGATTAGAAAGCCCCACAATATATGTATGGGTCATTCACAGCAAAGATCCTTTATTTTTATTTTTGTAACCTTGTACAAGACCAAACTAGCCTTGGGACAACAAAGGAACCCCACACATCAACAATGGTGTACTTGCCACAAAGTTCAAAAAAGTATCTGCTCAAAACTGAATGCTTCCTCTCCAGTTCAGATCTCATGGGGACTACTACAATGGCCTATTCACTGCACCTCCTACCTCCAAGTCTTTGTTTTCTCTAATACATCCACCACACTAACACCTACACTTTGTTTCTAATATCTCATAAAAGATTTCATTTGTTGCTTTAAAATGTTCCATGATAATGGCAGTCCATTTTACAAAGAAGAAAAAAATCTCATATGGCCCTTTGTGGTATAGGTTATAGGTTCCAATCTCCTTTTCTTTTTTTTTTTTTTTTCCCCAATTACACCATACTCCCACTCCCAGTATTTCAAACATGCCATTCACTTTTCTGTGAATCTATAATGCTTCTCTTTGCTCTCAGCAGCAAAACCAAATTTAAAAGACTCTCCTTTGGAAAACCTTCCCCTAATTTTTGCTCCCTATGTTCCCACATCTGCATAGCAACCCCCCAGAAAACTGAAGAATTCTTCTAATTATCCTTCTTTTTAAGCTGCCATACAGTGCTGACATGAAGTAAAAGGTCATTAAGTATTTGTGGTATAAAATACAAAAGGTAAAAAAAAAAAAAAATGGAGGTTCATGGGCATCTCTTATTGATTATTCTACTTGAACAAAAGAAGACTTTCTTAAGAATTTAAAAACTTGCCACCACAAGAGACCACAAGCTATGAGGAACACGACTCCATAGCAGTTACCAATGCATCCAGGATCAAAACATATTTTGGAAACATGGAAAAAAGTCATTTAACATTCCTGGGAAAGAAACAGTAGTAGCACTATTTTATATGGAGCTCAATCTCAAAATACTAATTCATTGCAGGAGACACATGAATGAATATCGTCTTAGGATAAGTCTATTTAAAGGCATTAAAAATGCATCAGTGGACTAATACTGAATCCTTTAGGTGAGCTCACTGTCTTTAAATACCATCTTTATAGTGATTACCCACACCTTACTTATTTAAAACAAACCCCTTCTCTGAGCTCCAAACACAATTATATCTGATTCCTTGACATCATCACTAAATGTCCCACGAGCATCCATTCTTCATCTCAAATGGAATCTACACAACTGCTCCAGCCAGAAACCTGGACGCCATGTCCTATTTTCCTTCTTCCTGAACATGAGTCTATCCCCACTCCTAATTCAATCCACAACCAAGTTATGTTGTTCTGACCTGCAGTCCCCTTAATTTGTCCACCCCCCTCATTCTATTCCAGGGCACCATCAGGGCTTCCTTGAACTAGTGCATTAGGTTCTTTATTGCCTTTTCTACTTTTGCCAAACAAACCTACTACCTTGAAAACCTAAATCAGAATGTGTGCTCCTCATTCTGCTTAAAACATCTTACTGCTGTTCACCTTACAAGGTGAAAAGGAGTAAAATAAAAACAAGGTGCATGGCCAGACGGGTTCTACTCACCTTTCCTATCTTAGTCCTCTCATTCCTCTCCCACTAGCCTCTATGTTCTACTCATTATTAGCTCTCCAACAATTCCTAGACTTGCCTGATTCCTTATATGAACGGCTTCTGGGTTCAGATTACTGTATGCAGGTGATCCCTCAATTGTCTTCATTTAGCTGGGTCCTTTTCATCCTTCTACCTCAGTTACATATGGTTTCCCTCAGAGAAACCATCCCTGACCAAATAATACATATAAAATGAGTTTCTGCCCATCACTACTCTCTAATAACGTTAGTCTTAGCAGATACCTCTATCTAAATTTTAGCTGTTTACCTGAAACTATCTGCTAGACATATCAATTATTTATCTTCCCACTAGACTGAATGAAGGCTGAAACTGTGCCTCATTTGATCCTTTTAAAACAATACTTAAAACATTATGCCTGGATCATATGAGGCAGTAAAAATGTAATGAATGAATAAATGGACTCATAGGTTTTACTGCGGTTAAGAGTGCAGTATTTTCCACTCAGCAGAAAGACAAACAATACAATGTAAAAATAAAATGATATAGTCACCTCACTATCTTCCACTGCCACTTTTCCTGAGGGTGGTTTAAATGATGCAAGCATTTCTAATAAATCAAAAAGAGTAGTTAAATGAGGTTCTTGTAAAAGCAAAAGCATAGGAATGTTGTCCTTCTGAGGGGGTGGTAGGCAAGATGCTGGCAGCTGAACACCTTCCCCTTTCCGTTCTCTCCTTGGTGCACCCAAAGATACAAATACCATCTATAAAAATAAGAGCAAAGGGGAAAAGTATAAAATTAAAGTATTATGTATAAAATTACTTCACAAAAAAACCCACAAAACTTCACATACAATTAAAACAAAAGCAATAATTGTTTTTGAAGGATACCTTCAACTAGATCATTAAAATTTGGGGCACCTGGGTGGCTCAGTCGGTTAAGCGTCTGACTTCAGCTCAGGTCATGATCTCACAGTTTGTGAGTTTGAGGCCCACATTGGACTCTTTGCTGTCAATGTGGAGCCTGCCTCAGATCCTCTGCCCCCACCCTTTCTGTCCTTCCCTTGCTCACGCACGTACCTCCTCTAAAATAAACCAACATTAAAACTCAAACCACATTTGTGTGTACCTGCATATCCTTAAAACCAAGCTCATGAAGTGCTTTTTCATCATAATCTGTTGTTAACTCATGTCCAGATGAAATCATTCTGACAGGTCCCATAAGGCCTCCTTAAAGACAGCAGAAAACATTAAGTGAACATTTTTATAAAAACTAATGTATTTGCTGATATGAATACATGGTTACAGTATGTTAGCCATCCTAAAGAGCCTCATTTCACTAAATTAATCTTTCTTTAGAGAACTTTTAACTAGCACCTAACATTATATATTGGTCACTCCTTAAAAATAAAAAAAATCCCAGTTCCATAAAGGCAGACATTTTATTACATTCAAAGATGATTTCCCAGTACTAGACCACAGCAGGCATTCAAACTTTATTGTTTAATCCATGAATTTTTTTAAAAAAGGAAATGCTTGACAGAGTAGGAAATTAAGTAAAATGATGAAATATCAGAGGAATGATTTAAATTTAAGTAGTGTTAGGGGTGCCTGGGTGGCTCAGTCGGTGAAGTGTCCGACTTTGACTCAGGTCATGATCTCACAGTTCGTGGGTTCAAGCCCTGCATAGGGCTCTGTGCTGACAGCTCAGAGCCTGGAGCCTGTTTCAGATTCTGTGTCTCCCTGTCTCTCTGACCCTCCCCTGCTCATGCTATCTCTCTCTCAGAAATAAATAAAACATTAAAAAAAATTTTTTTTAAATTTTAAGTAGTGTTCAATTTTATAAACTTCATGTAGAAAAATTCCATTGGATTTACCCTACACAGCTCAAGAATGAGTGTAGTAGGGCTACTGTTTTCCATAATGATGCAATTCTTCACCAAAACTGTATTATAATTTTTTTAAATGTTTAAAAGCAAGTGCCAAGATTCATCTATTAACCTTCTTGGTTTTCCTCGCAGAACATCTGACATTGTTTAGTGTATTCAGTTTATTATTCAGAGTAATTTCATCAACTTTAAAATAAAAGTTCCACTAAGATTTTAGAATAGAATACATTAAGACATAAATTAATTTGGTATCTCTATAATATTTCTACAGAAACAGGCTACGCATATCCACTTAATCAAGTGTTCATTTATATATCTAACTAAAATCTCTACATTCAACTTCTAATACTTTGGCAGATTTTTATTAAATGTCTTTTCTACCTTACTAAGATAATAATACAGTTTATGATTATTGATATTTTTTTAAATATCGAGATTAAACATCCTTAGTTGTGATAGAGTGCTAAGATAATAATATATAGTTGGCTTGGTTCCTTGTGTGTAGATAGCTAGAGAGGTAACTTTGTTATATAGATAGCTATATAATTCTTGTTACATAGATAACTTTGTTCCAAAAGAGAATTAAGATGGTTAGCACTTTATTTAGGTTCTTGGATTCTATTTGGTATGAGATAGGCCTACACTTATTTACACGTTAACTTTCGATTATAATGGTTTGAGGTGGCTTTTACAATTAACAGAGTTTTCCATGTTTTACCAGTTTCTTTAAAAATTATGTTTATTTAAAAAATTATGTTTATTTATTTATTTTGGAGGGGGTGGAGGAGGGACAGGGTGGGGAACAGAGCATCACCAGCCAGCTACTCTCTGTCAGTGCAGACCCCGATGTAGGTGAACTCACAAACCATGAGATCATAACCTGAGCCAAAAGCAAGAGTCAGATGCTTAGCTGACTGAGCCATGCACGTGCTCCTCTTTTACCACTTTTGAAAGCATCTTTTTAAACATAAAAACGGCTTATTCCTTGAAGAGTTCTGGAAAGAATTACTAACTTTAAAAATGTTTAAGTCTTAACACAATAAATATTTCTAAACAAGAAAATTAACAAAAAATCTGATAAAAACTCCTTATGATGGTATATTAAACAATATATCTAAATTTTATCCTTTGAAACTCTAATAAAATGCATTTTTAAAATTGTATTAATTATTGGACAGGGGGAGAAAGGGAAGAGATCATATCAACCAATTTTGTAAGCTGAAAAGCAAATGATGTGATAACTAGCAAGACCCCAAAAAGATAAATGTCAAATCAGAAATAGGCTTATAACCTGTCATTTGATTTATACTGGTTTAACACAGAAAGATCAACACCTGACAAAGACCAGGGAAAGGGGGAGAGGAAAAAAAGGAGAAGAAGGGGGAGAAAGAGAAGAGAAAAAGAGACAGGAAGGAGAAACTGAAAAGAAAAGCAATTCTGTGAATTATGAGACATTAATAGTCTAGGATACATTTAATTAGAGGCAAAGTTAAGCTGAGGGGAAAGGAAAAAGAAAAAATATTTGAAAAATATATGAAATTGCTAACCTTTTAAAAATTTGGGGAGTATTATAAACACAAAGACCTAAGAATTTAAACTTATCCAAACTGCATAAACAAAAAAACGCAAGAAGGCACACTAAAAATCAATCTGTTGAAAACCATGTCAAAAAAATTCCTTGGGCTGCCTTGAGTTCAGGTTTCACCTTGGGAGAAGAGCTTACTTTTAAAAAATTTTTAAACCAAAACAACAAAAAAATTCTTTAAAATCAACCACAGTTACAAAGACATACTGTATACAAAGGATGAAAGAAAAAAAACCCAAGACTTTTCAATCAGAAACTCTGCAAGCCAAATGACAATGGGTAGCCATTTAAGAAGTCCTGAAAAGAAAATACCTCTTGACCTAGAATTCTATATCCAGTGAAAATATCCTTCAAAAGAGAAGGCAAAATGAACTTACAAAGTTTGAGAAAACATTTTTAAAGGAAGTTCATTAGAAGAAAATAGAAAGAAATCAAATGGTAATTTTGATCTACATATGGGAATGAAGGGTGCCAAAATGGCAAATATATGGTAAAAAGGAGAAAAGATGACATGAAACTAACAAAAAAAATTAATTTGCTGAACATTCTGTTTAAAATGCAGAAACATGAAGTCTGGATTTTTGAAGATTCACCAATAAAAAAAAATAGCACCAAAAAGCTATGTCAACCATGAAAATAGGCATGTTCAAAGAACAAAAACGAGACGTTAGATACTAAAAGCATGACAGCAAAAAATGAAAACCTCAAAAGAAGGTTGAACAAAGTAAAGTTGAAAATATCTCACAGGAAGTTTAGTTAAAAGTCGACCAAAGAAATAAAACATGAAAAAAGTAAATTTTGAATAGTCCAAGAGATGCAACATGTAGATGATAAAGAATCCCTAGAAAGAGAAATGATTAAATACTAGACAGGAAAACAATAAGCTAATTCAAGAAAATTTCCCCCCAAGGGGCGCCTGGGTGGCTTAGTCGGTTAAGCGTCCGACTTTCGCTTAGGTCGTGATCTCGCGGTTCATGGGTTTGAGCCTCGCGTCGGGCTCTGTGCTGACTGCCAGCTCACAGCCTGGAGCCTGTTTCAGTCTGTGACTCCCTCTCTCTCTGACCCTCCCCTGCTCACGCTGTCTCTCTCTCTCTCTCTCCTAGAAATAAATAAAACATACAAAAAAAGAAAAAAGAAAATTTCCCCCCAATTTAAAGATACAAGTTGCCTAAAAACTAAGGTACCCATCACAATAGTTGAAAACAGACCAAATACTCAGATTGAGCATTACAAAATTTCAGAACAAGGAGAAGACTAATTAAGACCTACAAAAGAAGAAAACAGAATATATTAAAAATGTAATGCAAATGGCTTCAGAATACTGAACAGCAACAGAAGAAATGCAATGCAGCAATACCTCTAAAATTCTGAAACAAAACTACTTCCAAACTAAACTTGTGTGCTCAGCCAAATTTCCATTTAAATATAAAAACATGAAAATTTTTGATTACTCAAAGAATCAAAACTTTACCCCATCCAATCTCTCAAGATGCTACTGAACAGCTGCATTGTATTCCGGGGGGTGGGGGTGGGGGTTGGGAGATGAACCAATAAAAAAGATAAAGGATACCAAAAAAAATGATATCCAACCTAAGACAGAGGCAAAGAGAATAACCAGAAGGATGATAAAATATATCATACTGCTATATATACCAGATTTGGAGAATAAATAGTAGTATCAGTGATAATAGAGAAATGCACTACTGAGGGATCATGACCAAAATCCCTACTACCTTCATGATATCTTTCCTGCGGAAGGAATGGCAAGTGAACCTGACTTGGGATTCTTATCTGTACCTGAACTATCTTTACCGTATGCTGGCAAAGTTTCTACTCTCATTTCCATGTCCTACTACCTGAATCAGGAGAAAGCATTCATATCTTACAGAAGAAATTCTTCCTTAGTCTATTCCTGAGAGCTGAAGTGGGTCATGAAGAGATTAGAAAAAGAAAAAAAATATTCAAAACTCTATGACTATACTTCTGTCAGATATCCCAGTGTCCTGCCAACATTATACAGCACAAGACCTATACTTGAGAACTTTCCCACTGAGAGCCTCAGATGAAGCTTTATAAACCTTTAAGAGAAGGTTAAACACTCTCTTTAGCTTGTTTCCTTCTCTGATCCTTTACCTAATAAAATAACTCTCCTTTTCCTTTGTCAAATTTGTGCTTATCAGTTTCACAAAACTAAACACATTTTTAAGGAATATATTCATTAGAGGTAAAGCTACAAAGAACACACACAAAAAATAATAAACTAAAAAGTCAAGACATTGTTAAAAAGAAGTGGAAAAGAGGCTATTAAAGATACATAAGTAGCTTCTTATGATGTTCCATTTTTTTTTTTTAATTTTTTATTTTTTTTTGAGGGGGGGGGGCAGCGTGAGCAGGGGAGGGTCAGAGAGAGAGGGAGATACAGAATCTGAAGCAGGCTCCAGGCTCTGAGCTAGCTGTCAGCACAGAGCCCAACATGAGGCTCGAACCCATGAACTGTGAGATTATGACCTGAGCCGAAGTCGGACGCTTAACCGACTGAGCCACCCAGGCATCCTGATGTTCTAGTTCTTAATCTGGATGGTATGTGCGTAGACATGTTCCTTTTCATTATTACTAATCTCATATTCTCTACTTTATGTAAAACGTAGTTCAACATAAAAAAGAAGGTACCTTTGACCGGAAAATCTCATAACTAGGTATTTGGCCCCCATGCATTAGATGATATAGGTGTGAGGATATTCTCTGTGGCACTGCTTATAAATGGTTTAAAAAAAAAAAAAGCCAATGAACTAAATGTCCATTAACAGAGGACAAGTAAAACACATCACGGCACTACTATATTATAGGATATGTAGATTTAGTAAGAATGAGATAACTTTTTATATGCACTATAAATAGAATGCTACCATTTGTGTTTTAAGTACATGAATATTCTTACATTACATCTTGGTATCTCTTAAAGGGTATGTAAGAAAACAACAACAGCACTTGCCTCAGGAGAAGGGAAACAGATGGTTTAGAGATAGGGATAAGGAGGGACACTTTTCAACATCTCTTCTATAGTAGCAAGAATATTAATTATTCAAGAATAAAATTAAAGATCTGATACTTTAGAAGATACTTGTGGTTCCATCTTAATCATGATCCACCTTACTAAAAGATGCCAAAGAATTACTGCACATAGGCAGACTGAAAATCCTAACAGAAGCTTTTAAACTTTAAGATTTTTTTGTCTAAATGTATACTTAACCTATTACATTTTACTTAAAATTTAAAGTTCTGAAATTATAACAGCATTCTTTTCATGGTTGTTCCTCTGATTAACTCATATTTTATGTGCTATGGAAAAACACAAAATTGCACCAGTATTAACAGTAAAGGAGGAATCAAATACACCTTTCAGGCCTCTATGAAAAATTTCTTAATATGATACTCTTTTGGAGGGAAGGGGAGGTGCACAGTGAGATTTAAGAGTGTATTATTTTCATATGCTCTGGGAAAAAAGAGAAACAAAAATAGCAAAGAAAATTTATTGGGTAAAACTGGGTATATGCATGCATAGAAACCTAAACTTATTCCTTATCAAATAATTTCAAAAATAAAGTTTTTTGAGAAAAATGAGGAAAACCATTTGCAAATAACATCTGAAGCAACTCTTAACTCTTCCCTATGAATCAATGTCATGATACCAAAAAGGGGGCGGAGGGGAGCTATGAACACACTTGGTAGTCTTAAAAGCAAAGGTTCTAAGTTTATATATAACAGAACCTAGAAAATATGAAAATTTAAATGTTGGACTTACCAGGAAACTCTCCCTTTCGACTGCTTTGACCAAACTCCTGAAGCTGAGCTTGTTGATTTATTTGTTCTTTCTGTAAATTTTCATACCAATGAGTTACTTCAGCCCTAAGATCTGCTACCTGGTCACTAGGATACATTTCAATAGTCATCTGAAATATGAGATGCAACCAATTTAAAAATACAACAAAAACAGATATTTGAACTGGGAAATGTTATCAATTTTGAAACTAAAATTATGTAACTACCTTGTCAGGAAGTCCAGCTGGCTGGCATACGACCCTTAGCGGCAGGGACTGTTTGTCACTCAGTGCTTTCAAATGACTACTTATACCAGTGCCTTCAATTTGCCACTGTCTAAGATGATAGGCAAATCTAAAATACATAAAAACCATACATAGGAAGAATATCATTTTAACCCATATTACTGTTACAGAAGTTTTTAATATTTCACAAAATGAAAAAGCCCACAAAAGGTTGTAGCATATTCCAATTTACAGCACTAAGTTTAGATTCATCATACTGACTGAAACTTTAATGCATAAATGCAGTTACAAATTCGTTTAAAAAATAGTTTCCAGGAAAAATTACTGGGGGGGGGGGGGGATGAG
>NW_027530368.1:12443577-12497707 GCF_008692635.1 Crocuta crocuta | reverse complement strand
AAGAAGATTATTATTTTTTTTTTTAAAGGGAGGAGTGGAGGGAAGTCATAGAGGCAGGAGGAATTTAAAGAAACAAACTAATCCAGAAAATGAAATGTCAGGTTTTCATTCCTACATTCAGAAGAGGAAAAAAAGGATTAGGAAACATTTTTCAGAGACAGAAATGTATCCTAATAAATATATGCTAACCAGAATTTGAGTCCTGATTCCATGACAGCTAAAATTATAAAATAAACCACAAAGACTAATCTCTGGGGAGAAAGGCATCTAGCAGGTAGGTCACTCACTAAATACTGTCAGTTTTCTAACTGATTTTCAGTTGTTGAAGACAGGATCCAGGATACCTGAATTTAGTTAAGAAAAGAATTATCAATGTCAAAAACTACCCAACAATTCTAGAATAGAAGGACATAAAGTAAAGGAATAAATGGATTTGATTTCCTAGAAGGTATCCAATGTCCAGCTTTTGTGGCTGAGCAAAAGAGGGATCTTAAATCTTCTGAGGCTGGATTATTCTTTCTTGTGGATGGGGGGACATAGGGGAAACACCCTTCTGCACTATAGTATGTTTAGCAGCACCCTTGGTCTCTATCCACTCACTATAATGCCAATAGTAACCCCCCTTCTCCCTTCAGTTGTGGTAATCAAAAATGTCTCCAGACATTACCTAACATACCCTGGGAAACAAAATCACTATGGTTGAGAACCACTGTGTAAATTATAATCTTTCTTCTTCTTAAAGAAAATCCTTTTTAAAAGACAGTTTTATTTACTCTCTTAATATAAGGAATACACAAACACAATAATTACCTTATATTTTCATTTTATAAATGTTAGGTAATTTTAAATTAGAACTAAGCACACGAAGCCCTTGAAATTATAGAGTGATACAACACAAAGATGTGCATGAAAATTCCTGACACCTTTTAAACTAGCTCTTAGTTTTTCGAATATTCAATTGTTTCCTAGTTTCTCTACTTAGCACCCAAAAAATAAGTATTTATTTAAGTTCTTTAATACCAACATTAACTTTGAGAGTAATACATAAACAAATACAAAGATTTCTATCAGAGGCTACTAGAATCATTTTTCTTGAGTTAGAAAAAAATTGTATATCTGAGAAGGGATTTTTGAACTGAAATTCATCCAACTTACAAAAAGCACCACTGAAAGCTAATTTACTTTTAAAGACTTTTAAAATAAATACTTATTTGAAAAACACATGTAACACTGTGTGAGGACTAATGGTTTGAACCAATAGACCCTTTTTGGTTTGTGATTTTTAGACTCTGCAGCAAAAAGGAAATTTTGGAAGAATACATATCATCTCATTAACAGCAACTATCTCTAATAGGAAGAGATAGATTACGACTTTTAATTTTCTGTACTATTACCCTTAGTAAAATACCTGGATTTATTATAAATAGTATGTATTAATTTTTTTTACTAATTTGAATAAGACACATCACCACATTTGCATATTTATTTTTATTTTTTAGATGGTAAAAGTTATGAGGCACTGTAACGTTTCTGTTAGAAANTAACGTTACAATAAAAAAAAAAAAAAAAAAAAAAAACTCCAGAGTTCACTTACACATTCTTTAAAAACACAAGGAATTACCTAAACATAATTCCCACAAATTGCAATCATAATCAAAGAATTTTGCAATGCCTAAATATATTAAATCATGAAGCCATGTTATTTGTAAGGAATGTGTAGAATATTTTTGTTATTCAATGTTTCTTGATATTTTAAATAGAATTTCAATAAATATCAATTGTAGGACTCATTATTCAAACTAAGCTCTGAAGTTGAAAGATTTTAACAATTTTTTCCAACACAGTTCTTTGTATTTTTACATTTACTCATGATTTTTAACAAACAGAATTTCTTAATTAAAACTATCTACTCACCTTTCATTTCAGTCGATATATTCATAAATGTTAATTTGCTTTATTTCTGTATTACACAGGGTATGTCTAAATTAATTATACAGATATTCATTAACACAGAATTTTTTGATCATGTTTCCATGGTAAATGGAAATTCAAAATTAAAATACTGTCTCCTAGTCCAGGAAGAAAAAAAAACAGCAAATGAAACAAATGACTCAACTTGATTCAACTATGAGAGATTATTTGATGTTCTTGGTGAGGGTTTTAGAAACTTTTTTTGTGGTGGTGCTCTGCCTTTCAATCATAGTAATACTTTCTCAGAGGTGGAATTCTTTCTAGAGATTCTTATTCATGCATATCTTTTCAGTGTTTAAGAATTTTTAAAGCTCCACAATATTTACTGGGAACCTATATTGCCTATTTCACGGCAAAGTGGTACATATCATGAATAAAAATACTTCTATTACTAACCCTTCACCTGTGGTAAGTTAAGCTTTCTACCTGCCCCAACAAAACTTTTAGTTTAATTTTAAGAATACTTTTGTACATGTCAGCAATAAAAAAAGGAAAGCTTGAAATTTACTGTTAATAATGTGGTATAAAAAATTACCTTCTCCTAAATGCTTCCAGATGTGTCTTCAGCATAAGAAGTCCTCTTTCTATAACAGTGAGACTTGAGTGTGATTCCTGTTCAAGACTGCTAGAAGCTATCATAAGACTCTCCATACACTTACTAATAAATTCTTGCTCCTTCTCCAAACCCGTTTTACCTGCAAATCAGATGTTTAGCCATGTTAAAAAAAAAAACAAAAAACTAAACAAGAAACAGCTAAACAAAAAATCCTCACATAAAAAATTACCAGACGATATTTCAAATCACTCACCATTAATATAATAGGAGTTAATATACTGGATAGCTGCTCGACTGACATCACCAGACTGTGCTCGTAAAGCAATGCCCCAAAATTGGTCCATACCACAAAGCTAAGAAAATATGATGACATTTATAAATTTATTATTTGCCAAATAATATAAATGATTAGAAGATTGAAGTAAGAAGTCTTAAAGTCACACAATATCAAAGACCTTTAACATCCTATAAAGTGCTCAATGGCAATTCCTATTAAAGAGTTATTAAATAATAAAAATGGTAAGAGCCTTGGAAATTTCCTCAAACACTGAAATATATGTCTATTGGTTCTAAAATTACTTATTTATAAAGCAGTTAACTCTGAGAGAGAGACAGAGTGTGTGTGTATGTGAAATGTTTGACTCAAAAGTTGTGACTACGTGGTAGGAAAAACTCAAATCCCCACAATATGCTATAGGTGAATAAAAACAAAACACACACAATTATTAGCAGAAAAAAAGCTTCAATGCTTTCATCCAATTTACTGTGATAAAGCCACTGCCTGAAGATAGTCACAGAAAAATTTTTAAAAATGCTAACCCAAATTGTTACTTAAATTTATGATGTTAACTATGAGATGACAAAGAGAGTGTGTTCACTGAAAACTACAGAAAAGGTGGAGTCAAAATCCTCAAAAGTTTGGGCAGGCTGAAGCAAGGTATCCTTCTGAAAGGTAAATGAACAGCCTCAGCATTCATATCATCCACTTAAAAAGCAGTATTATCTCAAAATTAGAATATGAATACTTCTTAGGTAAAACAGATCTGTCTGGTTGTCTGAAATAACCAAGTTTAAATTTATCAAAGTAAGAATTAAGACCAAAATATTAAAAAAAAAAAAAACAACAACTATTTGAACAAGGGAAAAGGGAAGAAGATCCTATGAAAGCATTCCAGATCCAATCAAAACTATTCTTTATTATACAGGTTAATATCAGTATTCTCTATCTTTGTAAACACAACCTCAACTTCTAAGGAAAATTCATGAAAAAGGGAAATAGATACTATAAAATCAAAGCTAGAATTAATAAACTATAATGTCCAATGAAGAAGACTTTCAGATAATTAGTCTGTGTTAGGAGAGTCTAAGAAATAATGCATTCAAGAAAACCCAGGAGCCACCCAATGAGGCAAACAGAACACTAAGCCAGAAATAAATCCAGCAATTTGTGAGCATTCAGTTAGTGAAAGGACAGTCATGCCGCATGGTCAGAGATGATTTAAGGTAGATCCTATTCCATGGTGCTGCCCAAGAGCAAGTAAAAGCCTGGCCACAACTAATGGCATAGAAATCAGATTTTAGACAAATCAACCTTCAAACTGACAAAACTACTTTATTATCTAGGAGCTTTTAGGGGACTAAAAAAACCTCTTCTACTGCCTCTTCTACTTTAAGGAACGTGCTTCCTTCCTTAATGCTTTAATGCCTCATTAAGCACCACCAGGGTTACGTTTGATAACAAAACAAAAACAAAAACAAAAATATCACCAAATCTGGGGCACCTGAGTGGGTCAGTCGGTTAAGCATTCAACTCTTGGTTTCAACTCAGGTTATGATCTCATGTGTGCTAAGTTGGCACATGGGGCCCTAAGCTAACATCAAGAGCCTGCTTGGGTTCATTCACTCCCTCTCTCTGACCCTCCCCTGCTGGTGATCTGTCTCTCTCTTAAAATAAATAAACATGAAAAAAAAAAAATCACTAAATCTGCTTTGTAAAGCTTTTTAAAACCTAGTAACAACAGTCTTCAGAGTTAGCAAATTCTATGCTTGGTAGACTGAATAAGGTAATTCAGTAATCTAATCTGAGGAATAAAAAAAATTCCTTAAGCTGATCTAGTAAAATAACAGGTCTAAATCCATACCTCAGAGTTTGAACCACCATCATAGGCACTGGTCGCCAGTCGAGCCAAGTTACAGAGATGCTGAAACAGGTTTAACCCAGTCATGCTAATTGTTTCAGGTTTCAGCTGCGGCATCTTAAAAAAAAATTTTAAGCTAGTTTAGTGTGATGATTAAGTTAAAACATTTTATCGAATTTAGATTAACAAATTTAATTTAACAAAGTTAATTTTATTGAAACCAATGAAGAAGAAAATGTATCTGCTCAAATTTTTAGTGGTGATTAAAAAAATTAAAATAGGTAATAATTTAATGAAAATTTTATTCAGGTCATAATTGAAACCTATTATCTGTTTCAATTTTCAAGATATATCTGTATCTAGCTCCAAATCAGAGGAAACAAATAAAATATTTTATCATTTATTGTATACCTATCCCATATACATTTATAAGATGTGTAGATACATGTACAGTTAGTTTGTATATAGGTCAGGGCTTGAAATTAAGATACCTGTAGGTCTATCTGTAGCTTTGTAGTAGATCTATTAAGCGACTTTAGTTTACATGTACCAAAAGTCATTCATATATATTCAATTCTACCACAGAGAAAATGTGACATTCTGCAGAGTATATATCTCAAAAGTATAAAATAAAAAGTCTATTGCTTTATTTTCATTAATGTTTCAAAATTCAAATGGAAATTTATTACCTGAAATAATTGTGGCATCTGATAAAAATGAACAAAACTGGATAGAAAAATATCTTTAATAACATGACATGACATTGCTTCCTAAAAATGACTTTCTAGGACTCTACAAAAAATCTGGAGATTGGCTTGTATCTTCCATACGACTCACTAAAACCACAGCCATTTAACTAAGAAAGATTCAGAGAATACAGCTCTTATTCATATTCATATCAATATAAATAGTAGAGGGGATAAAATTAAAGTAAAATCTAAGTGGCAAAATTATATAAGGACTACTGAAAATAGTACATGTCTATTTTAAAAATCTGTGTCAAAAGAGGAAGAACTGAACATTACAGAATTTGTATTTCAAGAGATAAAAAGAAAATATGGAAAAAGAACATAAGCAATAAAACTGTCAAGAAATAAAATTACCTTCTCCAGGAAAAGATGTTTGTAGGTTTCCATTCCCATAGCATGTTGATCTTTACTTCGAACTTGATTTAAAAACCAATGAAGGGCGTCATCATAACATTCAGAATCTTCTACTAAACAATGCCATAAAATGTCGACTTGCTCTAAACTTAACCCTAGATAAAAATTACAAATTTTGAATCATGGTACATACAATGTTTTGGTCTTAATTCAATGTATTAGAAGCACCAACATATGCAAAAATATCAAGAAGATATGTTATAACATTTTATAAAAATTATTTTACAAGAGATTTCATAAAATTTATGCTTTTAAAGGCAAAATATATATGTAATCCATATATAAATCCTCTAAAACACACAAGTTAGATAGTATCCTGGAAGAGCCATTTGGTCTGGAAAATCATTCTCATTAAAATATGAACACACCATTGTATTACAACAAACACGATTAAGGTGAGGTAATCCTCAAAGTTGAGGAGTCAGTTCTAAGGTGTAAGAGTTAATAGAGTGCACATCATGTTTAAAGATCATTCTGTGCACACAGAAGACAAACAACAAATACCAATGAGCATTATTTTTTGAAACTATGGGGAAAAAAGGATCTGTATGATGAATAAAGCAAAAGGTAATTGACTGCCTAAAAAAGAAACAAGCAACATGTCAGGGTATTTGATTAGCTGGGAAGCCAATGTAATGAGATGAAATCTGTATGGTACTTTGACCCAAGTATTAAACGATTCCAATGTCTGGCAGAAAGAAGGCAGAAGAAAGGCTCAGAACCAAAAAGAAGGTATTATAGGCAATCACAAATATGATATGGATAAAAGATAAAATCTGAAAGGGTAGAATAAAAGCATCACAGGGATTTTTTAAGTATATTATAAGGTCCAAAGCCTGGGTTGCTCCCAAATCAGAATGGATGGGAAAATCTGATAGATACAATCACAAGAAAACTCTTTCTTGGGAAAAGTAGATGAGATCCAGAATAGTAAAAAACGCCTCAGAAAATATTTACGTAGTCGTATTACCAGTCTACAGAATATGATCAGAAAATAAGTATCCTATCAGTTTCTCACATAACCATATAGGTTGAAGAACTTATACCCCTGGGAGCTAATATTAAAACAACAAAAAAACCAGAAACAACCTTTAGTGTATAATTTAAAATACATTCCATAACTAAAAGAGAAGAAAATTAAGAGTTGTAAAAAAACAAAAAAACAGTATCCAGGTTCATTACAGTAAACTATATGATAAAACAAAAGTGTATTCATAAATGACTGAATCACCAATTTACATTCAATAAGCAATGTATAAGCTTTTGTTACTTAAATTTTTTAAGAATATAGTTATTGGTATATTAAATCAGTATTCACTTATTGAATATAACTTTAGAATAACTATATTATCCTTGAAAGGAATTGTGCCAGTAAGAGAAGAACAATTATGATGTGGGAGAACTGAAGTCTTCGCTTTGATTCTACCTCAACAGTAGCTGTGTTAAGCCAATACACAAAGAATCTATACAATGCTCCCTGAAATGGGAACAACAAAATAAATAATTCGTTATTCAAATACTGAGAAGAGTGGTGAACAGTTTCCAGTGAGAATCTATACTAAACAAATGTTAAGACTTAAAGAAAAGTCTTAACTTAAATGTTAAGACTTAAAAAAATTATGAAATTATTTTTGCTGACAGTATGTCTTGGTTTGACTTATCCATGTAGAAGATTGTTTTTTTTATTTTTTTATTTTATTTTATTTTATGTTGTCTTGTATATTTCAGTCATAATTGGCAGGATGAAAGATATAATAATATGAAACAAAAGCTTCCTATCAAAAACGGGTGTCTTCATTTAAAAATCTTGTGGTATCATTTTAGTGGCATTTGTTACAAAGAGATCACCTTAAAGAAATTACAGACTTTACAGTAAAATAAGCAGATGGTGGATCTCAAGCATAGATATGGACGTTAAGAGAGCCATAATGACACCTCTCAGCTAGCAAAACAGTTTGACTATATTAACCACAGCTAAAGAAAGAGAGTGTCCTAACAAAGTTTGGTGACATGGACATGGAGAAAAAGTGTGGACAGTGAAAATAACACAATCTGTCTAGTAAGAGAAAAGGAGATCTGGCCAAAAGAAATCAAGCTTCCTCCTCTCTTCTGAGAACATTTAGCATGTGGATTTAGATATATTCCACACCTTGAATTTACCAGACCAATTTTTAAGATTAATTTTTAGTGAAATTGAATTTGAGATTAATCTAAGTAAAAGTAGGGTATTCTAAATGTCTCTATCACCTGTGAACTCAAGCAATTTTGGGGTAAGATTACCCCTAATAATACATAGACAGTGGCTGTTTCTAACTGGAGTGATAGGATTCTAAAACTAAAAGAAATAAAAACACAGGCACTCCTGAACACAGTATCTTCTATCCTATATATCTTATTTTTGAAATGAGTGGTTTATTCACTGAGAAACTGGCAACTTCAGAGACCGAAGCAAAAATGTGTCAGGGTCACGCTCATTTTGCCATACATACTGAGGACATTTGGTATTAAGAAAAGGAATTAATATTAATTAATCACTACAGAAATCTAAAGGCATGAGGACATTTAAGTTGACTCTTCCAAGAGTCAATACAGACCTAAAAACTGATTAAAAGACTGATTAAAAGACTGATTAAAAAGCTTACTGAAATGATCAGGTGATCCCAGAGTTGAAAACACACAAGTCAAGAACTGAAGTCGAACTTGAACTTCGGCACTATGGCTGTACCTATATTTAAAAAGTCATTAAAATAATTAACTGAAAGATCCTACTTCTTAGTTATTTTTAAAGATTTAAAGGCCCTAATCTTAAATTATACCAAAGAAGTAAAACTCCACTTTAGTATCATAATTATTAAATATTTTAGTTACACTTGACCCTTGAACAACATGGGATTTAGGGGCACCAAACCCCATGCAAGTAAAAAATCTGTATATAACTTCTGACTTCCCAAAAATTTGAATACTAATAGCTTACTGGTGACCAAAAGCCTTGCTGGTAACATACACAGCTGATCAACACATAGTTTGTATGATACACGTATTATTATATACTACATTCTTACAAAAAAATAAGCTAGGCAAAAATGTTACTATAAAAACTGTAAGAGAAAATACACATACAGTACTGTATTTATAAAAAAAAAAATCTGCAAGTAAGTGGACACACACAGTTAAAACCCACGTTGTTCAAAGGTCAACTGTATGTAACTTTGGTTATACCGAAAAAAGAAAGTCATAAAGCCAAATGGTATGTTTGAGATTTATGTTATTTAATAAATTATAAAAATCTGCAAACATCAGAAAACATACTTTTAAATTAGAGGAGAAAGTACCTAAGAATGCAACAGTGGAACAAAAGAAATACGCCATCTTGAAATTATGCAATATGCACATAGATTAAATAAAAACCTGCATCTCCATCTAAAAATTGCATGTTTCATTATCACTGCTCCGCCAGCGATAACACTATATTCCTTAAACAAGAAATGCTAACGTAGTATCAGTTCCATAAATCCAATTCATAAAGAATGCAGCTAATACAAAATTGGCATTTTTGAATGTCACTTCAAATCTAAATAATTTAAATTCATGTGCACAAAATCAATGGTTAATGTGAGAAATGGAGGCTTGTTAACTAGGTGATTTCACACGGTTCTCTGGGAACTCCAGTTTGTAAGCATACACAAAGAAATAGCATTTTGAGAAGCAAATGTTGGTCTGTGAGGCAGGAAGGGTGGGTAGAAGATGCATCTGAAGCAACAGTCAGGGGCCAGACTGTGGCCAGCCTGAAATATCAAACTGAAGAATTTGGTATTATTCTGGATGGAAAAGGAGGTCACTGAAGGGTGTTGGAAGGGAGAGAGGAAAGACATCAGGTCTGCATTTTAGGATTCCTTTAGCAACCTTGAGAACTGTGGTAGTAGAATGCTCTAATTCCCACCGGGATCTAAGTACCCAATCAATGAAACTAAATCAATCATCAGGTTTATTTTATTTTTTAATTTACATCCAAGTTAGTTAGCATATAGTGCAATGATTTTAGTAGATTCTAATGATTCATCCCCTATCTATAATACCCAGTGTTCATTTCAACAAGTGTCTTCCTTAATACCCCTTACCCATTTAGCTCATCCCCACAAATCAATCATGAGTTCTTATCTCTCTGTTACAAATCAAAGGTTGGTTGTGGATGAACTGCTCAAATTGCTTTGCCAACAACAGCAGCAGCCAGTCTGAGCCCTGATCTATATCCCAGGTTATGGAGAGTCAAAGTGTCTGAATTCAATCTCCTATAATCTTCAAGTAAGTGTAAAATTTTAAACCTTCCCAAATTAGCTGGTTTCAAAAATTACTCCACAGTCACTATTGAACTTTAAAGTTAAGATTAAGTATCCTGGATATACCTTTGCTGCTCCTTACTGTCCCATATTAATGTTGGCAAAGAAAAGATGAACTTTCGTGTCATTAATGTTGCAGTGCCCTTTGTGAAGATGAAAGCACATGTGGCAAGATGGCTGGGGGTGGGGAGGAGGGAATACAGTAAGCAACTCACAGACTAGAATGCCATCCAGAGAAAATTCAAGAACAGCTCATAACAGTTCTCATCCTTTTACTAAAAAGGACAAATTTTATGCCAGAAGGCTTGGAGTACAGGTTCAAATTTGAGTTCTATCATGCATCAGTTCTGTGATTTTAAGTAAGTTACTGTACTTCTCTGAACCTGAGCCTGGGGGACATTGGTCACAGACATTAAGTGGAAATGAAGTCTGGTCCCGTACAAAGCACTCTTCTTTCCTGAATACTTCCTTCCGCTATACTTACAACTCAAAGTAATGGACCCAGAACTCTAGAAGGCATGGAATCAGTCCCCTTGTCCTTTCTTCTTCGGGTTCCATAGTAGAGCCACTGGCTCCACACTTCAAAGGACTCTGTCTGCTTTGTCAGGGTCTCACTGGCTACTGATATACCAGCCAGGAAATTTCTTGAGATGTAAAACAAAGATAATATCAATACTGAAATCTTCTCATGGGTGTGTCCGTGGCTTCTGACATTACAGGAAATAGAGGACAAAAATAATCTCCCTAACGGCATGAAACTTTAGCAGCAAATACCTTAAAAAATTTGTTTGTTGCCTCAAGGTTGACACAGATAGGATTTTCTCCAGGCCACTGGATTCGAGAAATATGTAACACGTCTGTTTGGGAAAGCTTTCATGCCACAAGAATCTTTTTGTCCTAGGTGACCATCTTAGAACTTGCCTACTAAAATCCCCACTGAACAATTAGAAAATAATGGGCCACAAACTCAAGAGGTCAGTATGCTTTAACAAAGGGTAGTAAATGTACAACTCTGTCTTACAGCCTGAAGGAACAAGGGAGTTCTATCAAAAGAGGCCAGACAACATCTCTCTAAGGTTTTATTCTTCTTAAGATGCCAGGCAACAAGGACTGGAAGGATACTGTATACTCTAAGAAAGTATAAAACTCATCTCCAAAGAGCACCACTCCACTGTTTACCTTATTCACCACAAAAGCAACACTTAATATGATGATCCACCCATGATTCTACTAACAAAGTGAGCAACTTCCCTGTACACAATGCTATGAACTATCAAGACTTAGACCTATGTTTATTTTTTGGCACTGAATGTTGGACCTTCTCTTTCTGAGGATGATTCATCCATGTCTTGTCTTCCATGCCCCTTTCTTAAGCCTCCCATCCCTGTTCTTCAAGCCCACAGGCTTACAGCTGTGGTGAAAGCTCTTTTGTAACTTAGCATTTTTCTACTAACAAGTAACTTGAATTCCATCTTCTAAAGATGCTCAAGATGTGGGTCATGTGTGGTTTTATTTCTGCTTCTTTTTGATCTTGTGTTTTTCACAGATCTATGGAGATGCTCAGATTCAGGAAACCATGATTGTCTTCAACCTCTGCTTCAAGAAGAATTAAAAGGAAGATACAGACTATGAAGAATACTTAGAATTTTAATAGCACTTAAAGAGATGCATCTTATGTAGAGATAACTTTGTCAACAAAGCTACAGAATAAATTTAAGGAGGTATCTCAGAAATAATTTGATAGGCTTATAGAATAGGATGTCTAAAAAAAATCATCAAGTAATAAAACACGGAAACACTGGCTGAGTTTAGATTTTAGAGGGCCCAAAATACTAAGGCTGAAGAGACTGGAAATTTTTTTATGCAGTGAAGAATCTAAATGATGGTAAAAGGCAAAATTGTTGTTTGTTTTATACCATAGCTTGTTTCAGCCAGGTAACTATTTTTTATAGATAACCTATATGCCAGGTACAACTTCCTAATTTATTTCATTTAATTCTTACAAAAACTCATGAGGTAAGTAAGCAATTAAGAGTCTACTG
The DNA here is from genome assembly GCF_008692635.1 of Crocuta crocuta. Taxonomy (NCBI): domain Eukaryota; kingdom Metazoa; phylum Chordata; class Mammalia; order Carnivora; family Hyaenidae; genus Crocuta; species Crocuta crocuta. The sequence continues at coordinate 12,485,500 of NW_027530368.1, read as the reverse complement.
GGGAGGGAACTAATCAAAATAATGTCAAAACAATACACTCAATAATCTAAACCCAGGTCTGTATAATTTAAAAGCCCAGGTACTTTCTTCCAGTACTACATTCCTAATAAAATAAGGATAAGGAATTAATGAACAGGGGGGAGAATGAAGAAGCCTGATCCAGAGGTTGGAAAATAGGCCTGGAACAGTGTTGGGGGGAATGTCAACTTGTGAAGAGACATGGGATATGTTTTAGCATTAAGATAACTAGAGAATGATGACAATTATAATGCAGAACTCAAGAATATTAATTAGAGAAAACATACTATTCCACTATTTATAAAATGTGTTTTTGAAATGCATTATAGAAACCTTGGTGCCACTATTTATAAAAGTGTGACCCTGGGCAAGTTATTCATCATCTCATAGTTCAAACTCATTTTTAAAATGAGTCTGATTACTTCAAATGAGTTAATACTTAATGGTATGGGGCACATAGTAAGCATCAATGAATACTAAATTTTTATCATCATCATCACTCATGTTTGGAAATGACAGTACAACAACAACAACAAAAAGGCCCCAAAGTCTCCAAGTTTCAGGTGACTGAGAGGATGGTGGGACTCTAAAGGACACAGTATAATCTGGAGATAGAACTGATTTATGGGGGAAAATAATTCAATTTGGAGGTCAGTAAGTATGCCTTAAAGGTGAATGACTTTTCTGAACAGTCTGCTCAGTTTTCATCTATGTAGAAGTTTCCTATATGAATATTTTCTCAAAAAATACTAAGGCTAGCTAATACTGATGTTAAGCTGGTTTTCTCAACTTAGCCATCAGTCCCCACCAATTGACTAATAAGCAGAAACCTTATGAATTTTACATTTCCTTCTAGGCAGGCATGTCCCTGTAAGAAGCTTTAAATACAGCTACCACTAACCAATTTCTACCAATTCTTATCATAAGTCACTTAATGATGAAATATTTTTAAATTTCAGAATCAATGTCCTTATATAGTAACACAGGATACTGCTGTTATCTTGAGGGAGGGGGTTAATTTTTAATTCGTGAAAACAAACAGAACTCAATAGTGAAGGTTAACCAACCCCCAAAAGTTAGATGACCTACATTTACCTAAGGTTAAAAATTATAAACATAATATTATAAAATCCTCCAACTTAAACAAAAAAAAGCCTTTCCTTCTTTCAGAGAAAGAATTTTTACAACTAAAATTTTCAACACATTTATTTACTATATGAAAGAAAAGGAGTAGAAATACTAGGACATTATCTTTCAGAAGAAAGACAGCATTTAAATACAACTAACCTCGTTAAGATACTTACAGTGCATGTTTTTGTCTTCCTTCTCTTACAGCTTGAATATAGTATACCAAATTATCAAAGAAAAGCTTCATCATGTTCAGCTCTTTTTCTGCCCACCTGGCCCAAATGAAAGGAAAAAATAATTTTAAAGGCATAGGGGAAGAGAATAAATCTATTCTAAGAGAAAAATGTAGATCTAAAATTTCTTCCAACTTCCAGGTTCTACCAAAAATTTCCCACCAAATATTTACAGGTTCTATTTATATCTTAATTGAGAAAAATACAAAGCAATAGGTCTTAATTTAAAATTCACAAATGGTTTTTAACCTCAAAGTATTTAATCTCTGTGAAGAGGACAAAATGTATGTTAAGTGCTAATTAGAAAGGACTAATGTGAGTTAATATTAAACATAGGATGATTCAGTCCATATAAGAATGGACTATGTGCCTTGGTCATTATTTAGAATTTAGCAGAGTGCCTGGCATAGAGTACACATACAGCACAAACTTATTAAGTCAATTGCTTTTTCTGTTTCTGCTTTTTATTGTGGAGTATTTGTTTAAAAAAATCAGGTATTAAGCTCCAAAATTACCTACAAACACAAGAATTTAAAAAAAAGCAAATGATAAATACAATTGCAGATCCCAGGGTGAATAACACCTGTAACTAACAGAATGCCCTTCACACAATACTACCAATATATCCGCTAAAATGTACAGATATTAAAATTCCAAAATTTCTGATATCATCTACATTTTTACTATATAGCTCTCTTTTCAAAATAAGTTACTCTTGCCTTTACAATCCCTTGATGAAGATGAAGTTAACCCAGAAAACATCTAGTAAGCCTCAGGTTTGAAACCAGTTCCGATACACTTGCAGCATGGCTTTGAGCAAGTAACCTAACCTTTTGAGGTCTGTTTGTTGGTTACCTGAAGATTTACTCAGGGGAAAAGGAATAACAATTTCCAATTGTACAATATGGGCCATAACAATTTAGGAGATAATATATACCAAATGTTGAGTGCTGCTGCACATAATAAATTCAGAGTAGAAATTTCTGTTATTTTGCTGCAAACTAACCCCAGAAGCTGAGAGTTCTTTTAAGTGCTCCACTGGAGATCCAGTCTCAGGTCGGAATACCCTGTGAAATGCCACTGACTGAGCTTATTTACATTTAATTTAAGGATTCAACTAAAAGGGTTTCAACTCTATATATTCTTAGGTTCAGATACTTGATAAGTTTGCCACTTCTGTAAGATGTAACTCTTTGTTATTCCTTAATATAAACCTCCTCAAATGACTACAATATATCACCAACTTAACCAAGTTAGCTCTAAGTAAATCCCTTTAATACTTTAGAATTCTATCATTCGACCATTTAAAAACTATCTGAAGAGTCAATGAAACTAGATTCACATTCTTCGTATACTTAAAGGATGGTAAAAGCTTTTTCCCTATGCATCTGTTAAGTATTTCAAGGACTTTCCCTACACTTAAAAACTATATTGTCACTAGAGTCATACTATAATATTAACAAAAGGCACTAAGGATTTTTTTTTTTTAAGTAGAGGTTCAGGTTAAATAGATCCTATTTAAAAGAGCAAAAAACAGCAAGAGCTTTAATTGAGAACTAACTTCATTCTATTTAGAACTACTGTGAAGTTTTAAGAATTTTTCTAAATAATATTCACTTTGAAAGCAAACAAGTGCTCTTAACAGTCAATCTTAGATGTGAAAAAGAATTAGGTAAAAAGTTATCTTATTTGACCTCAAAAACGAATTCCTCAATAGGTTTTTCCTAAAATCTAAATGTCCCTGAAATCTCCCCAAAAGTTTACTTTGAATAAAGCAAATAACATATTCATTAATGAAATGCTTGTTAGCCAACTCTCTCAAGAATATTACCAAAGCTTGGATTAATTTCACATCAAATTACCTATCCTTGAAAACACTGTTTAACATTCATTAATCCTAAATTCTCTGTAAATGTACAAGAGTAATAGGGTGGTGTCCAGATTATCCCTAATACAATGTAATGTCTACAATCAATTCCTAGTAATAGGAAAAATAAAAGCAACCTAGATGTTTATTTTAGCGTGTCTCTTTTTCAGGAGTCCTTTACTTTGGCAGATATACTACAAGTCTCCACCTTAAAATTAGAGCATTACTTGCTACAGGATTTTTCTTAAACTACGAAGAAAACAAAAGTCAGATTTTCCTCATGACGGTGATAAAACCTCCATGGGCTAAATGACAAAGAGCACTCTGAGAAATCTAAGAAAACATTTGAACCAAACAAAATTCAAATATGCCTGTTACAAAGGAAAGGCTAATAAGTCACTCAAATCTTTGATGACTATGATTATAAAATTTTTTTAAAAAAACTTTTCTTTTATTTACTTACATTGTAATCCAATGTGTATCATAACTGCTTCCAAACTGCTGAAAAGTACCAAACAATTTTGGAAGAAGGCGAAGTGAAATTACTACTGATCTGAAACAGCAAAAATAGATATTTATAGAATAAAACAATATGAGATACTATTACTAACTCTAAGTTTTTACAGAAATTCAGCTATTTAAAAATCTTAAATGCAAAACAACTTTAATGAAGTTTACATTATATTTCTTACATAACCTTGAAAAACATTTTCCCTAAAGTTTATTTTATACAATGGGGCAAGAAACCCATTTTAAAATCTCAATTCAAGATAAAGTAAAAAACACTATAAACACCGAGAAGAAAGATAAAGAATACTTTCATGAAAAAAAAATTAAGAAGCCACAGATGCTTCTGAGAATTTAATCAAGAAACAGGGACAAGCAGCTTAAGTAAGTTATAGATAACAGGGATTCTCAAAATTTAATGTGCACTTGATTCACCTGGAATTTTGTTAAAAATGCAAATTCTGATTGGCAAGTCTGAGGTAAGAAATTCTGCATTTCTAACAAGCTCACAAATGATATCCAAACTGCTAGTTTGTGAACCACATTCTGAGCAGCAATAATATAGAGAGCATTTTTCCAACTGTGCAAATTATCCTTTTCTCTTTAACTCTCACTTAACAAGATATGCACCCAAGTTGAAAATCACTGCATTATGAGCCAGGCACACCATATACCTAAAGCATGAAGGAGCAAAAAAAGGTTTAAGAAATCACTCTACAACTTTAAGTAGATCTGAGAGTGTCTATCTTCTGAAAGAAAGGGGTACAGGGAAAATAGAGACATACACATCCCAGAAGTCTCAATAGGCAAGGAGGTTGGTTGCATGAGCCTTAAAAGAAGCAGGATGAACTCCAATGATGTAGTGAATTTTTTTAAGGCTTATATTATGTCATGTAAAAAAATTTTATAAAGAGCAAATTATGCCATCCAAGTTAAGTCCCCCAAAATGCCTACTCTTTTTGAGAAGAGTACCAGGAAAATCAGAGTGTAGGGCTGCACTTTAGAATGGAAGAGAAACATGGCAAATACCAAGTAGGAGAAGTTAGAAAGAAAAGAAAACTTCCTGTTCCTTTCTTCTTTTCTCAAATTATTTCTGTTTTAAGTAGGCTCCAAGCCCAACATGGGCTCGAACTTACAATCTGGTGATCACCACTCTGGTTCTACCAACTGAGCCAGTAAGATACTTCAAACACTTCTTGTTTCTGAATAAAATCCAAAGTTGGAGAAATGCATTATTTTTTTTCCCAGCTGACGTTGGGAATACAAAGCCACGTGTGATCTGACTCATTTCTCTTTTCATTCTAACTTCATTTCCTTCTAATTTTCCTCTTTATTATCCCTACCTCACATATACCTAAGCACATTCGTGCTTTAGGGCTTTGCTAGTGCAGAAATCCTTCCCTCACTTTATTCAGATTTCCTCAACTGTCAGCAGAGGATGAACCCTGAACACTTCCACTGCCCCAGGAGCCTCTTTATTCCTTCTCAATTTTTCTTCATTCATCATCATCTAATAAATAATTAATCCCTTATTTAATGTGTCTACCACTAGTATGTGCTTCATGAGAGCAATGACTGTCTTAGTCATTAAAAAAGCCTGCATATGGTACTCAATTAATATAGATTAGCTAAAATAATGATCTAGCAAAGAACTAAAGGCAAGATTTTCAAGGAAGGAGGAAGAACAAGTGTAAAATACTAATACAATCATGAAGGATGAGGACAGAAAAACAATACCACAGATGACAAAAGAAACGGCATATTAATAGAATGTTAAAGGATCAAAGTCACATTAGTAAAGATTAAGTGCCAAGTAAATATTCTTTAAATATTTAAAAATATTTAAATGTTTAAGTATATTTTTTATATTAAACTTTTTAATTTTTTTATGTTTATTTATTATTGAGACAGAGAGAAACAGAGCATGAAAAGGGAGGGGCAAAGGGAGAGAGAGACACAGAATGTGAAGCAGGCTCCAGGCTCTGAGCTGTCAGCATAGAGCCTGATGTGGGGCTCGAACCCACAAACTATAAGATCATGACCTGAGCCGAAGTCGGACACTTAACTGACTTGAGCTACCGAGGCGCCTCTAAACTTTTGTATTTTTCAACAAGTTGCACAATAATGAAAATTGCAAAAAGGGACCATGAAAAATTAGGGGCAATCAATTTTAGATTTTTTATCTAAAAATTCCTGTCAAAATTTTCAGAAACATTAAGATACATATTAACTTGACCTAAGGTTTTACAAGCATAAAATCAGTAAAAGATATCACAAAGAAAAAATACACAGAAATTTTTCATCTAAAATCACAAAAGCAAATTTCAAAATTGTTTGCTTAATGTGATTTTAACAATGCTTTAAAATATAAATAAACAAAATCTAGAAGAGATATATCTTACTTTAAGAAGGTACTATGGCAAGTCTTATAGTGTGCAATAGTTGTATGGCAATCTTATTATTTCTTGCAATAGTGTTAAAGGTCTAGACTGTTTAAATTTACTTTCCAAATTTTCTACAACAAACATGATTTCATTTCATAAAATGTAATGTCGCTTGACAATAATGAATGAACTCCAGGGGTTGACTGGATACTGGTTTAGATGAGTGGATAATGGTATGGTTCATGTAACTGAATAACCAAAAATAGGAATGTAGAAACAGGACAATTTATAAACACTGAGTTATCAGGGACTGATTACATTTTATAGGACTAAAACATTTCTTTAAAAGTTGATCAGGGCGCATGGATGGCTCAGTCAGCTGAACGTCTTTCACTCAGGTCATGATCTTGTGACTTGCATCCAGCTCTGTGCTGACAGTTCAGAGCCTGGAGCCTGCTTCAGATTCTTTGTCTCCCTCCTTCTCTACCTCTCCTCCGCTCATGCTGTCTCTCTCTCAAAAACAAACATTAAAAAAATTATTAAAAAAACATTTCAAAGAACACAGAAGACACACATTTAAAGCACTATAAATGGTTTCTAAGAAATAACCAAATCAGGATCAAATGATCAAAATGGTCCCAAAACAATACAACTTCTTATTTAAATTGCTAAATTTAAAAGGAAAAAATGATATAAAGTACTGAGTACATACTGAAAATTATTTACATAGCTATAAAATCAGGGAAGATGGGGCGCCTGGGTGGCTTAGTCGGTTAAGCGTCCGACTTTCGCTTAGGTCATGATCTCGCGGTTCGTGGGTTCGAGCCCCGCGTCGGGCTCTGTGCTGACTGCCAGCTCAGAGCCTGGAGCCTGTTTCAGTCTGTGACTCCCTCTCTCTCTGACCCTCCCCTGCTCATGCTGTCTCTCTCTCCTAGAAATAAATAAAACATTAAAAAATAAAATAAAATAAAATCAGGGAAGATAATTTACTGATAATAATAATGTATTTCAATGTTAAAAGTCACAAGATCTACCAACCTGTTCCAATTAAAATTATATTGTAGAATTTTTCCTGTACCAACTACATGTCCATCAACTGATGAATGGATCTAGAAGATGTGGTCTACAAATACAATGGAATACTACTTGGCAATGAGAAAGAATGAAATCTGGCCATTTGTAGCAACATGGATGGAACTGGATGATATTATGCTAAGTGAAATAAGTCAGGCAGAGAAAGATACCATATGTTTTCACTCACATGTGCATCTGGTGAAACTTAAACAGAAGACCATGTGGGAGGGGGAAAAAAGTTACAGAGAGAAAAGGAGGCAAACCATTAAGAGATTCCTAAATATGGAGAACAAATTGAGGGTAGATGGGGGAGGGGGAGAAGGTGGGTGATGGGCATTGAGGAGTGCACGTGTTGGAATGAGGGCACTAGGTGTTGTATGGAAACCAATTTGACAATAAACTATAATATAAAAAAAATAAACTTATTAATTTTTGCCACAACAGTTTTGATTGCTGATGTGCTTACAAAATTCAGCATAAAAAAAAGGATTGTTACATTCAAACCTACTTTAAGGATGAAATTTTCAAATACAAAACACAATCATAAGCAACAATGTGTTTAAGGATAAAAAGGTTCAATGATCCAGAGTAACAAGGGACTGATTTTAGACTTAATAAAAAATGTTATTACCCTAAAATGCCCTAGCTCTTTGCTCAATCCAAAAGTTACTATTGTAACCAGAAGCTTATTACTAGGCAACAGTGTAATATTCCTATAATTACCACCAAGGAAATATTATGTTGCCTTAGCAGAATGAACACATTTGCTGGTGTTATTCACAAAGTTATGTTTCAGTGTTTTTTTCCTAATCCTGGACTCCATATTTTAAGACTGATGCTTTTTACAAAATGCTTTTCAGTTGTTATAAATTATAGTACATACCAAAAGTTGACATGAAATGCTATACACAACACAGTCTTTATAGAGGAGAAAACAAAAGCAGGATATACTACCATCCATTTCTTAATTATACAAACCTTTATTTATATAAACAGGGTCCTTGACACATGATCGCTCAAAATCAACCATTTTACAGTCTCACATATTGCTTGCAATCTTTTTAACAGATAAGCCTATAATTATTGATATAATCTTTAAAAAAATCTTTAAAGGCTGCATACTTCATGTTTCACAATCTTACTGAAGTATACGTGGAAAAAGATGTAAGTATCTAATAATTCAAGATAGCAAGAGGTGAACATACCTGTACAAATGAGCACCCCCATCAAGAAATAAATCATTACCAACACATCTGGCTTTCATTGTGCTCCTGTTTCAGTTACTAAATAACCCAACAGTAACCATTATCCTGACTAACTACAATCATTTCCCTGTTTTTACACTTTACATAAATAACAGTCATCTATTCTCTTGTATCTGGCTTCTTACACTCAACATTATGTCTGTGAGTTTCATCCACACTATTCCATGCAGCCATAGTTCATTCAATGTTACTCCTATAATTTCATTGAAAAAAGAGTCCATCATTTAGTTTTCCTTTCTACTCTTTTTTGACACTTAGACAGCTTTATAAAGACTATGTAGTTATTTTGAATAATGCTGCTATGAAGATTTTTTTTTTTTAAGTTTATTTACTTTGGAGAGGGGAACATGACAGAAGCAGAGAGAGAGAGAGAGAGAGAGAGAGAGAGATATCTAAAGTGGGCTGTGCACTGACAGCAAAGAGCTTGATGTGGGGCTTGAACTCACATACTGTGAGATTATGACCTGAGCCAAAGCTGGACGCTTAACCGACTGAGCCACTCAAGTACCCCAGCTATGAACATTCTTGAATGTGCCTTTGGGTAATCATCTGGATGTCTTTCTATAAGGCACGTACTTAGCAGTGGAACTGCTGGGTCTTCGGGTATGCAGATGCACATATAGGAAATATAAACTGTCACAACCTCTTAAAAAAACTGTTTATTGGTTCCACAAAGGCATCTAAAAGATAATTAACATTTTAAAATTAACTGCTGTACTACCTACATAAATGATAAAATACCATCCAGCCATTAAAAGCATTCCTTTAAAGAAAATGTATGTCAAGTGATGCAACTGATCCACTAACAGAGGTCTATTAGTGGTTTCTTATACCTGTATGAAGAAATTGTTCAAATTATATAACTCTTTAAAGATAAAAAGTAGAAAACGTCACACATACTTTTTCTAATTCAACAGATTAAAGTAAAGTTTAAAGCACTTAAACATTCAATGAAATTAAAGATTTATAGCAGGCTTAGGCAGAGGTGTGAAAACATTATGTGAATAGAACAGAATACAATACATTCAATTAGTAACTGAATTCACTATAATAGAGATAGCATTACCAAAGTAGTGTAAGATAAAGGAAACCTGAAACTATACCAATGGAAAAGAACTGAAAATCAAAAATTGCAGTAATCTTCTGAGCCCCAATAAGTATATGGCAGAATTCCTTTGTCCCAAAAATTTTTTCAACATTTATTCATTTTTGAGATAGAGAGGGACAGAGTACAAGCAGGAGAGGGGCCTAGAGAGAGGGAGACACAGAGTATGAAGCAGGCTCCAGGCTCTGAGCTGTCGATATACAGCCTGATGCAGGGCTCAAACTCACATACTGTGAGATCATGACCTGAGCCAAAGTAGGATGCTCAATTGACTGAGCCATCCAGGCACCCCATTACATCGCAGAGTTCAAACTAGAAAAAACCACTAACCTAATTTTTCATGCATTACATAAGTCAAGACACAAAAGATCACCCAGATGGAAGAACAATGTCATTATCAAAATGTTTGTATTTCAGCTTAAGTTTAACTTCATTTATCTTATTTAGGTTGTTTTATATATGACACAGTTCAAGAACATGTAACTGTAATTTGGAAACACAGCAGTCACCACTATGTTCCCAAAGTCACGAATAAAATATTATTATTACTCTGTTTCTGTTGGAGGATATCTAATCAAGGGTGTCAAAAGTGCTGAAAAAGAAAGTCTTAAAAAAAAAACAAAAAAAAACAAAACCCTGTGAGGTAAAAAAAATCTTTGAATCTAAGAAAACCACAATTACTTAAAAAGAAACTGGTTGTTTATGGTTCATTAAATGCTATCAATCCAACAGTCAGTAAAGAATACACACAATGAACTTTGACTATTATATAAAAAAATTAATTCCCATTTACCTGTTGTTTCCTAAATTTTCAAGGCAACCTTCAATGAATCTCATTCGAATCTGTCTATCCGTAAACCAACATACTAAGGAACAGAGAAGCTTCTCTGCTTCATTTATTAATCCTTCAGAAAGATTAACCTACAAAAAATGTATACACATAAAGTTAGATTCTCCTGAATGAATTTTGCTGTAATTTTGTAGTCTTTTCACTCTATTAAGTAACTTACTGCATCATCATCTTGAACTATATCCCACAACAAAGTATTTCCTTTCTTGCAAACGTTATCCAAATTAATGTCTGTCACAGCATTACTGTTGAATTGATGTTTATGAACTGCAGGTCCTGAAGGAACAAAATATAACACACTATAGAGAAATGCAACTGACTGAAATTGTGAATTATAGCAATCATAACATTAACAAATCCAAAGTAAAGTACAATTTATTCTTACAATAAAAACAATACAAGATTAACACAACAGTTGCTTTGTGAGGAGCATACTGTTTAGAAATGGAGTTAAGACTAAAGTTAAGAAAAGAGTTTTCTTCTCACAGTCTCTTCATTATTTCTAGTAAGTATGATTGTTTTTCTCATGTCAAGTGAACTATATATAAGTGCTTGAAACTCAAATTAAGCTTAAAGGTAATTTTCTTGAAATAATTCTATATAGCCAAGGAACATTCTTCTAAATTACCTTCTATATAATGCTTTTAAATTTTTTTTATGTTTATTTTTGAGACAGACAGAGACAGACCATGAGCAGGGGAGGGGCAGAGAAAGAGAGAAAGAGACACACACACAGAATCTGAAACAGGCTCCAGGCTGAGCTGTCAGCACAGAACCAGATGTGGGGCTCATGAGCTGAGCTGAAGTCGACTGACTGAGCCACCCAGGCGCTCCCTGTATAATGTTTTATATCTCTACATTTAACAAGTTGTATTGAAGATGATTTACCCATAACATTCAATTAAATTCAAAGGTTCTGTTGTAATAATTCAGACTTTGTGTGCCAAGCTAAATAAATTCTCACTTGTTCTAGTAAGTAAAAATGCTTGTCTTTTTAAATAGCTTTACCATGAAATTTCCTTACTGAATTGTACATATACAATGATTTCATTAAAACAAGAATTGTGCAACCATCAACATTAATGTTTGAAGCACTTTCACCACTCTAAAACATTCCTTCATATCTAATTACAATTAATTCCTCCCACATTTCCCAGCTCTAATCCATTTTTCCATCTGCCTTTTCTAGAAATTTTATGTAAATGGAATCATACAATTTGTGTAGTTTTACATCTGAATTTGTTCACTTAGCAAAATATGTTCTGAGGTTCATCAGTATCAAAGCAATTAAAATAGTAGTGTGTACATTTTAATTATAGAATAATATTCTATTACATGGAAACTTTTCATTTTGATTATATTCAACAGTTAATAAACACTTGGGAGTTTCTAGTCTCTGGCTAATATGAATGATGCTGCCATAAACATCTGTATAACAAGCCTATATGGACACATGCTTTTCTTTCTCTTCAGTAAAGTGGAATTAGTGAATCACAAGATAAATGTGTATTTAACATTTGAAGAATGGCCAAACTGTTTTCCAAAATGCTTGTGCCGTTTTACATTCCCACCAATAGTTTATTAACAGAGTACCAGTTCCTGTTCCTCCACATCCCCACAACACATGAGCAGGGTCACTTTTTTTAATTTTAGCCATTCTAATAGGTGTGCAGTAAAATCTCGCTGTGATTTAAAAATTTTTATTTGATGAGATGCCTAAGTGGCTCAGTCAGTTAAGTGTCCCACTCTTGATTGTGACTCCAACCATGATCTCCCAGTCCGTGGGATCCAGTCCCATACCAGGCTCTGCTCTGTCAGGAGAAGCTCAAACTCATGAACTATGAGACAATGACCTGAGCTGAAATTAGGAGACAGCTGCTTAACTGACTGAGCCACCCAGGAGTCCCTCAAATAAATAAACATTTTTTAAAATGTGCATTTCCCTAATGACTAATGATGTTTTAGCACCTTTTCATGTGCTATCATTTATTTGTGTATCTTCTTTCTTTGCTTAATTACTACTGAGTTGCAAAAGTTCCTGTATATTCTGGGTATAAGCCCTTTAGGAGATACGTAATTTGCAAATATTTCTCCCAGTCCTTGGCCTGCCTTCTTTCTGGTGATTTTGTTTGTTTTAGTATTTCTTTTTTAGCTTAATTTTATTAAAGTATAATGTAAACACATAATCAAGATATAGAATACTTATATCACCACAAAACGTTCCTTTATGACCTTTTACAATCATTCTCTACTATCAGTCCCTAGGTAATCATTAAGTAGATTTCAACCATTATACACTAATTTATAAAACATTGGACTGCGAATAACTTGTTCTGCATGTATTCCGCAAGATGAGCAAACATTTCTAATAAATTTTAACTTGATAAACGAGCTATGTCTTGCAACACGAGTAGTATACGACACTGAATGTCACATGATCACAACTGAGCCAAGATTCCTGAAATTTGCTTTGCTATATGGGCTGTTTGATTATAGCATATTCCTTGAATGAATTATGCAAGCAAACCAAGGTTTCATTGTACTTTTGAACATTCCAGAACTGTATATTGTGATATCCAGTATGTTGTACACCCTTTTGACTTCATTTGCTTAAAATGATGTTTTTTGACATTTATCCATTATGTTGCATGTATTAGTTCCTTCCTTCTTACTAATGAATAGTATTACCTCGTGTAAATATACCATATTTTGTTAACCTGCCAGTTAATTCCAGTTGAAGTTTTTATGAGACAGGTATGAGCATTCAAAGTACAATCTTTTTGTGGACATATGTTTTCATTTCTTGGGTAAATAACCCAGAATAGGAATTGGTGGGTCATATAGAGAGATACATGTTCAACTTTAGAAGAAACTATTAATAGGTCCCCAAAATAACTGTATTGATTCATACTCAACAGCAATGGAGAGTTCTAGTTCCTCTAGAAGATAGTATCATTTTTTTTTTTTTAATGTTTTATTTATTTCGGACAGAGAAATAGACCGCATGAGCAAGGGAGGATCAGAGAGAGAAGGAGACGCAGAATCTGAAGCAGGCTCCAGGCTCTGAGCTAGCTGTCAGCACAAAGCCCGACGCGGGGCCGAACTCACGAACCGTGTGATCATGACCTGAGCCGAAGTTGGACGCTTAACCGACTGAGCCACCCAGGCGCCCCGAAGATAGTATCATTTAATATCATTAGTCTTTAATTTTATCCATTCCAGTAGGTATATAATAGTACTGCACCGTGGTAGTAATTTTTTGAATCCCTCAGGTATTTGGAGATATTAAGCATCAGTTTCATGTATTTATTGACCACAGTTTTGTACCTTCTTTTAACTACTCAAATCTTTATCCCATTTTTTCTTTTGCCCTCTTTTCTTAAGGTAGGCATCATCCCTAGTACAGAGCCCAACATGACCATGAGATCAAGATCTGAGCTGAAATCAAGAATCAGACACTTAACCAACTGAGCCATCCAGGAGCCCCTCCCTCCTTTTTTTGCCCATTATTTAAACTAAATTGTGTTACTGTATTGAAAAGTACTTCAGTGCTAAATAGTTATACAAGGTAGACTCAGAAAGCATTAATATACATAATAATTCTGCTCAATATCTAACTTCATGTAGTAAAAAAATATGTTCAATACTGAGTAAAAGGAAAATAGAATGGTGAAAATTTAGTAAATACAGTATCAAATTCAACTGAATTCAATCTTAACCTATTCATTTCTCCAAAAACCTTAATAACGCAACAATAAAAAAAAGTCAAGGTACCCTTACCTGTATCATGCACAGGTAACATGAAATCAATTAAATTACTGCCAACGTCCATAAATTATATCTCCAAATTTGATTATGGCTTTTTAGCATAAATCTAATCCATCAGGTTTACCTAGTCTGTACTGGTACACCAAAACCCATTTCCTAGGCTAGTAGGTGCTGATAGTACCTTAAAAAGCATCAGGTTGGACCTTTATTCTAATTTTTTAAATGTATATACCACCTTATTTTTTTGAAATGTACTTGACACACAAAGTTTCATTAGTTTCAAGAAGTTGAACCTTTAAATTGCTAATCCTAAAACTATTTTTCCCACTTAATCTGTCTCTCTTTCCTCTTTTTTTTTTATTATTCTTTAACCTCCTCTAACCTCCATTCTTCCAAGTATGGTCATGTCCTATTACTTTTAAAGACTGATTTGAAATGATTGGAACCATCATTTTCTGGACATTTCTATCACTCCAAATGCAACACTCTGCCCTTTAGCAGCTACCTCTGCTCTTATTTCTCCCCAAGCCTCCCTGAGGTAACCATTAATCTACTTTCTATTCACTATAGATTTGACTATGTTAGACATTTTACATAAATGGACTAATATAACGTATGACCCTGCACTATCTTCTACTTTTAGCTCCTTGCATTTCTAAATATAAAATTTAATACAGCCATTTATTTTCTAAAATACAAGCATATAATTTTATATATATTAGGTATTTTCTTTCCTAGCTAAGTTTCTCTTTAGAGACATGTGGCCTTTATGCTCATGATGGAGTATTCATAATTTCCTTCCCTAGGAAAGAAAACAAACCACATAGGTATGATTTGGCAAAAATTTAAGTATAACATTAAATATTGAATCCTTTTAACAATATAAATTTTTTTTAAGAGTAAATATTTTACTTACTACAAAACCTTACCTTGACTAAGATGTTCATGGTAAATAGATGCTAAATTGGGAAGATGTTGTTGGAGATGAGATGTTAGCTCTGCATGTGAATTAATCTGAACTAGTTCCTCTTCACACCCAGATTCTTCACCATCAAAATCAGCCATGTTTTTTTCTGATTTTGCACTGACCTGGGAGCTACTGCAACTGACATCATCTGCACTTAGCATATCATCTACCATATGCCTATAACACACAGAAAAGCACAAAGTTAAAACACATGCTGTGAATCACACAAAAATTCTCTCAAAAACTAAAACTCCACTACGTCAGAACTATAAATTAATCACACAATATACCCACATATTGTGTGACCAATCAACACACTTCACTAAAATAAACTCAAAGAGTATTTTTAGGGAAGATCAGTAAACTCACTGTTACATAACTAATTTATGAACTCAATCACAATGTGAAACCTTGTACAACTCCAAAACCAAATGAGATTACTACCAGGAAAATACTTCCATTTTAAGGCTGCAATCTAGATGTGGTTATTAACCAGAAGACTTTTATTCAATACAAACACCTATGAAAACAACACCTAGTAAGCATTTACTTCTGAAACATACCATACTGAGTACTTTAAGGACGGAAAACAAAAAACAAAAAACAAAAAAAAAGAAATAGAACATGAAGAAAAAATGGTCAGGATTAATTTAGAGATTCACAAGCAGTACCTTATACAGAAAACATGGGAAGTGCTGATATGAAAACTGTAGGTCTTATGAAGTAGGGAATTGTGGCTATGAAAACGAAAAGATCTGCAAAGTGTCAAAATGAATGTATTTCACTTCAGTTTTACAAACTAATTGCTTTATCTTCCTTATGAGCTATCCTGGGAAGAACTTTGAATATGTACGTGTAAAATGTCAGACTATAAACCACTGGTTCTCAATCACAGGGGGATACTGGACAACATTTAGAGATATTTTTGGTTATCACAACGTGGGAGACGCTGCTGGCATCTAGAGATAGAGATTAAAGACGATGTTAAACATCCTAGAATACATTCACATTACTGCAAATTCAAAACAGAATTATCTGTTCCAAAATGTCAATACTGCCAAGACTGAGAGACACCATCTTAAATTCATATGGGTTAGTAATAATAAATAAAGGCAAAGAAAATAAAGTAGTAATATATATTGATATGTAGTTCTCCCAAACAACCACACTAAATTCTGAAAGTCCTGGCAAACTGCCAAGTCTAAGAAAACTAATACTGATAAGCCACATATTTGTATTTTATTGTTAATTAAAATTTACTACTTATATGACGGTAATAAACAGCAGCTAACATATATTGAGCTCTTTTATGTACCAAGCACATCAGCCCATAAAATGTTCACATTAAAACCCAAAAGGTAAGTACTTACGTTCCTATTTTATAGATGAGAAAATGACTGACACAAAAATTAAGTACTTTTCCCAATATTTGTAACACCTAGTGAATCACTTACTTCTAACTGCCACAGGTATATCTCACAAATAGTCAAAAAGCTTTATCCTTATTCATACCCTAAAATTAGGATGTGTGTAAAATTTCCTTTTCATGATCACAATTTAATGGAAGTTTCCACAAGCAATCTTATTTCTGCTTTAAGGCAATTATTACAAGGAGATAAAGATCTAGATCTGTGTTGTACAACATGACAGCAACTAGCCAAATATGGTCATTGCACATATTGAAAAGTGGCTGATCTAAACAGAAATGTGCTGTAAATATAAAACATACATAGAACACTGAAGCTTTATTACAAAAGGAAGAAAAATATCTTTCTTTTTATACTGACTACATACAGAAATATTTTAGGTATTACTGCTTTAAATAAATTTCATAATTAAAATTAATGTCACCTATTCTGTTTTGCTTTTAAAAATGTGCTCAGAAGCAAATTAACAATTACATACTTGTAGCATGTATTTGAATTTACATTATATTCTTATTTGCACTAATCTAGAATATACTGCAATTCAATAAATACAAGCTATAATTGCTTCCCTAAAGGAAATATCAGATTATTTTTGGTAAACATTTTATTTTTTAAGTAATCTCTATGCCCAACATGGGGCTCAAATTCACAACCCAGAGATCAAGAGTTGCATGCTCTATGAACTGAGCCAGCCACACTCCACAATATAATCTATTTTTCATGAGACTTACCCATCATGGTGGTGATGATGGTGGTGGTGATGGTGGTGGTGATGTTGTGGACCAATGAACTGCCGACAATTAAATAATTCATTCCCAATAGTCTCCCCAAGAAAATCCCCAGTGCGTGTAATACAAGATTCCTGAGATGCTTGTGCTATATGAGCAGCATTCATTTCCCCTGAAATATCATGTTCTGGATCTTCAGAGTGTGAACAGGCATCTAGCATTCGTATTCGATTATCTACTGAAGGCAATGACTCAGTGTTAAAAACCAGGTCCTTTCCTGTTCCATTGCTTGTCCCACTTCTTTCTGATGGGCCTTGGGAATCCCCTAAACAAATGCCTGCTTGGCTTTCTAATTTTCTGTTCCGAAGATCTGTACAACTGCTTTTAGGAGGATTATGACCATGATCGTCATCTTCTTCTTCTTCTTTAAGGGCTTCAATATCTGCAATGTCTTCTGATTGTACCTCACTCCCAGGGCTCCCAGCTGACTGGCTGGCATGGCTAGAATTCACCTCATTGCTCGATCCATCACTATGCCCACTACTGCTACCAGGACCACTGCTTCCATCTTCACCACTGTTGGCAGTTTCATCAGAACTTCCCTGCATGGATTCCTAGATTTAGAAAAAAACAGACTTAAATAAATACTTAAACTAGTATGAAAAAAGTAACTGACACGAACACACTGTACANAGTCGGACGCTTAACCGACTAAGCCACCCAGGCGCCCCTACACTGTACATTTTAAAAGTCTGCCCCAAGGGGCACTTGGGTGTCTCATCAGTCGGTTGAATGTCTAACTCTTGATTTTGGCTCAGGTCATGATCCCAGGGTTGTGGGATTGAGTCCAGTGTTGGGCTCCATGCTCACTGTGGATTCTCTCTCTCTCCCTCTCTGTCCTTCCCCCTTCACTTACACAAGTGCACACGCTCTCTAAAATAAAAACTAAAGTGCAAACCCATCACTGCAGAAACATCTGCATGTCTACAGTAACACTTTAACTTTCCTCCCACACCCATCTCTGCTAACGTGAAATTTTCCTTTAAAAAAAAAGTCTGCTATAATCATGACAGACTCCTTTAAACAATACAAAATAGAATTGAAAACACACAAAACTTTAAAGAACCTCAATAACTACTACTTACAGGAGAGACTTGAAAATGGACTATGTTTATATTTCCAGTTCAAAGGATAAACAAGACAAAAACCCCAAAATCCAAAAATCTTGTTAAAGCAGGAAAATATGTTTTCATACCTCTGTGTCTGAAAGTCGTTGTTGTACATGTTTTGTTCTATTAATAAGTTGCTCATCCATTTCTATGTCACTGCCTCCACTTTGATGAGTATCACTGTTATCACTGCTTTGAGGACTAGCTGCAGGTGACCCTATGTTAAATAGATTTTACATTTTTACTCTTAATATGTATTAACATAGATTTATGAGAATGACATAATCCTTTGATTCTTTCATTCACAAAATCTTTATGTTAAATAGCCAAAAAATATAATCTGGAAACATGTTAACATTCATCAATTATTTCTGAAGAGGATATATATGATTTCAATTGAGAATAAGATGGTTAGCCAGTTAAGGGTTGGTATCTACTCAAAATAACTTTATGGCCCTGATACAAATATAGTATATAAAATTAATTCTACATGATCAAGAAAACAAAACTACAAGTCATCTTGCCATGCATTTCTAAGACTCAACTTACAAGGTGATGGGGCTGCTCTTCTGAGCTCTTCTTCCTCTGAAGGAAAAGGAAAAAACAGGAGGGAAATATTCTAAGTGACTTATCTTCTTTGGAAGATTATCAACTGCTCTGATTACTATTAAAAAATCAACCAAATACAGGCAGAGAAACCTGAAATAACAAAGTCCCTAACACCTACAATAGTTGTGTGTGCCTGAATGGAAAATCCTAATGAAAGCGTAGTTATATAACGTCAAGAGACCAAAAAATGGGGTAAAGGTGATAAGGTTTTAGAAAGCCCTGGAAAGCTATACCTATAAAAGCACCCATAAAAAACCTGAAGTGAGACAGCTTTTGAATTAGAAAACACACACAGAGAATTGTACCATTATGATCTGCTCTAAAAATTATTTCTAAAACAAAGTATGTTGCTTGTTTTCTAACCAAAAGCTCCAAAGCTGTTATGAAATGGTTGTCCTCCACCTCACGGGAAAATAATGAGAGAAAATCAAATAACTACTGCAATTTTATTACTACTCTTTCCTTGAAGAGTAAACCAAAAATATTAGCTAACACCAATTTATTAACCCTTGAACAAATACCCTATCCCTCATCTCAAACTTATTTTGAAGTTAATACTGAAAACAAACTACTTCAACTTTGAATTACAAAATTTAGAAAAATTACTTTAAAAATATATCACACTTTACTAACCTTTCTTATTTCCAATGGGAAGATTAGTATTTAATAATGATGCAAAAGAACTCTGTTTTGACAGCTGAGCCTTAGCTGCTAGTGCATTGTTCCATAATGCTTTAATTAACATTGATGCCAAGTACAATGTCTTTTAAAAAAAGAGAGAGGTTGAAATTAGCGTTACAGAACAAATTTAATATCCTTTTTCCTAAAAGAAATACAAACACTAATAACCCACAAATTAAGTTATGGGCATCATAAATAAATCTTCACATTAAAAAAAAGTCTACCATTACATTATGTTTTAAATATATTACCTGTTCAGTATGAACACTAGGCTCCAGAGCAGAGACCAGATTAAGGAGATGTCTAAGTGGTACTGGATCCAAATTCTTGATGAGTGAAGGAAATAGGTCATGTATATACCGACTACAATGTTTCAACTACAAAATAAAGAAAGGTAGAAACAATAATTAAAAATAATTATGCTACAAAAATAAACAACCTGATACCGAAAAGTTCTACAGTTTAAAAATCAAGAAAGTAGTTGAAACAATAATATTTTCAAATATGCTGGAGAAATGTTCATTGCCATATATCATAAGTGGCAATATATAAAATTGTGATAATAAAATTCCATTGAAGCAGAACTTTATCTTATCAAAAGAAACCACAACTTAATTTTCCAGACACAAGAGGGAAGCACACAATAAAAAAATTTGTGGAATCCAAGTATGAAGAGAATGATGATTAAATTTATCATATATCTATATCATGAAATAAAAACAAATTAGTGTATTAAAATGTAAATAGTTGCAAATAAAATAATAAATTGCAATTAAAAGAGAAAAACAAATTAAGTATTTTAATTGAAATATATTTTTCATACTAAATGGTTATAAAGTATTCATATAGGTACACCCAGGTGGTTCAGTTGATTACACGTCTCACTTTGGCTCAAGTCATGCTCTCATGGCTCATGGGTTAGAGCCCCATTTCAGACTCTGTGCTGAGAGCTCAAAGCCTGAAGCCTACTTTGGATTCTGCGTCTCCCCCTCTCTTTCTTCCTCTCCCCCACTCACACTGTGTCTCTCAAAAAAAAAAATTTTTTTAAAGTACTCATACAACATGCTCCTTTTACTAGAGTATACAATAGAAACTCCCTTAAAATAAAGGTCTACATAGCAATAAACCAAGAAACAGAAAATCTCCTTATACTAAACAGAATGAAAGTAACATTTACAAAGATACAACTATTAACTACAATACTGTGTAAAATAAGTATCTTCTGTAACCATCAAGCAAATTCAAGATACGTAACAAATAAGGGCAAGCCTGTAATTCCCAATTTGAAGGGCCCAAAAGTAAAAATCTGAGGTATCCAACTTATCTTATATACATAAAAATTCTACGAGAAAACATACACTTGTTTCCTATTCTAAAACACTGACTTTTATATTGCTCAGGCATAAATCATGAACTTTCTTCTGCTCTCTCCCCTATCAGGATATATATGCACAACAAAATTCTGAACCAGAAGACAAAACAGAAGTGGTAACTTTGGAGTGATTCCTCCACATTGGGGTGACTTTTTATCAACTACACTAATTATATAATTTGATATGAAGGATAAGTAATCAATTAAAAGTTTACTGCTTTTATAGATAATTATAATTAGATTATACTTTTCCTAATTAAAATGTAACAAAACATAGTAAACAATAAATTTCTGACTTGTTGCCACTCTGATCACTCAGAAAATGGTATTTCCATAATAGACTAAAATTTCATAATCAAATACTTTACTGGTTATTTTCAAATGACAAAAACCTTTGGAAGATAATTATGTAATCCTGTAATCCTATAAAATATAAGGTTCTTTTAGCAGTGCCTGGGTGGCTCAGTCTGTTAAGCATCTGACTTTGGCTCAGGTTACAATCTCATTGTCTATGTGTTCAAACCCCATGTCAGGCTCTGTGCTGACAGCGCAGAGCCCGCTTGGGATTCTGTATCCTTCTCTCTCTGCCCCTCCCCTGCTCATGTTTGGTCACTCTTTCTCTTGCAAAAATAAACAAACATTAAAAAATTTTTTTAATATAAAGATCTTTTAGAGGTGTACATCATGACAGCAAATTCAGAAAGATGAAAAATATTAAAATTACACGGCTTAAAAAGATGACAGTGTGAAATCAGTTCATACTCTTCTTCATTAGTTATCACAAAGAAAAAGAGGAAAGGGAGTCAGGGAAGGTGGTAAAGCAGAAAGTGCCAGTAATCCCTGTCTGCATCTAGACAGCAATAATGTTGACAGAAACTCTGAAACTCTAGGGTCAGTTTGAATCTTCGCACTCACATACTTCCACGGGGAAGGCCTAGCTAATAAACTATGGTTAATAATGGCTAATTTCAGCCTGCAGTGTGATAGCAGCTACCAATTCTCCACTCCATGCCCCTATGTCAAACAGCTGTAAGGACAGTAATATGTAATTCTGCTTTAGCCTGCTGGAGCCTGGATGGACAAAAATAATACTGTCCATGACTTTCTTATGCCATACACAAAACTAAATTCAAAATGGATGAAAGACCTAAATGTGGGACATAAATCATTAAAATCCTAGAGAACACAGGCAGTAATCTAGTCTCACCTGAGCCATTGCAACTTCTTTCTAAATATATCTCCTGAAGCAAGGGAAACAAAAGCAAAAATAAACTACTGGGACTTCATCAAAATAAAAAGCTTCTGCTCAGTCAAGGAAACAATTAGCAAAACTAAAAGGCAACGTACAGATGGGAGAAGATATGTGCAAATCACCTACCTCATAAAGTGTTAGTATCCAAAATATATAAAGAACTAGGGGCACCTGGGTGGCTCAGTCAGTTAAGCATCCCACTCTTGATTTCACCTTAGGTCATGAAACTGAAATTATTGATTTAAGGAATAAAAAGGAAAAAATATAAAGAAATGTAAATAGATTCTAAGAGACCCACGAGAATCACAACCTTCCAACATACTCACAATGGGAATCTCAGAAGAGAAAGAACTAAAATATATTTGAAGAAACAATGGCTGAAAACTTCCAAATTTGATAAAAGACATGAATCTACAAATCCTAGGAGTTCAATGCATCCAAGTAGGGTAAACTCAGAGACCCAGAGCAAGACTTATTATAATCAAACGGTCAACAGCCAAAGACAGTAAAATAATCCTGAAAAAAGAGATAAGCAATGTACTACACATATAAGGGATACTCAATAGGAGTATCAGCAAGTGTCTAATCAGAATAGAAACCAGAGGAAGTGGCATGATATACTCAAAAGCTAAAAGAAAAAACTTTCACTGGAGAATTCTATAATTGGCAAAACATTTCTTATGAGAAAGAAATTAATACATTGCCAGATAAACAAGAACTAAAGGAGTTCACTAACTGAAACTGCCCTGCCAGTAAACCTAAACAAAGTCCTTTACAGTGAAATGAAAACAAGCTGAAGAATGAAGAAATAAAGACCTCTGAAAAATACACAGGAAATTAAAAGTTAGTATTACTGTTTTCATTTGTAACTCCACCTTTTATTTGCTGTATGATTTAAAATAGAAATGCAAAAAGAATTATTAATAATGTAAAAAAATAGACACAAGATGTATTAAGTTGAAATCTTTCATATCAATAATAAAAATAAGGGAAAAGGAGCTACATACAAGTATAATTTTTATGTACTATTTGACAAATTCAAATTAGACTATAAGAATCTTAAGATGTCGGGGCGCCCGGGTGGCTCAGTTGGTTAAGCGTCCGACTTCGGCTCAGGTCATGATCTTGCCATTCTCCAGTTCGAGTCCTACACTGGGCTCTGTTCTGACAACTCAGGGCCTGAAGCCTGCTTCAGATGCTGTGTTTCCCTCTCTCTCTCAAAATTAAATAATAAATTAAATTTTAAAAAATCTCAAGATGTTTAATGTAATTTCCCAATTAAACATAATTTCTATAGAATATACAAAAAAAGGAAATGAGAAGTAGTCAACACTACAAAAAACATTAACTAGTAATAATACCAACAAAAGTCCATAACAGAAATGACAGACAAAACCACTGTTAGGACATGGGGGGGGAGGGGGTAGGAGACGAAAAATGGCAGAAGTAAATGCCTCTTTGAGGAATTACTTTAATATAAATGGTGTAAACTCTGCAAAGATAGAGATTATTAGAGTGCTAAACAGAACATGATACAACTTTATGTGGTCTACGAAAGACACACTTTATATCTAAAGACACAAAAAGGCAGAAAGACAAAGGATGTAAAAGGATATTCTGTGCAAATATTAAGCAAGACAGAGCTAGGCTGACTATACTAAAATCAAATAAGACAGCCTTTAAATTTTTTAAAGGTCACTAGAAAAAAGGAAATTACCATATAACCCAACAATCTCACTTCTGGGTATACATCCAAAATAATTAAAAGTAGGATTTAGAAGAGGTATGTGTACACCTATACTCACTGTACATTGTACATTGTTCATTCACAACAGTCAAAAGATAAAAGCAAAGTAAATGTCCAACAAATAATTGTGGCATATACATAAAATGGAATATAATTCAAACTTACAAGAAAGGAAATCGTGTCACATGCTATGATATGGGTGACCATGAGAACATTATACTGAGTGAAATAAGCCAGTCACAAAAGGACCAATACTATTAGATTCCACTAATGTGAAATATACAGGGTAGTCAAAATGATAGAAAGAGTGGAATGGTGGCTACCAGGAGCTGTGAGTAAGGAGAATAGGGGATTTGTTGTTCAATGATTTACTGGGTGTGGTTTTTTGTTTTTTTTTTTAATTAAACTGTATGACCAACAAGGACCTCAAAACTAATGACCCCAAGATCAAGAGTCACATATCTGCCAGCCTGGCACCCCTATGTTGTTCAATGAAAAGAGACTTTCAGTTTTGGAAGATGAAAATATTTTAGAGATCTGTTACACAACAACATGAATGTATTCACTATTAGAACTTAAAAAATGGTCCAGAGGATGATAAATTTATGCAGTTTTCTTTTTCCTACAATTTAAGTCTTTTTTTTAAATTTTTTTTAATGTTTTATTTATTTCTGAGAGTGAGAGAGAGAGAGAGAGAGAGTGTGTGTGTGTGTGTGTGTGAGAGAGAGAGAGAGAGAGAGAGAGAGAGAGCAGGGGAGGATCACAGAGGGAGACAGAGACTCTGAAACAGGCTCCAGGCTCTGAGCTAGCTGTCAGCACAGAGCCCAACGCGGGGCTCGAACCCACGAACCGTGAGATCATGACCTGAGCCGAAGTTGGACCTTAACAGACTGAGCCAACCAGGCGCCCCAACTTAAGTCTTTTTTAGAACAGATTAATAAAGAATGATGTAATTTATTAATAAAAGGTTCCAGTTACAGCAATATAGTATAACTATAAATGTACCTTATAACTCAATGCTAAAAGAACAGAAATAAAACATACAAAATACAGATTAGAAAAAAACCCAGAAAATTAATAAAACCAATAGTTGGTTCTTCTAAAAGATTTTCAAACATTTAGTTAGATCAAAAAAAAAAAAAGAGAGAGATAACTAAAATCAGAAATTCAAATGAGCTATTACTATCAAACTTTAAAAATTTAAGAGAATAGTATGAACAATAGTACACTAAAAAATTAGATAACCTAGAAGATGGGTAGGAATTCCTTGCAAACTACCTAAATTAACTCAAGAAGAAATAGAAAAGGTCCACAGACATACAATAAGACATTGAATCAGCAATCAAAAACCTCCCAATGAAGAAAAGTACTAAAATGCATGGCTTAAATACAGAATTCTACCAAACACTTAAGAAATTAACATCAATACTTCTCAAACTCTCCAAAAATGACTGAAAAGAAGGAAATACTTATTTTTTAACTTTTTAAAAATACTTATTTACTTTTGAGAGAGAGCGAGCGTGCGTGCACAAGTGGGGGAGGGACAGAGAGAGAGGGAGACACAGAATATCGAGTAGTCTCCAGGCTCTGAGCTGTTAGCACAGGGCTTAAACTCATGGACCTCAAGACTATGACCTGAGCCGAATTGGATGCTTAACCAACTGAGCCATCCAGGTGGCTCAAGAAGGAAATCCTTCTTAAATCATTCTATGAGGCTTCACAAGTCCTCATAAGACTTAATAAAAAAGTTACTAAGCAGTATCTCACAAATGACAGAAGGTCCTCCAGAAACTATTAGGAAATCAAATCCAGGAGCATACCAAAAGGATTACTCACTATGCCCAAGTGAGATTTATCTGAGTAATTCAAGTGTGGTTCAAAAAGAGAATCAATTACTGTAATACATCATATGAACCAACAGAAAAAAGCCCCACAGTCATCTTAATTGATGAAGAAAGAATGACAAAATCTAACACCCTTAAATGATAAAAACTCTCAGAAACTAAGAATAGAGGATGAATTCATCATGATAAAGGATAATGAAAACCCCACAGCTAATTGCATACTCAATGATAAAGGACTCATTTTGGCCTAGAATAAGGAACAAGATACAGATGCACATATTTACCACTGTGTTTCAACCCTATACTGAGCTTCTAGCTAGTTACTGGACTCCACTCCATAAAACTGAATACACCCAAATTGGAAAGGAAAATGTAAAACTATTCAAAAATGACAAAATCCTATTCCAAAAAAACCTATATATAATAAGTAGAGCTGAAAATCAAATCAACAAAGTAACAGAGTACAGATCAACAAGCAAAACTGAGCTGTGTTTCCATATACTAGCAATCAATTATCTGAGAAGGAATTTAATATAGTAATTCCATTTACAATAGCATACAAAGAATAAACTACAATCGATTCCTGAACAACAAAGAAGATACAGGGTGCTCATCCCCTGTGTGGTCAAAACGCTGGGTAAACCCGGACTCCCAAAAACATAACTATCAATAACCTACTGCTGACCATAAGCCTAACCAATAACATAAACCAAAATATCAAAATATCAATAACATAAACAGTAAATTAACACATATTTGGTATACTGTATATAAATATATACTGTATTCTTAAAGAAAATGTTAAGAAAATCATAAAAGAAAATACATGTACAGTACTGTACTTATCAAAAAAAACCTATGTGTATGTGGACACAGGCAGTTCAAACCTGTGGTGTTCAAGGATCACCTGTACTTAAGAATGAATCTAATAAAAGAAATGAAAGACTTGTATACTGAAAACTACAAAACACTGCTGAAATAATAGTTGAAATGAATGGAAAGACATCCCATGTTCATGGATAGGAAGACTTAAAACATTAAGATGTTAATACTACCCAAAGTGATCTACAGACTCAATACAATCCCTTCAAAATTCCAAGAGCCTTTTAGGGTCAGAAATGGAAAAATCAATCCTCAAATTCATAGGGAACTGCAAGGGGTTGCAAAAGTCAAAACAATCTTCAAAGAGAAAACTGTGAAACCTAAAAGGAAATAAGAGCAATCAGAACAGTGTGGTATTAAGTACAGATATACAGACCAATGGAATAGAACAGAACACCTAGATATAAACTTTCACATAAATCATCAACTGATTTTCAACAGGGTCAAGATGATTCAATGTAGAAAGGATAGTCTTTTCAACAAAAGGTGCTGAGAAAACTGGATATTCACAAAATGAAGAATGAAGGTATATATTTACCTTACACACCATATATAAAAATCAACAAGATTGATCAAAGACCTAAACTCAGGAGATAAATATACAAAACTACACTAAGAAAAACTGGGGAGTATCTTCACAATACTAGATTCGCCAATGGTTTCATCACTAGTACACCAAAAACACAGCAAACAACCAAAAAAGTAGATAAACTGAAATCCATCAAAACACTTTTTGTACATCTAAGGATACTTTATTTTAAAAAATTTTTTAGTGTTTTTATTATTTATTTTACAGAGAGAGAGCACACACACGAAGAGAGAGCAGGGGAAAGAGGAAGACACATAATCCAAAGCAGACTCCAGGCTCTGTGTCAGCACAGAGCCCAAGGTGGGGCTCAAATTCATGAACTACAAGATCATGACCTGAGCCAAAGTCGGATGCTTACTCAACCGAGCCACCCAGGTACCTCGATTTTTTTTTTTTTTTTTAAGTAAACT
Source organism: Crocuta crocuta (assembly GCF_008692635.1). Classification (NCBI taxonomy): domain Eukaryota; kingdom Metazoa; phylum Chordata; class Mammalia; order Carnivora; family Hyaenidae; genus Crocuta; species Crocuta crocuta. The sequence goes on along the minus strand of NW_027530368.1, from coordinate 12,457,624 downwards.
CTGTGCCCAACGTAGGGCCTGATTTCATGACCAATGAGATCATGCTCTAATGACGGAGCTGGCAGGTGCCCCCAAATCTAAGGATACTTTAAAGAAGGCAAAAGAAAACTCAAGGGTTGGAGGCAATACATGTAAGTTATGTATCTGGTAAGGGATTAATATCCAGAATGTAAAAAATACTGGTTTTTTTCTTTTAAACGTTTATTTTTGATGGGGCGGGGAGGCAGACAGAGAGGGGAAGAGAGGATCTGAAGGAGGCTCTGTGCTGACAGAAGAGAGCCCAATGCAGGGTGTGAACTCACAAACTATCAGGTCAGACCATGACCTCAGCTAAAGTCAGATGCTTAACCAACTGTGCCACCAGATGCCTCAAAAATACTCTTAAACTTGAAAATCTCCCAAACCACCCAATTCAAAATAGGCAAAGGTCTTGAAAAGCCATTTTTCCAAAAAAGATATACAAAAGGTCAATAAGCACATGAAAGGATGCTCAAAGTCATTAGTCATTAGAAAATGCAAATAAGTGCAAATTAAAACCACAGTGAGATATTACTTCACACCTCCCAGGATAACTAAAAAAATTTTAGGACAAATAGCAAGTGTCGGCAAGGATGGGGAGAAATGGGACTCTCCCTGTACTGAGGGTGGAATGTGAAACACTGAAGTTGCTGTGGAAAAGTTTGGCAATAACTCAAAAAATTAGAGAATTACCATATGACCCAGCAGTTCTTCCCCATGTATATATACAGAAAAACTGAATGCACAGATTCAAACACATGCTTGTATACCCATGTTCATGGAAACATTATTCACAATAGCCAAAAACTAGAAGCAACTCCAATGTTCATGAATGCAGAAATGAAAACATTAAATGTGGTATACACAAACAATGGAATATTTAGTCGTAAAAAGAAAATTTTTACATATGCTATATATAACATGGATAACACTCGAAAACACTGTTTAATAATATAAGCCACAGAAATACTGTGATTCTACTTAAATGAAGTACCTGTAATAGACATACACAGACAGAATGTAGAATACAGGAAACCAAAGGCTGGGGGTAGGGAAAACCTGACAGTTATTGTTTAATGAGTACAGTGTTTTCATTGGGAATAGTGTCAAAGTTGTGAATATAGATAGTGATGATAGTTACATATTAAATATTTAACGTCACTGAACTCTACAGTTACAAGTGGTAAGTTTTATGTTTATATATATAAATACTATTTGTTCCAGAATAAAAAAGTTAATAAAAAAAAGAGAAAAAGTAAATTTATGTGTTAACAGGCATCATCCCAAAACTCAAACCAAGTCAAAAAGAAACAAAACCAGAACACCTGATTGGCTCAAGCAGTTAAGCAGCAGACTCATGATCTCACAGGTTGTGAGATGGAGCCTGAGTTGGGCTCAGTTGACAGTATGGAACCTGCCTGGGATTTTCTTTTTCTCTTTCTGCCCCTTCCACGCTCAGGAACACTCTTGCTATCAAAATAAACAAACAAACCATCATGGATTACTTAGCACCTGAAAAACTACTTAAGAGAAAAATTCTGCCGACAAGAAATGGTGGGATAAAGGCACCTGGTTAGCTCAGTTGGATTAGGATCTCGAATCTGTGCCCTCACATTGGATGTAGAAATTACAAAAAAAAAAAAAAAAAAAAAAAGAAAGAAAGAAAAGAAACTTTAAAAAATAAAGGTATATACCTGTCTTCATAAAATATTACCAAAAAAAGCAAAAATAATAAAAAGAAGATCCGTTCATTGAGGAAACAATGAATATATTCACCTCTATTACAAAGTTCTGAGGCAAATTTTAGCATCTTACATTCAGTTACACACAAGCGCAAAAAAAACAGACATCTCAAGTGTGTAGTAACCCAGAATAGAAGATCCACAGATTCCTCTTTAGGGAAAACAAAAGCTATTCAGTGAAGACTGTAAAAATAAATATTCATTAATTGTGGAATGAGAAAAAGAGAAAGGAGAAAAAAAGAAATCTGTGGTGAGTCATAGCCTAAATACAAGCTTAGCAATAAACAACTGTAGAAATTATGGTTATAGTGCAGAATTTAAAGCAAAGTATTTGATAAACTATAACACAGTAAAAACTGGAGAGCAAAAAATGAGAAAAGAAAAATGATGAGAATTCCCTCATCTCTACAGAAGAGAATCAATCATTTCTTTTCATTTTAGAATGAAAAGAAACAAACCCACAAAGAAAATGAGACTAATAATAGATAGTAAATTTCAACAAACTTCTGAATGACTAAAATGAAGAGAAGACATTTTAAAATGTACAGACTGAGAAAGGTGTAGTGCAGAATAATGTGTGAGTGAGATGCAAAGGAGTTAAGTTAAACTTCCCAATGTAAATGGGAAAGATACTGGACTCAGAGGGACAGCAAGAAGTATGGAGATAAAAACACAGGATTTCAATGAATATTCTTAAAGAATAATTTTGTTAGCCATCAACGAGTCAGAAAAATACTAACAGCCAACTTATTCTACTCATGCATCAGGGCTCTTCCCTGAGTAAAAATTATATAAAGCCATAGCTTTTAAACACAGATACTGGAATCCCTTTTCACTCTCTCTTTTAGAAATTCCACAGCAGAGGAGTGCCTGGGTGGCTCAGTCAGTTAAATGTCCAACTTTAGCTCATGTCAGGATTTCACGGTTTATGGGTGTGAGCCCTGAATCAGGCTATGTGCTGACAGCTCAGAGCCTGGAGCCTGCTTCAAATTCAGTGTCTCCCTCTCTCTCTCTACCCCTCGCCCTTTTGTACTCTGTCTCTCTCTCTCTTAAAAATAAACATTTAAATAAATAAATAAATAAATAAATAAATAAATAAATAAAAATGTAAACCCCCCCCTTTTTTTTAGAAATTCCACAAGCAGAAAGCCTAGTGACTCAAATGAGTAAAGTACAAGTTGTTTTACCATTGCTACCCTAGAAAATGTAGCAAAACAGGAGTCCCATTTGAGACAGCTCTAATGAAAAAATACTTCACAACATCCAAGACTATCTAGACCAATTACTTAGTCATCTTTCTTAAATATGGATGGATAAAAAAGTCATATGTGAAGACATCTAACAACATAAAAAAAGAACAAACCTCATGTTAAGAACTTCTAAAAAGGCAGGCAGGAACAGAATTCAAATCATAAAATATAACAGAAGGATATTTCAGTGCCCACATTATTACTCAAGTATAGTCATAAGTTCACATGCTAGTAGTATGTAAACAATGTCTCATAAAGCAGTAATCTAAATGTGTATACATGTACACAGGCAGAAACTAATAACCACTAGAATATAGATCAGATCAGTCATTACAACAGGGCTCCTGGGTAGCTCAGTTGATTAAGCGATCAACTCTTGAGTTCAGCTCACATCAGGATCTTGCAGTTCATGAGTTTGAGCCCTGCATCAGACTCCATGTTGACAGTGCAGAACCTGTTTGGGATATCTCCCCCTCTTTTTCTGCTCCTCCCCTACTCGCATGTGTATATGCGCACTCTCTCTGTCTCAAAATAAACTTTTAAAAAATTTAAAAAATAAATAAAATTGGTCATCACTAATCCTTTTGAGAATCTAATGAAAACTATGTGTAATGCATATCTCAATCAGATGATATATAAGTCCTTTTAAATTCTAGAGAGGGGCGCCTGGGTGGCTCAGTCGGTTAAGCGTCCGACTTCAGCTCAGGTCATGATTTCACGGTTCATGGGTTCGAGTCCCGCTTCGGGCTCTGTGCTGACAGCTAGCTCAGAGCCTGGAGCCTGTTTTGGATTCTGTGACTTCCTCTCTCTCTGACCGTCCCCTGCTCATGCTGTCTCTCTCTAAAATAAATAAAACATTAAAAAAATTTTTTTAAATAAATTCTAGAGAATCTGACTTTTGTCACTGACACAAAAGTCTATCCACAAATATCAGCTCCATTTTAAGATAAAATTATTACATCAATAAGTTACATACATTTATGCAAACATTCTTCAAATGTGGAAAGCATTTAACAATAAATTCCAATGGAGTACAAAGATTCTCATTGGGATTTTTGATGTCCTATGTCTAAAACATTTTATACTGGAAGGGTGTGTAGAGGGAAATATAAGAGAGGTTAACTAAGCCAAACCAAAAACAGTAACTTTAAATGGTAAAGAGAGTTGGGACACCTGGGTGGCTCAGTCAGTTAAGCATCCAACATCCGCTCAGGTCATGATCTCCTGGTTCATGAGTTCAAGCCTAACGTCAGGCTCTGTGCTGACAGCTGAGAGCCTGGAGCCTGCTTCGGATTCTGTGTCTCCTTCTCTCTCTCTCCGACCCTCCCCCGTTCACACTCTGTCTCTCTCTCAAAAATAAATACACCTTAAAAAAATATCTTGGGGCGGGGGGGCACCTGGGTGGCTCAGTTGGTTGGGCATCCGACTTCGGCTCATGTCATGATCTCAGGACTTGTGAGTTCGAGCCCTACATCAAGCTCTGTGCTGACAGCTAGCTCAGAGCCTGAAGCCTGTTTCGGATTCTGTGTCTCCCTCTCTCTGACCCTCCCCTGCTCATGCTCTCTCTCAGAAATAAAAAAAAAAATTAAAAAAAAAACATTAAATGGTAGTCATTTATACATCAAAATATTTGCTTTACCTTTATATACTAGTCTCTGTATTTACTGCAAAACTAATATACACATAGAAAAGTTTCAAAGTTTATGTAAGCATAGACAAGAAGAAGGAAGTTCCCCATTCACCCCAGGCAACCTCCCTAAAAGCAAACTTATTAAAATTTCTTGTGTACTTTTACAAAAAGTTCCAGGCATTCACAAGTAAAAAGTATATATACATCCTGTTTTTATAACTGTTTAAACACACACTATGTACTTGAAATTTTCTCTCAATAAAAGATCTATTACCTGCACAATATTTAGTAAAACTATTTCTTACATACTGTTCCACATGAGCAGAGTACAACAACTTCAGTCCTTCTCATGGCCACACAGCATTCTATTATATGAATTTCCCACAACTTATCTAAGTAGTCCTACAATTGACAAACATTCCTTATGTGCTAGCACAGTCAATGCTGCAAACATCTTCATGTACTTGTATTTACAGAATAAATTACCAGAAAGAGAACTCTGTATTGCTTTCCAGAAGTTCTACCACACTCTAGTCAATACAGTGCATTATTAAACATAAAGGCAATTACCCAACACATGAAAACGCTATTACATTTTTTGAACTTGTATTTAATTACAAAGATAAGCATTTTTCAAATATTTGCAAACACTTTTTTATTTCAATCTATTTGTCACCTGTGTCTATTTTCTCCTTGGATTCCAGTATGAGTTATGATATATACAATGAAAAGAGCAGCAGCCAATTTAATAACTATGGGTGAAGAGTGAGTGTGTGAAGTGTGTGTGTTAGTGTGTCTGTTTGTCTGAGGTGGGCAAAGCGATGTCAAAAATTTACTCTAAAGTGGATCAAAAAAACTTAGGTATGATGGAATGAAACCAACCAATCCTAGTCATTTTAAAATTCATTACATTTAGTGCACAAATTTTAAAATCTTAAAATCATTCTAAATTTGTGGTAGATTCAAAACCAAAGCAGTAACAAACACAGAAATACCTAATTAAAATAACCCTTAAGATACACTTATTTATTTTAATCTTTTATAAATATTTTAAGTTTTTCAAACTGTATCACAGATTATGTCACAATTTTTAATTATTTCCTTCCTAGGTTACTTCAAATTCTTGCTAGAGAATAATGCCAAAACATTTAACAGACAACATTATCAATTATCAATTTGATAAATTTCAGTTTCAATAAAGAATAATGCTCTCCTATTACTATTTATTCTGCATTAATGTATCATTGTTCTCATATTTTCCTATTCTTGCTGTGAATAAAATAAAAATTTTGTGCCTACTAATAGAGTAACAGTTTCAGAAATTATCAAAGAAAAACTCCCTTTATTCTGAAATGGAAATGCTTCATTAATTTACTGAAATGATATTAATATATAAATATACATGATTAAACATGGAAAGTAAAAAAAATACTGAAAAATTACCACCCATCTAAGAATTAAGTAAGGTCTCAGGGCACACAATTATCAAATTTGATTATCTTTATATAAAAAGTTTTGGAATATATGCAGTAATAATCACCAAATCTAATGGAAGGAAGAGAAATGGACAAAAGTCAATGTAATGGGAGAGATGGCTATTATGATAGCAATAACAAATACAACTCACATTCCTTAGAATAAGCTTCACACAAAATAAAATTCATATACAAATAACTTTAAAATTATTTTGAATAATATCATTCAAATAACACTGATTTTGAAACAGAACGATAGTGCAGGTTTTGAGTAGGAAAACCATTGATTCTCTTCAAATTAGTTATTACAATTAATTTGGCAATATTTTTTAAAAAGAATCCTAAAATTTACGTGGCAAAATATATCAAAAAGAACCAGCCCTGCCAGACATGAATATTACAAAAAAAAAAAAAAAATTAGTATAAACCTAAGATCAGCAAATGTTTTCTTGAAGGACCAGAGAGTAAATAGTAGAATCAAGTGATAAGGTCTCTGATACTACACTTTACCACTACGATACAGAAGCACCCACAGACAACAATACAGAAGAATCGACAAGGTTATGGTGCAAAAAAGCTTTATTTACAAAATGAAGTGGGTGGCCCAAAAGCTTTAAATGTATTAATCTGTGGTATATTGACCATGACTAGATATACTGATGGTTAGTCTACAGACTCCAGAAATCAAAGCAGTCAAAATAAAACTGGTATCTCAGTTCAGTAAGGAAAAAAAGAATTACTGAACTTTCTTATAACCTTGGAGTGAAAAAGGCATTTCAAACCATACGACAAAATCCATAAGCAATAAAAAAAAATTAAACCACAAGTTTGAAAACCACAAATTTGAAACTGAACAGCAAAAACCACCTTAACCAAAGCAAAAAATAACATCAAAGTAGAATACAGTCATAACTCTTAACACAGACACAAGTCCAATGTTACTAATATATGAGTCTCCTACAAAAAAGAACAAGAAAATCACCACTACATGGCAAAGAATATCAACGTACATTCCCAGTAAAGGAAACAAAAGTGGCTCTTAAACACAAGACTTGCAATGTGCTTCATATACACTAAAATGCAAATATAAAACAGCAATGATACCACTTTTCACCCATCAGTTTAGCAAATATCAAGTATAAGGACACAATGTATTTAGAAAACTGAAGGAAAAGAGGCCTTATCATACAATCACGTACCACAAGTAAGCCACAGAGATGCTTTAACCTAAAAATTCTACTTAAAAGATTTAGCTACAAAATAATTTTACACAAGAATGAAATAAGTATGTTAGAACTTAACAGATTTTAGCACTCTTTATATATAACAGAAAAGAATGGAAAAAATAATACCTATGAACAGGAACTGGTTAAATAAATTATCATACATGCATATATTTAAACACCATGTCCTCTTTAAAAAAACTCTCTTATATATTGATATGCAATTCTCTTCAGGATTAAATAAGTGAAGAAAGCCAAGTCCATTTAATATGCAACATGTGTAATAAAGACAACACAAAAGAAAAAAGCTTACAATTGGCTATTTACACAGAAAATCTATCACAGAAAATCTATCATGTACCTGAGAAGATAAGAACTACATGCCTAGGAAGTAGGCTCAAGAGGAGGGGAAGACACAACATACATTTTACTATTTATTTTTTGGATTTTGAACAATGCTGATATATGCCTATTCAAAAAACTAAATAAAAAAGAAATCAGTATAATAAACTACCAATACAACATACAGGAGGCTTTACTGTATCAACAAAAATAACAGGCAAATGTCTCTTAATAAACCAAGATGATTTCATGAAGAACCTCCAAATGACTCTCATTTCCATCAATTCTCCCTATAATATAGTAAGACATAGACTCTGAAGCCAAACTCCATAGATTCCATGCCCAGCTTTCTCTGTGTCTCTGTTTCTTTAGCTATAAAACGGGATTAAGAGAACTTACCTCTTAGGGCAAAAAAACAGAATAATAAAGAAATACTTAATAAATGTGATCTGTTAATATTACCTGTGCTGCAGCCCAAATGCAATCAATATGCTGAGTACTCAGTCTCCCTTCTGCTGCCAAGAAGTTCAAAATCACTTGGCACTGTTTGATAATCTGGGAGGAAAAAAAACTTATTATAGTCAATTTTCTAACGTATTCTTCTCTTAGTAGAGCAGAGAAGTCATGTAATTGTCCACAAACCTCAATATGTAAATTTGGTCCAAATATATGCTCTACCACATTGTTGCTTATAAGCCAGTCTGCAAGTTCTTTTGCAATGGACCTAAAGTCAAACAATAAAAATAGTACATTAAAAAATTATTAACATCATTCTTTCTCAAGCCTAAAAAGCAAATTCAGTTGAACACCTAATGTTTTGGTTTTGTGTTTTGTGTTTTTTTTTTTTTGGTTTCTCCACACCCATGACCCTAAGATCAAGAGTCACATGTTCCACTGTACTGTCTGAGCTAGCCAGGGACGCCATAAACCTAAATTTTTTCACCTACAAATTATAAAAAAGTGTTATATACAATTAACTGATTAGAGTGCCACAATAAATAACTAAAAGAAATGGTAATATTGCCTGAATTTATAAACAAGCAAAATAAACCTGAAAAGATAATAGCTCACACCAGTTACACAAGTGGAAATACCAACCATAACAATAAGCAATATATTTTCTTCCTCAAAGACTTAACTTCCACTTTTTAATTTCCATAGTAGGCACCCAAGCATTCAGAGGTTACCCAATATGCCCTTTACAGTAAGGTAACATCAGGAAAATAGGTTACCAAAAAGATAAGAGAAAAAAAAGTGACCTAAGAGCCAAACTGAATGTCTCCTGCCTGATATTAATAAAGATCACTGTTCCTTAAATATATCAATTGCTCATTCAGAATAAATTACATTTACCAAAATCTCATTCTTCATTGCAAACCATAAACATTTTACAACAGTTCTAGATTACTCTTCATTTTTTCCACTATTTATTTATTGAGAGAGCGCGAGACAGAAAAAGAGAGCGAGAGAGCAAGCGAGAGCGCATGCAAGCAAGCGCACATGAGTAGGGGAGAGAGAATCTCAAGCAAGCTCCATGCTCAGCACAGAGCCTGAAGTGGGGTTAAATCTCAGGACTGCGAGATCATGACCTGAGCTGAAATCAAGAGCTGGACGCTAAATCAACTGAGCCATCCAGGTACCCCACAGTTTTTAGGAAGAGCCATCAAGTCTCCTTCAGAATAGAAGTTAAACTATTAACTATTAGTTCTACTAATAAGGTAGTATGAGAGTTTGTCAATTAATTATCTTTTATACCTTTGGGATATACATGACATATAATATACTGAAGACATTTAAAGTATACAGTTTAATGAATTTAAGCTTACATATGTATATCTATGAATTCATCACCACCATCAAGATGACAAATACATACATTAACCCAAAAACTTTCTTTATGCCCCTGTATCATCCATCCTTTCTCCAGCCCCCACAACCACACTCCCCATAATCTGCTTTATTATAGTTTTCATTTCTAGGATTTTACGTGTAAAAAAAGATGTATCATGTAATTTTTTTTAAATCTGGCCTCCTTCACTCAGCATAAAATTTCTCTATTTTGTTTCATTTACCAATATCCCATTGGTTTATTCTAGTTCAGCAATTATGAATAAAGCTAATATAAACATCTATGTGCGGGTTTTGAGTAGACATAAGTTTTCAACTCGTCTGAGTCACTATCAGGGAACACAACTGCTAGATCAATGGTTAAGAGTATGTTGAGTTTTATAAGAAATTGCCAAACTGCCTGCCAAAGTAGAATGCACTCCCACCAGCAACTGATGAGAGTTCTTATTGCTCCAAAACCTTGTCAGCATTTGGTGTTATCAGTATTCTAAATTTTGACTATTGGAAGAGATGTGCAGTAGAATCTCACTGATAGTTTAATTTGCATTTCCCTCATGAAAGAGGATATAGGGCATCTATTCATGTGCATATTTGTCATCTGTGTATCTTCTGATTTAGGCTAAATGGCTGATAAAATCTTTGGTTTATTTGTTAATCAGTGTGCCCGTGTACTTACTGTTAAATTTCAAGATTCTCTGAATATTCTGGATAACAGTTCTTTATCAGACACTTCTTTTGCAATTTTTTTCCAGTTTGTTTAGGTCTTCTCATTCTCTCTACATTATCTTTTGCAGAGCACAAGTTTTTAATTTTAATAAACTCCACATTATTAATTCTTTCTTTCATGGATCATAGTGTTATAACCAAAAGTTCACTGCCATACTCAAGGTCATCTAGGTTTTCTCCTATCTTCCAGTTTTCTAATTTTGTATTTTATGTTTATGTGCGTGACACATTTTACGTTAATTTTTGAGTAGTGTATGAGGTCCATGTCTAGATTCTTTCTTTTGCACATGGTTGTCCAATTGTTTCAGTGCCATTTGGTGGAAAGACTATCTTTGCTCCATGGTAATGCCTTTGCTCCTCTGTCAATGGACTATATGGTCTATTTCTAAGCTCTCTAATTCTGTTCCATTCATCTATTTGTTACAAGTATCACATTGTCTTGATGACTACAATGGTGCAGTAAGTCTTGAAGATGGGTAGCATCAGTCCTCCAACTCTGTCCGTTTCCTTTCAATACTGTCTTAGCAATTAGGGGTCATTTGTCTCTCTATATAAACTTTAGAGTCGTTTTGTTGATATCCACAAAATAACATGCTGGGATTTTGACTGAGATTTCACTGAATCTATAGATCAAGTTGGGAAGAACTGTAATCTTTACAATTTTACATGTTCTATTCATAAACATGGAGAATCTCTCCATTTATTTAATTCTTTGGTATCTTTCATCAGAGTTTTATAATTTTCCTCACATAAATCTAATAAAATACAAACAGGATCTATACCTAAGTATTTCATGCTAATGTAAATGGAATTACATTTTAAATTTCAAATTTCATGTGTTCAGTGCTAATATATAGAAAAGCAACTGGGTTTTCTTTAACTTCGTATCCTGCATCTTTGCTGTACTTTGCTAAGTTCCATGAGTCAATCAATTCTTTCAGATTTTCTACATAGAAGATCATGTCATCACCAATCAAAGACCAATTTCTTCCTTCCCAATCTATATACATTTTATTCCCTTTCCTTGCCTTACTACACTAGGTAGGACTTTGAGTAGAATGCTGAAAGACAGTGGTGAGAGAACAGACTTTCCTTTTTCCTGGTTTTAGTGAAAGGCTTTGAGTTTCTCACTATTAGTACAATGTTACCTGTAACTTTTTTGTAAATGTTCTTTACCAAGCTGAGGAAGTTCTCTATTCCTAATTTACTGAAAGTTTTATCTTAAGTGTTCAATTTTGTCAAATGCTTTTTCTTTATATATTCATATGATCATGTGATTTTTCTTCTTCAGCCTCTTGATGTGATAGATTACATGAAATGAACCAGACTTGCATACCTGGGATAAAAATCACTTGGTTACAGCATGTAATTCTTTCTGTACATTGATGGATTTAATATTTTATGAAGATTTCTACATTTATGTTCATGAGAAATACTGGTCTGTAGTTTTTACATGTCTTTGGTTTTGGTATGGGGGGGGAGGTTCTTTTTCTTTTCTTAGAGACACAGCACATGCACACACACATATAAGCAGAGAAGGGACTGAAGGAGAGGGAGACCAAGAATCTCAAGCAGGCTCCACATCCAGCACACAGCCCAACGAGCTCAAACTCACAACCATGAGATCATGACCTGAGCTGAAAACAAGATTCAGATGCTTAACCAACTGAACCACCCAGTCATCCCTAGGGTAATTTCTTCCTTAAATTTTTTATTTAAAAAAAATTTTTTTAGGGGGTGCCTGGGTGGCTCAGTTGGTTGAGTATCCGACTTCGGCTCAGGTCATGATCTCACAGTTGATGGGTTCAAGCCCCACATCAGGCTCTGTGCTGACAGCCAGTGCAGAGCCTGGAGACTATTTCCAATTCTGTGTCTCCCTCTCTCTCTGACCCTCCCCTGCTCATACTGTCTCTCTCTCACTCTCAGAAATAAATACAACATTAAAAAAAAAATTTTTTTTTTAAATAAAAAAAAATTTTTTTTTTAGTGTTGTATTTATTTTTGCGACAGAGAAAGAGAGCACAAGTTGGAGAAAGGGAGACACAGAATCCGAAACAGCCTCCAGGCTCTGAGCTGTCAGCACAGAGCCTAACATGGGCTTGAACTCACGGACCATGAGATCATGACCTGAGCTAAAGGCAGATGCTTAAAGGACTGAGCATCAGTCCTCAAATTTCTTCGTTAAATATTTAGAAGAATTCACCAGTGACAACATCTGGGCCTGGTACTTTCTTTTGTAAAATCAGTAATTCTTCATTCAATTTCTTTGGTAACAGGCTTCTTCAAATTACCTATTTCTTCAAAACTATTGAAGAACTGAATTAAATGGCTATTACAGAACATTTAATGAAAAAAGTAGTAGGGTGCCTGGGTGGCTCGCTTGCTTAAGTGTCTGACTCAAGTCACAACTTCACAATTTGCAAGTTCAAGCCACACATTAGGTTTGCTGCTGTCAGTGCAGAGCCCCCTTCAGATCTTCTGTCCTCCTCCCCTCTCTGCCCCTCCCACACTCATGCTCTCTCTCAAAATTTAAAAAAAAATCAAAACAACATTTAAGAAGATAAACAAGAAAGTAGGTATGCCTGGGTGGCTCAGACGGTTAAATGTCTGACTCTTGGTTTAAGCTCAGGTTACCATCTCACAGTTTATGAGATCGAGTGCCACGTTGGGCTTTGCACCGTTAGTGCAGAATCTTGGGATTCTCTCTGCCCCTCCCCCAATCATACTTTCTCAAATAAGCATACGTTTAAAAATTATTTAAAAGAATAAAAAAGTAGTGACAGGTATATTTTTAGTGGAAGAAAACAGGTTTCAAAATAGGACTTGCCATAAGAGCTCCCAAAGTGTTCCAGTCACATGAATTACACACAGAAAAATTGAGAAGGTGAAATAATTTCATTTCCTGTTTATCCACAGAATTAGACTTAAAAAGCCAAGGAGACCCAGGCACTTTTCTAATTATTCAGAATTGTAATTTTAAGTGAGCCAAGTATAAAACTGAACAACATTATCAGTAACAATTCTTCAGGGCTCTGGAAACCTACACATAACTGGACTCACAGAAGGAACAGAAGGAGTCAAAAAAAAAAAAAAACAAGAAATTATGGCCAAAATATCCTACTTTGATGAAAAATGTTCATTTACACATCAAAAAACAACTAAGATACACGCAAGGAGATCCACAGCTAGATTCACCATAATCAAACTGGTGAAAGCCAAAGATGAGGAGCAAAATCTTGAAATCAGCAAAAGAAAATGAAATATATGTATATAAGGGAACCATAGTAAGATTGACAGGTAACTTCTTACCAGAAACAGAGGAATAGACCTATACTGGAACAATGTTTCCATATTTTATTAAAATTCCATTATTACTAATTGGAAGGAGACAGTAGTAACTAATAAGCATACTAAAACCCGAATGCAGCCACTAAAAAGTAATTTTTGAAGTATTAAAAAAAAATCAATGAATTTAAAATGGTATACTAGAATAAAGGCAATAAAGGAGAAATAGAAAATCAAAACAGAAGGCATATAGAAAACCAACAGCAAAATGGCAGATGTAAATCCAACTACACAATGACATTACAGTAAATGGATTAAATACTTTGGATTTAATACTTTGATTTGGATACTCCAATCAAAAGGCAGAGATTAGAGCACCTGGGTGTCTCAGTCTGTAGAATATGCAACTCTTGATCTCAGGGTGGTTGAGTTCAAGCCCCACAATAAGGATAGAGCCTACTTTAAAAAAAGGCAAGGGTGGGGAGGCAGAGATTATGAGATTAGAATG